>NC_084485.1:81531289-81835490 GCF_030035675.1 Rhineura floridana | reverse complement strand
TAGGACAGATGAACTAATTCTCCAAGTGCTGACTCTTATGTAGCTAAAAATGGGATCATCAACACACAAGCAGGAGATATCAGCAGACTTGGGGGAGTCCCAAAGCTTGCAGAAGCACAACAAATCTTTTTGGAGGTGGGGACACAAATCAACCCAATGAAGACTGAGTATGATGATTGGCTACATAATGATGAATATGTGATGAAGGGGGGATTAGAAAACCATGGGAGGGGAAATGGAATAGACTCAGGCCACATCCATCCCAGACATTTATTCCACTTTAAACACCAAAGAATCCTGGGAAGTGTAGTTTGGAAAGGGTACTGAGAGTTGTTAGGAGACCGTTATTCTCCCAACAGAGCTCCAATTCCCAGAATTCTCTGGGGGCTGACTGTTAAACCACTCTGGCCATTGGAGCTCTGTCAGGGGAATAGGAGTCTCCTAATAACGCTCAGCACCTTTTACAAGCTACTCTTCTCAGGATTCTTTGGGGGAAGCCATGACTGTTTAAACAGTTGTGGCTTCCCCCAAAGAATCTAGGGAACTGTAGTTTATGAAGGGTGCTGAGAGTTGTTAGGAGACCTCAGTTTCCCTCATAGAGGTACACTTTCCAGACTGGTGTAACAAGCAATCCCTTTTCCTAGGAAACTCTGGAAACTGTTGCTCTGCAAGAGGAATTGGGGTCTCTTAAAAACTCTCAGTGCCTTTCACAAGCTACACTTCTCAGGATTCTTTGGGAGAAGCCATGACTGTTTAAACTGAAATAAATGTCTGATGGGGATGTAGCCTTAGAATATTCTAGAAAACAGTATGGCTGGCTGACTAGAACCCTAAATGGGAGCACTCCACCCTACAATATTTTATTGTGTTTGGAACTGAATAAAACGGCCAAAGCAGGAGAAAATAGCTGATTTCAGGTGATGAACTCTGTACCATACATGTGTGCATTGTCTAGTTCCAGTTTAATCAACAGAAGCAAATGAAGATTCCAAAGATCCCTGCTAAGCACTTGAAAGGGGGAAGAGGGAAGAGGGGAAAGCAGCAATGAATCTATTACTTTTAAAAAGCAATGTATGTCCCTTAGTTATTCCCTAATAATATTTTTTTCTTGCTTACTAGTGACTGAAACTGTTTTGGAACCAGAGCTCAAGAGATTAGCTAATCTGAACAGTGAACAAACCTGCTTCCAAAAATTGCAAACCTTTTGTGATGTGTAGCAAACCTATTTACTAATATGAAAGCTGGATAATTAAATGACACTTCCTGGAACACAGGGAGGAAGCTTACGTAATGCAACATGAAAGAGGTTTGTGGCTCAATCAGGAGAAGGATATTGTTCCTTCCAGACCTTGTGTGCCTAACCAAGGCTGTCTACTCTGTGTGTGCGTGCGCGTTTTGTGATGTGCAAACAGAATGCGTGAGTGTATGTTATAGATCTGATATTAAACTGGGGGTATTTTTCTTAATCTTAGTTATTTAAAAGACCTGATTTGTATATAGTGTGGGTGTGTGCTTGCATATCTTGCCCTGTAGGAGTATTATAATCTGAGCAGTTAATATTGTGTGATTGTTTAACTCTTTGTGTGCTGTATGAACTTTCACAGCAACGGGGTGAGTCTACCCCTAAAGGACCAGGTCCGCAGCCTTGGGGTTGTGCTTGATTCCAGGCTGTCCATGGAGGCTCAGATTTCGGCAGTGAGCTGGGCAGCCTGGTACCAACTGCACCTCATACGAAGGCTGCAACCCTACCTTCCTGTTCACCAGCTCCCACTAGTGGTACACGCCCTGGTCACCTCTCGTTTGGACTACTGTAATGCGCTCTACGTGGGGTTACCCTTGAAAACGGTCCGGAAATTACAACTGATACAAAATGCGGTGGCTTGACTACTTATGAATAGTCGCCGCCGAGATCACATCACACCAGTGTTGTTCGACCTACACTGGCTACCAGTTGTTTTCCGAGCCCAATTCAAGGTGTTGGTATTGACCTTTAAATCCCTACATGGTTCCGGCCCAGTTTATCTCACGGAGCGCCTTCAACGCCACCAATTATGCCGCCTGACAAGATCGGCCACACAGGGCCTTCTCTCAATCCCGCCAGCAAAAACAGCCAGATTGGCGGGTACAAGAGAGAGGGCATTCTCAGTGGCGGCCCCCACTCTTTGGAACTCCCTCCCACAAGATCTCCGGCACGCCTCTTCCCTAAATGTGTTTCGGAAAGCCTTAAAGACCTGGCTCTTTCAGCAGGCCTTCGGGGTATCCGGGGAGGGTTAATTGTTATAACTGTAATGCCTCCTGCCCAATTTTAATATTGTTGCTGCAGATGTATTGTTTTTATATTGTATTACTGTATTTTATCAATTGTATTTTAACAATTTTGTAAGTCGCCTAGAGTGGCCATTGGCCAGATAGGCGACGAAGAAATTAAATTTATTATTATTTATTATTATTATTATAACTATTAGGAACATAAGAGAAACTGAAAATGTACAGCAGAGGTTGCTAATCTGTGGCTCTCCAGATGTAGTTGGACTCCATCTCCCATCAGTCCTAGAGAGCATGGCTAATGGTCAGGGATATGGGAGTTGTAATCTAACAACATCAGGAGGGTCACAAGTTAGCCATCACTGATGTTCAGGAATACCAGAGATCTGCTTCTGTTTGTGCAATCCAACTCAGCCACCATCTCCAGCAGCTGTGAAATCAGAGGTTACAGAGTTTGAAATCCAGATGTGCTTTACTTTGAGGAAATGACTTTCAGGGCAGAGCACACTAGTGCTATATAACTGCCTAAGACAGACTCAGCAGTTCCATAGAACAAATGATCTTCTAGCTACTCACAGACATCCATGATAAAGATTTGCCTACACCGTTTCACAGAAGAATCCAATGGGACAACTCCATGTGGTCCTTCCTATTTAAATTCTGAGCTAGCTCCTTGACTGCAATGATCTAAGAATCATCCAGGATGCCAGTTTTTCATAATTCTTTCATTAACAGATGGCTGATGACTGATTCTGAACATGTGATTCAGCATGTTCTGATGTTACCAATCTACCAATAGATGGATGGACAGACAGACAGACAGACAGAGGGATGGAGGAGAAAGCAATAGATTCATAAGGAATGTCTGCCAGTTAAGAAGTAGAATGAGACTCATATACTTGATGAGGCAAATTTCCTTTTGGAGATTTTAATGCTTTCTGTTTAATTTTTGATGACTGAATCAGAGCTGGGTAGACATCATGGTGGAGTAAATGCGTTCTTTGCTGTTTTCCTGCTTTCTCCCCATAGGCCCACTGAGAACCATATATAATTCCACAAAAATATAAGAAATATATGTCCAGGGCTTCCATATATTCTGGATTAGAATGGTTTAGCCCTGCCCAGCCCTGGAACCCAGGCTCTCCTCAGATGAGGAGTAGGGGGAGCAGAACTCACAGCATATCTCCACATTGCCAGTGGCTTTGAGGAGCCATTGGATCTGGAAAACTCTGCTCCAGGACTGGAGGTCCTTACACCAACTGCCTGGGTTCCTTGCTGGCTCATAGACACTTCCCATCTCCCCCAGGGCCACAAGAGCAGGTGAGCTAGGCAGGAGCTTCAGAGCCACTACCAAAGTGCCCAGCTAGCTGCACATGTGAATACTTGGGAGGAGGGAGAAGCATATGGAGGGAACCTGCCCAGGTCAGGGCCTGGCTGACATCCAGGAAGATGTGGAGGCTTCAGTTCCTATAAAATCTCAGCTTAAGTAGCTCAATTGCTGAAGTAGCAGCTCACTTCCAAGGGCCCTGATCTGGAGAAACAGACATTGCAGCAAAAATCAACTCTTTCTCAATCTCTTCCTTCTCATGCAATCTCCATTCACAAATTCCTCTCTGGTTTTGGAGCTGGGTTGCTACCCTGTTCCCTTAGCAGAGGTTCTGTGACTTTAACAGCCAGAATTTCAACAGTGTGTCTCTATGAAAGGAATATGTTACACCTGTTGAAGTTTATTTATTTATTTATTATATTTATATCCCGCCCTTTCTCCTAGTAGGAGCCCAGTATGTCATACATTTGTTCTAGAGAGATACTTCGGGAGAAGAAACTGGCAACCTTTGTTTGGTTGAAGTGAACATTAGACCTCGTTTTCTTTTATTTCAAATGTACAATCACTGATTTGTGTACAAAAATGTACGATCATTATGTGCATTTTACTTTGGGGAGTTGTCTACTAGTAGGGAAATTCTGTAAAAGGGATCTGTAGACACAAACAAGTTGGTAGCTTTGGTTTTTAGCTTTCCATTGTCTTTCATGTTGCTATAAAACTAAAGCACATTCTCTGGAGTATAAGATAGTTAGCAAAATTGTTCTGTCTAAAAGCTCCAGGATGAATTTCTGCCAAATGCTGAGTGTGTTCTGCCCTGTATATTCAGAAAGGTAGTATATCCTCCTGCTGGTATTTATGCAAAAGAAAGAGATATCTTTCAATGCATTGCACTCATTGCCAATTTGTTGCTGTTAATTAACTACTTTGCTTTTATATTATTTATGGATTTTTGTATAATATATTGATCACCCAATTTATTATTATTTATATATCATTTATGAATAAATTAACTAACCAATCAACTACTTTGCTTTTATATGATTTATGGAATTATTGATCAATATATTGACTAACCAACTGAAAGAAAAAAACACATTATTTCATCCTGGAAAATACTTTATTTAGTTATTTAACTAGGGACTCATCAACCCTATATATTTAAAGCACTATTATGCCACTTTAAATAGTCATGGCTTCCTTCAAAGAATCCTGGGAAGTGTAGTTTGTGAAGGGTGCTGAGAGTTTTTAGGAGACCTCAATTCCCCTCGCAGAGCTACAATTTCCAGAGTTCCCTAGGAAATGGGATTACTTGTTATACCTGTCTGGAAGTGTACCTCTGTGAGGGAAATTGGGGTCTCCTAACAACTCTCAGCACCCTTCACAAACTACAGTTCCTTGGATTCTTTGGGGGGAGCCACAACTGTTTAAAGTGGTATATATAGTGCAGATATATAGTGATATATAGTGCAGATATATAGTGCAGATGGGTCCCAAGGTAATGATTTGCCCTGATAATCTTATCAGTCTGAACTAAAAGATGGGGAACCTTTGGGGAAATTCAGTCTGAACCAAAAGATGGGCACAGGAAATTTAAATGACTGCCATCGGCAATGAAACTAGTTGTATCTTACATAGAGAAGAGCCCTGTTTAAAACCAAATTAAAAATTCACATTTAGAATCAAGTGAATTCATCGCATTCATTACTTGATTAATGTTTGCAACACACATTCAGTTCAAATACAAATATGAAAGCTGTGGGACAGGGATGGGAACCTTTTTCAGACTATGCAAAATCAAACACACACACCCCTCTCTTTCTATCCAGACAAGAAATGGCATCATTATAGTTAAAGAACACATTCCAGCGCGGCAAAATCGTTCTATCTATTTCAGCCAGGCAAAAGTAATCAAGAAGGGCAAAGAGGAAGAGTGAGTGAGGTATGTGGCTTGGAGAGGGTTTGTGACTTATGGAAAGCCCCACAGGCCAGACAGAGAGGCCCAGAGGGCCGGTTTGGCCCCCAGGCCTGAAGTTCCCCACCCCTGCTATGGGAGGTATTTTGTTTTTAGTTCTACTTTCTGACCCTAAAGCAGAAGATTTCTGCAGAAAATCCATCTGCTTGTTTGAATCTTGGCTGCTTGCACTGCTGTCATTTGGGACAGGTTCATACACTCTGAACTCCTTTAGGCAGAGTTAAGTTACCTCAATTAATGCAAGTCCATGGAGAAAGGAATATATGAGCCATTGCACCATTTGACAAGTACCTTTTCTTGGTTGCAGTTTGCTTGAATGAAGCTGCATTTTTCTGCAACTGCAGTCATGCAAATTGCATGCTGCCTTGTATGTTATTTCCTCCATGCATCTGTGACTGCAGGGCTGTTTCATATGGATTATTTTAGAGCGTGTGGACTGGCCATTTCCATGTAGTCAACTGCTTGCTTCAGTTGAAGTCCCCAAATGTTATTGTTCATAGGTGCGTTTTCAAATGTCATACAGTCTTAGAGCTGCACAAAATCATGTAGCTCAAACGTATGCATGTGTACTCATCTGTGAGCCCTGTCCATTTCAAAAGTAAATGTGCATAGGATTGCAACCTTATCCACATGGGTATGTATTTCACTCAGTCACACTACATCACATATTTTTCTGTGCTATAACTGCATTACATCTACTAAAGACAGCATTTGATGAGATGAGCTTTGATAAGATTGCCAGAGACGGTTCGGTACAAAACTATAAAAATCATTATCATGACAATACAGTTGGAGAACAGAGCTATCAATGGCTACTAGCCACAACTGTTATGTTCTAGCTCTACTGTCAGAGGCCGTTTCCTCTGAATACCAGTTGCTGGGACTCATGAGTGGGGAGAGCACTATTGCCCTCTAGATCTACTTGCAGGCTTCCTGTAGGCATCCAGCTGAGCCTTGATGGCTTTTGATCTGATCCAGCATGGCTTTTCTTTTGCTGATGTTGTTTGGTTCAAAAGGCTTAAAGTATCACAAGCATGCAAATGGGGAAATACATAACACCCATTGATATGAGTGTGACAACCAAGTCCAGGATGACCATGCATTGGATTCCTCAAAAGCATGGCAAATTTTGCACTAGCAGAAAAGACACTCTAGGCAGTGTAATATGAAGGCAGCAACATCAGCCTACTCTCCAGGGTGGTTGTAAGAATTACTGAGATAATATAAAAAAAAGAACTTTGAACACATAAAATGTGCTGTAGAATGGTATGAGTAGTAAAACTCTATCTAGATTAGTAACGGAAGCTTTGACAGTTTCTGAACAAAAGGAGGAATATTCCAGTTGCCCCTTTTGAGCTTCCAAATATTACCACTACTTGAAAATTTGTCTATGTACTGCAAATTGTGGGCATATTTGTGTGTGCCACTTAACTTGTGTGTCTACATTATCAGTGATAATCTCCCCAATGTGATGAGGAGAAAACAAAGAGATGACACAGTTATCCTTCTCCTAAGACACACTTTCCACCCAACCAGGGAAGCAGCTGGCAGCATGGCAAATGGTCCTGGGCAGGGCTGATGGCCACTAATATGTTTGGATAGGTGAGAAGCACCTGTCCCCATTAGACATATGCACATCTATCTGTCTGTCCATTATTTTATGTTTTGATCGTGCTTGTCCATCCTGGAGTTAGAAGGTGGTGCATGTACAGGTTGTACCTGTTACTTCACTGGCTGCCGTTTTGTCCTGACAGGTCCCTTATCCCATAGGTATCAAATATCATAGAATCATAGAATTGAAAGAGGCCTATAAGGCCATTGAGTCCAACCCCCTGCTCAATGCAGGAATCCAAATTAAAGCATATCCAACAGGTGGCTGTCCCTTGAAGACACTAAAATCACAGTCTGGCTGGGGTAATCTGTTCTCCATCTGTGTGACTCAGACCCTGGGGGCTGTTCCTTCTTAAATTCAATTGGGCTGCTGGCAAGCTTTCCTGGAACAGTGAAAGTTAAGAGTAGGAGAAAATAAAGTTGTCCTTACCATGTTATAGAGGAAGAGAGGTAAAAAGGGCAGGAAATTTGTGCCGTGTCCATTTCCCCCTTGGCCCTGAGCCGCGGCTCATTCCGGATCTGGGATTTGCGTAGGCAGAGTTAAAAATAACGAGTATATAAAGAGAAATGCAGAGGGCCAGTGAGATCCATAACAAAGGGTCTAAGGGCTGTACAATGAAGTGGCCAGAATCACCACTGCATCAAGGGATATGATCAAAGTGAGAATGTTCCAAAAGGGAATGGTCCAAGTAACTGCAGTATGTGTGTGTTTATGCATGAAAGTGTGTGCAGGTTTGGATCGGTGACAAAGATATAAAGGGCAATCCCAATGCATTGACATCAATAGCAGTTTTCCAATTGATTTCAATGGAATCTGGACTTACCCTTATTTACTCAGAAGTAAGTTCCACTCAGTTTTATGTCTTACTTCCTGGTAAGTATACTTAGGACTGTAGCCTTAGTTATATGTTTGATAATGTTTGCCACCCTGAGCTCCTTGGGAGGAAGGGCAGGATATAAATCTAATAAATAAATAAATATGTTTGTTCAGTTCATAATGCCATAAAGTCTAATTACACTGCAATTGAAAGTGTGTGTGTGCGTGTACTGTGTTGGCCTGGATGCTAATACATAGACACAAGGAGAGTTTCTGCCCCCTAGCCGTTTTAGTTAATCTCTGTTTTATAGACTGTCCTAGAAAATAACTCTAATCGTAAATCTTCATCCTAATAATAGGTGGGACTGTGTTTTCTAGTATGGAAATATTTAACTGATATTTTGCATGTCTGTCTGTAACTATTAAAGTTTTCAAGGGAAATTCATGACTCTAACAGGTGTAAATACAATCCTCTATAGAAGGGTGAATAGTGAATATTATCACGTTCATTTCAATTTTATGAGAGAAAACAAATAAGAAAGGGGGGGAGAAACAAAGAATTCTAAGGTGGCACATTTTTCACCCCACTATTGAATACTGAAATTTGCTTTTTAAAAACATTTGCCTTCATAAAACACTATATTATTAATTCTTATACATGCCGCGCAAAATAATTGAGCCACTGCTTCTAGAATGGCACAGCTGGGGTGGGGGTGGGAAAAGCGCTCAGCTTTTTCTACCTAGTCTGCAAGGAAGAATTACACTCTTGTTTAGCCATTGTTCTTGAACTTTTTGAATATCAATTGACAATTCACTTTCTGATAACGATGGACACAGAATTTTCACACAAATCTTTTTACTGGAAGCCCCAGGCCCAAACACGTTGCAGTCACATGAGCCATATTGACTTTTCCATTTATATAAATGGTTCATGACTGCATGAAATGCAGGGCTGTGATCCTAAGGATGCTTCTGAGCTAGGATTGGAATAGGCTGTAAACATGTGAAATGGAGAAAAGGGATTACAGGAATACCTGCATTAATGTACGCAATGGGTCCAGAGCGAGTACGTAAACTGAAAATGTACTTAAAGTGAAGCACTACCTTTTTTCACTTACTGAAGCCTGCACTGCAATCGTCATATACAGGCATAACTGATGTAAATAACGCATTTATAACTAAAATAAACACAGTAGGCCTTATTTTAAGAAAAAGTTTGTAGTTGGAAACTGATCGGGCGGTGGTGTCATGCCTTTAAGTGTCTGTTCTTGCGAAGCGAGCGTACGTAAACAGGGGAATGGTGCTACTGTAAATATGTCTGTACTCGCAAGTGTCCGTAAAGTGAAGGTCCGTATAGCGGGGTATTCCTGTAATTAGCCTCTTGTACTGTGATGTTTCTCAGTGGCAATGGTTGATTGTAGGTAAATTCCATCAGAACAACTACTAGTTTTGAATATTGATTTAATATTGATAACGTTCTTGCTGTTGTTCAAAGACATAGCCCCCAGGAGAGCTTGCCACCTACATGATTTGACCTTTCACAACTTCTGTTTTCCTCCTGAAGGGATCTTCTATAAAGAAAGAACACTTAGCTACGATAAGGATGTTTAGGCTACAATTCTACACATGAACCGAGGAGTACTACTGAACTCATTGAGACTTATGTCTATGTATAGGACTGTACTGTTAATTGGAAGCAATCTCCATTACATTTTTATTTGTTTGTTTTGTTTAACAAAATGTATACACTGCTTGAATGTAAAGACCTCTATGCGGTTTACCCCCAAAAATAAAATTATTAATTAAAAAGTTAAAAACAAGTAATTTAAGCATATTTAAAACAATTAAAACAGCTGCTAACTAAAAAGATGAAAACAGATAAACATCTATGTGTCTGGAAAGCCTTGCCTAAACAGAAACGTTTTAAGCAGGCACCGAAAGGAATACAGCAAGGGCGCCTGCCTGGTATCAATAGGCATGGAGCTCCAAAGAGTAGGTGTTGCCACACTAAAATAATGATTTCTAACAAGTGCAGAATGAGTATTATGTGGCACCTGTAACAGTGCCTGTTCCGCAGCATGAAATGCTTGAGTGGGCACATATGGGGTAAGGCAGTCTCGCAAGTAAACTGGTCCCAAGCTGTTCAGAGCTTTATATACTAGTGGAAATACCTTGAACTTGGCCCAGTAACAACTTGGCAACCAGTGCAGATCTCTGAGCATTGGGCAGAAGTGTTATATACTGATATGGTCTCACCCGTGTCAGCAATCTGGCTGCAGTTTTCTGTACTAATCGCAGCTTCTGAGTCAAGGGAAGCCCCACATAGCATGCACTGCAGTTATCCAGTCTTGAAGTCACCAATGCCAGAACTACTCCGGCCAAGCTCTCCTGGTCCAGGAATGGTCGTAGTTGTCTGACCAGGTGCAGCTGATAAAAGGAACTTCTAGCCACTGAGACTTCCTGGGCCTCCAGAGACAAAGCTGGATCCAGAAGCACTCCCAGACTGCATACCTGCTCCTTCAGGGGCAGTGCAATCCTGTGTAGGGCAGGCAACTGACCAATTTCTCGAACACAGGAACCACTCACCCTCAGTTCCTCTGTCTTGTCAGGATTCAAACTCAGCCTATTTGCCTTCATCCATCCCACCACTGTGTCCAGGCATTGGTCCAAGACCTGCATAGCCACTTCTGATTCTGATGTTAGGGAGAAGTAGAGCTGAGTGTCATCTGCATACCGATGACACCTTGCCCCCAATCTCCTAATTACCACTTCCAGTGGCTTCATATATATATTAAATAGCATTGGTGATAAGATGGTACCCTGTGGCACCCCATAGTGCAACTGCCAGGGGGCCAAACAACAACCACCCAATGCTACTCTCTGGACTTGGTCCTGTAGGTATGACTGGAACCACTGTAACACAGTGTCCCCAATTTCCTTTCCACAGAGCTGGTCTGGGAGGATACCGTGGTCAATGGTATCAAAAGCCGCAGAGAGACTGAGAAGCAGGAGCAAGGTCACACTCCCTCTTGTCAAGCTGTCATCCACCGGGGCAACCAAGGCTAAAAGTCCCACAGCCAAGCCTAAACCCGAATGGATCTAAGTAATCTGTGTCATTCAAGGATGCCTGTGGCTGCCCCACCACTAGTTTCTCCACCCAAGAAGGGGGTATTTGCAACAAGTTGATAATTATTCCAATCCAAGGCATCCAGGGCTACTTTCTTTTGCAACCACTTGGGCTCTAAAACACTGGAGAGGACACTTGGTGGGGGGATCATGTCAACCGCCCTGCTTCTTCCCCCAGAGCATTCAGGAACACATCAGGTTCCATCAGTCTCTGAGGGCAGACCATCTGAGCAAGCCCGCCACCCTACCGGGGGGAATTGCTACCTGTCCAAACTTCACTAGGTAATTTAACTTCCAGTTAAGCACACTTAGAACTGGGCTGGAAATTGAGAACAAGCAAACAAAAAAAAGCAGTTTTTTATAAGCATGTGTTAGGAGCTATGTTTTTTCATAGAATCTGTTTGCAAAGAGGCCTCCATGCAACCTCATACCTGAGTAGAACCTAATACAGCCTTATATGAATGTCTGCTGCTTCTCTCCATCTTAAGATGCTACAAATGTTCCATATTAAGATGCAGACCACCAGCTAAACATACATATTTTCTCTCTTCCTCCCCCAATTTCTTTATTTTGTTTACTATATAACCTAATGAAGTGCTCTGCTTGCACATTATTTTGTGACATTTTGGTTCGTCAAAGGTATTGCTTTGTGCATTTTTTACCCCCTTTACTCTTAAGAACGCTTAATGTGTCTGCAGCACCCCTGGGGAAAAGCATGACTGGCAAGCTCCCAGTTAGCAGTCTTCAGAGTAGTTAATGAGGTGATAGTGCTGGGCACAGACCACTGCCTGAAGCTTGGGGCAAGCTTTGGAGTTCCCCCACCACTTTTGAGACTTCTTTCCAAAGATAAATGTCACTCCTGATAAGATTGTTTTCTTTCCGTTAGTGGGAAGACGCTGTCAATGCGATGATAAGTGAGGCTCTCTTTAATCAGAGGTCACGCCGGATTGAATTTCACTGTCTTCTAGTTTTCACTTTCAGTTAGATGATGGCAGAGCATATGTTAAATCCCCAAACTGCACCCACTTCATAGGCACAGTATTTATGGTGTATATTAATCTATATATGTTTGTTTTTTAGGTGACACATTTATGACATGACCATTTCCCCCCTTACATATAGTTTGATTGTGCCGATTCAAAGCTGACCAATGCTCACAAGAGGCCCTGCTATGCACAAAGTTCAGTTGGTGATGCTGGGCTAAAAACAAAGGCAGATATGCAGTTAATTGCTATTGCTAGGGGGCTATAAAGGTAGTACATGAACTCCAGTATTCCCTTTGGCTTTCAGAGGTTGTTTTGGAAAGTCATGGATCACCCATAATGCATAAGTACCCACCCATGTGAAAGATAAGAATGGCTTGCTGTGCATCAAGCACAGATAAAGAATAGCTGTGTAAAAATCTTTTTTGGTGAAACCCAGAGTTGTAGAGGTGGAAGACTTACAACTGTGGGCCTTTTCTCACCTGCCAAAGTTACCAGCTCTTCACAGTCAAACTCCCAGAGGCCAATGCTTATATGGACCAGTTTCTGATGTAGGCAAGGGTTCCCAAGTAGAATGTGTAAGCTCAGCTTCCACTGCTACAAATACTAATAATATTATTAATATTTGTATCTCACCTTTCCTCCAGCCGGTAGATTGCCTCAGACCCTGGAAGTTCCATTTAGCTATTCTGGGTCATAAAACTTGGCTAAACCCACTTTAGAGCCATCTAAACTAGTAACTATCATTCATGAATCTGAGTGCAATCCTGAGTAGGGCTGGGATATGTGTGAGAATAGTCAAATCTACCACCACTTCCAAAGCCCTGCAGACTCATGCTGGCCAGGGTGAGGGGAGGGGAGATTTCCCCTCTCACTGCAGATTTTTTGTTTTTGTTAAACCCATCCACCGGTGTAGAGGGATGACCTGATCCTAGGACCTCTAAACAAACAAAGGGGTCTTGGCTCCTGTGGCTCTAAGTTTGCCTCTATCCCACCCAGCCACACCTTCAAAATATCCCATTTTGGAGCCTAATGCTGTCGACTACCATTGAAAACACCCCTGGTAGTAGAGCAAAGCTGATGGAGCTTAGAGCTTTGCATGAACACAGTAAAGACCTCGGGGTGTCTGTGTGTGTGTGCCTGCCCTACTGGCAGAGGGCTTTTCCGCTGACAGGGAGGGACCTCTGGGTAATCCTAATCACCTCCAGGCAGTTCATCTGCTAGTGAAGTGTTTTATAAAGAAATATGTTCTTGCCTCAATAAATTCAGGGTGGGGTACATGGATGAGGGTTGTCACAGTTTCTCCTAGTCTTGGCAAGGCAGGTTAGGCTGAGAGGAGAGTGACTGGGCTCAAGGTCACCCAGTGAGTTTCATGCCAAGCAAAAAAGACTAGGGGCTGACTACTCCTTACCTCCCCCACAGGTAATGACTTTGAGCAAGCCTATTCATATCCTTTCCTTTGTTTCCTGGTTTGGGAAACTGGGAATAATGACACATTATTTTTTCATTAAAATCTAAAAATCCTGATGCAAGAGCTGATTGGATATGCACACCTCCATGCTCACCTGGTTCTAGATTTCTCAAATATTGCCCATTAAAAAATGTCTCCAATTCTGCAACAACCCAACTTCATGGAACATGAAAGGCATTTCTTATTTCAAAATACTCCAGTTCTATGGAATACACAAACCAGAGGTCATAACTGAAGAATATACTTTTATCTTTGATTCTGTAACTTTATAGCTTGGTCCCTATGAAATCGCTTTCAAATAGAGCAGCAGTGGACATTTTTTTTTACTGTCGAGGGCCACATTCCTTTAGAGGTAATCTGTCAGGGGCCACATGCTGACTGTAGATGGACAGGGCCACCCATTCTCTCTCTCTGCTTTCTGCCACTCTCTTCCTTTGTCACTCCTTTCTCCCTGTCCAGCAAGCTCCTGGGAGAATGGCAGCTCTTGCCAGAGGTTTGAACTTGCCAGAGACCATTTCAAATTAGCCCAGGGGCCACATAAAATTAGGCCACCTATGCAATTCAGCAAGCCTTTTAAAAGGAACATAAGAAGTGCTGCCTTATACCACATTAAACTTTTCCTCTATCCAGACTGGTATTGTCTACTGTGACTGGCAGCGTTACTCCCGAGGGTCTCAGGTAGAGGTTTTTCTCCTTGCCTGCTACCTGATCCTTTCTAACAGGAAATGCTTGGGATTTAATCTGTGACCTTCTGTATGCAAAGCATCTGCTCTGCCACTGAGCTATGGTTCCTTGCCTGTATTAAACTGGAGCACATAGCATGAACTTAATGATCTGCCTTTAGATTTATTAGGTGTTGTGGCAAGTGCTCTAACTGCCACATTAGTTTTAACTTAATGTTGGGAACCTGGTGCCCTAGGACAGGTATGAAGACTAAATCCAGGGTTAGCTCATTTATAACAGGAGTATATAGGGGTATATTTTTTGGGGGGATATGCTTTTAGAATTGTTCCCATGCCAATAATTTTTTTTTTTAATTTAGAATTGACCATGTTAATTTGTCAGGAGAGATCCATGAGCATGAAATTAGATTCCTGGTTTTTTGGGAAAACCAAATGGAAAAATGATCCGGACAAAAGCCATTCTGAAATGTATACCATTTCAGACAAGTAACAATATTACAGAAATGGGGAGGTAGTTTTCAATCAAGACTATTTTATATGTTACAGAGAAATCCATTCTCTGTAGGAAATAACGTGCACCTAAGTATGAATCTCATCTCATCTGTTTATTTGTATGCCACTTTCCCACAAAATTATGCTGAAAGCGGTTCACAACATATCAAATAAACAGTAAGAATAACAATTCAAAAAACATCTTTAGAAACAATTAGTAATAATCATAATATTAATAAATAAAAAATTCAACACATGCAACTTTGTATAAAGCAACAAAATAAGCTACCCTAATTAAATAGCTTATGCTAAACAGATCAGAGAATAATACCAACACAAAAATAGAATAGTAGCATACATAACATCACCATGTTCCAGATGATGCACCTGTTTCCAATGGTTTCATTCTGAGACTCAATCTTCAAATATCGCAAAACCTCATTAATGATCACATTTGACAACTGCACGTTTTCAGTTAGATGCATAATTGTACACACAGCAAAATATAAGCGTGTGTCATGGACCCAGTTCTCATACAACACTAAGCCAAACAATGGCTTAGCACAAACAAACAACTGTGTGGAGTCCCAGCCTGAAGTTCATGGCTATGGTGATCTTCCCCTGGTCCTGTTGGTGCTGTGCTACCCAGGGCTAAGTATGGTGGTATGCCTGAACCTGGGCTTGTGGTTTGTCTCATTCCAGACAAACCATTAGCCTGAATTCAAACATAACACTAAGCCAAACCATAGCTTAGCCCTGGGTAGCACGGCAGCAGGAGGACTCATCTGTGCTAAGCTATGGCTTGTCTTAGTGTTACATGCAAACTGGGCAAGTGTTACACAGAACAGCTTATATACTGAGTTATATGTTATTCCTTACTGGCCTCCAGAGATTATATTATATATTATATTTATTAAGGGATTTTTTTATCCTGCTCTTCAAAAAGTTTTTTCCTGGGTTGGTTTTACAAATACAATAATAATAACAATATATATAAAAAGACTTTAAAATAATGGGGTGGAGATGACTGAAGGAGCAGAAAAAGCAGAATAAAACATAATCCATCAACATTGAATTTAAATACTTGGGAGAATTAAATGTTTTTTACGTGATGTGAAAAAGATAACAAAGTAGGCACCAGGCAAAGCCCTTCAGGGACAGCATTTTGCAACTGGTGTGCAAACACTAAAAATGTCCTCCCTCTCTCTTGCTCCAACCCACCTCACTCACAGGAAGTTAAGAACATAGGAAGCTGCTTTATACTGAGTCAAAACTATGGTCCATCTAGCTCAGTAATGTCTACACTGACTGGCAACGGCTCTCCAGGGTTTCAGACAGGGGGCATTCCCAGCCTCACCTGGAGATGCCAGGGACTGAAGCTGAGACCTTCTGTTTACAAAGAAGATGTTCTGCTACTACTGAGCTTTGGCCCATCCCTATTTAATAATGTTTCATTACTGCTGAGCTTGTTATTGTAAGTCTCCTTGAAATTATTGTAAGCTGTCCTGAACATTTTAAACTGAATGGCAGTGTATGCATTTGTTAAAAAACAAAACAGGATGCTTCATATATAGTATCTCAGTAATCCTCTTAACAAGAACCTTGTGAAGGAAATGAATATTGTTTATTATCCCCACATTGCAGAGGGGAGGGGAATGCGTGAAAAGATAACAGAGTGCTGAAGGCCCCCAGTAAGAATTAAACCAGGGACACTTTCCTGCTCCCAGTGCAAGCACTTGCAGCTTGATCCTAACCAGCCATGCTTACTCAAAATAGTCAGCTAATTTCAGCGGGACTTAAAAAAATTGAGATGGACTGCCTTCAAGTCGATTCTGACTTGTGGCAACCCTATGAATAGGGTTTTCATGGTAAGTGGTATTCAGAGGTGGTTTACCATTTCCTTCCTCTGAGGCTGAGAGGCAGTGACTAGCCCAAGGTCACCCAGTGAGCTTCATGGCTGTGTGGGGATTCGAACCCTGGTCTCCCAGGTCGTAGTCCAATACCTTAACCACTGCGCCACACTGGCTCACTACAAGGCAATTATGCTTAGGACTGAACTCTCAGGTACTACACT
Organism: Rhineura floridana; assembly: GCF_030035675.1. Taxonomy (NCBI): domain Eukaryota; kingdom Metazoa; phylum Chordata; class Lepidosauria; order Squamata; family Rhineuridae; genus Rhineura; species Rhineura floridana. The sequence continues at coordinate 81,818,669 of NC_084485.1, read as the reverse complement.
ACACCACTTCTATATTTAAAATGTATTTATTACATTAACGTCATACTCTTTCTCCAAAATGTTCAGGATGTTGTGCATGGTTCTTGCCCCCTCCCGTTTTGTCCCTGCACCGAATCTGTGAGTCAGGTTAGGCTGAGAGAGAGTGATTGGCCCAAAGACATCCAGTGACCTTCATCACCATCTGGGTCAATATTCAAGATAATCTAATAACTGAGGTTTAGAACATGGGAAGGTTAGACAGAAAATGAGAACCAGTGTGGCATAGTGGCAAGTGGGTCATACTAGGGCTGGGGAGACACACTAGCCACTATGCCTCAATAGCTCTCATTTTGAATATCCAATATCCAAATTCCAATTCCAGTTCACTGTTTTTCCACCACCTACCATCCCCAGTGAAGCCATATGCCATGGTATCCCTGTATTGAACTTTTATTGAAACATCTGGTAATCTAGGCATTTTTGCTTGTCCTTCATGTTGTTTAAATGGAGTTGTGCTGTAACTTCTACTTAATGGAAATGACTATGTAACAAACTCCCTTCTCCACATCTTTGAATCTTGGGACAGAAATATGCTTGACACTTGTGTCTTGTTCAGTGCAACTTGATGGTATTGTTAATGAGTCACTTTAACACAAAAATTAGGATCAGCAAAAGCAAGCCAGCTTGCTGCTCACCTAGTTAGAGCCCTGTTTTCCTTGCAATTTATCCTGGAGGGAGAAGGATTTTCAAGGCCTCACCCCACCACTGACAGTGGATGAATTCTGAACTTTAAACAAAAGATGAGCAACACAGATATTGTGGAGGCAATTTCCTTGCAGAGATCAGCATGTGCTTTGAGAAAGAGTGCTGGATCTCTTGGGAAGAGATTTGCATAGTTGTTACTCTTCTAGATTACAGCAACCATTTATTGTGCAGCTCCACCCAGATAATTAAGGTCTGGTAAGGAGAGTAACTGGAAGAGTAGCTTTTTTATTCAGGCTCAAGAATCTAGCATGCCTCTGTCTTGACTGTTATTAGTATAGCCACATTAGTTATAATGGTCTTCTGTGCTTTTCAAACAGCAAAATCAACCCAGCAAAAGTTCTTAGATATGGAAAACCATGTACAGGCAAGAGACTTGGAGAGATAAGACCTATCTGTGCTGGACAAACTCAACAGCTAAGTAGCTTCCTGGTACTGAGTGGCTGCAGGCCAGGTCCCAGTTAAGGAGGCAAGGTAGCAGACACTTTGCTTCCCTGATTGGCACAGTCCTGGGTAGTTCTTCAAGAGTCTGAAGACATCTTTGTACAGTAGCCCATGCCCTGTTTGGGATCCTGCCAAGATCTCCCCAACGACAATAAGCCTTTCAATTGTCCTGCACATTGTTAAGTGAAGCTCATATTAGAAGAAGCCTGCCTTTCATTGCCTTGGTATGGAAAGCCCCAGCTTGATAAAAGCAATACATCCCATGCCAGAAGAACTAAAGTAATTGATTGTGCTGTTCTGGGATCAGCAGTACCTGTCCCACCTGCCACAGGGACTCTGCATAGCATTTAATCCTATCTTCATTTGGGACATGCTTGCTGCATATTTGAATGGATCATAGAAGGCTCTCCCATTTTCAGGCTAACAACTCACAACACAGCATATTTAACATCTCTGCAAATTTCTCTCTATCGTAAAAAACAATTATCTCCCTCCTGCCACACATACATGCAGCCACTGTACCTCACAGAAAAGGCAGCAGCTGAGGCCTCGTACTCAGTGATAAAACTATCATTGCTTGGAATATACAACGAACATCACCAGCAGACACATGTGTTATCTAGAAAAATATTAATTCCAGACTTGGCAGTAAGTGGTCTGTTGCTGTTGTTTCTGAAAGCACAGAACTCCAAGACCAGATCAGGACTGAAACATAAACATCACTCAAATGCAGAGAATCTGTGAGGCCTTCTCATGTAATTACAATTAATGAGAGACAAAGGGTGCTATGGCAGTTTAAGGGCTAATTGGTTTATTGTGACATGAGACTTAGATTAACACACACACGTGCACATATACAAATTGAAGCCTGTCTCTTGTACACTGGAATTCAAAGGCAAACATACACACACATAGGGCTGGGAAAAATTAGGAGCTAACATGGAATTCAAACTATTCCATTTTGGTTCATATAATCTTGAAATACTTTTAGCTCTGTAAAGAGTTTAATATCTCAAATTCCTAGGCACTACTATATTTCTAGGTGCTCAGGCAACCATGTGTCTGGAATTTTTCCAGCCGTTCCTTATACATGCACAAGCCAGAACCCTAAAACCATTTAGATGAATCCTGTTAATTCAGCTGCATTGCTTTCAGCCTGATGGGTTGTTTGGGGATTGAAAACAGAGGAAAATCAAAGTATGGGATCATGCACACTTTTAGAATTCACAAAAGCTGTGAACCCAAGCACACGTACTTGTATGGAAGTTCTATTGACCTGCTCATACTTTAAGATCAGCAGCCTGGTGGTTCCTAGGTGGGCGTGAGAGCCCAGGAAATGGCTTTTTCAGTGGTGGCTCCTTGTGTTTGGAACTCTCTCCCTATTGAGATCTATCTGGCCTTATCTCTTTGCAGCTTCAGGTGACTGGTTGAGACACATCTTTTTCAGAAGGCATTTGGAAAAGGAAATATCTGATTTCTGCTGCTGCTGCTATTAGTAACATCTATTGATTTATTGTTGTGTGTGTTTAAAGGATTGTGGTTTTATAGATTTTATGTATTTGTTTTTATTGTAAACTGCCCTATGGCCTCTGCAAAGGTGGTATATAAATCATCTAAATAAATGCATATTGAAATCAATCTTGCATACTTAATAGCAAACAACGTAAGTGTGGATTCTTATGATGTTAAAATGGCATGATCCATGCACAAGAGGGGAGGCGTCAGCAGGCATGGGGGAACCCAAGGTTTGCAGGAGTACAAACATTTTAAAGGAAAAAGCCCTAAAGGTAACCTCAAAACAGCCCAGTGGGCTCAGTGAGCATGAACTGCTGACTAACAGAGGGAAGGGAAATGAAATGAAGACTCCAATAAAAGGGCATGGCTGCCTGGTTGGAATTCTGAATGGGAGCTCTCCATATCGCTGTGTTTTTGCTGTAGGTTCCACTTGTTAGACTTATTCCATGAAAATGTGTTCCAGATTGCCGTATAATGACAGATCCATGTAGCAGCACCTGGGCTCCCAGTCGAGAACTGCAGTGCAGAAACAGAGGAGGTAACTAGAATAAGCAGGTACTTTTCCTTGGGCATCCCCACACTGAAATCAAGGAAGCTAGTCATACAAACTACACACCCCACACTATTCTCACAATTTCTCCCATCAGGGCATTTTTTAAAAAATTGTTACTGGGTGTCCATTTTTTCATTCAAACAGCTTGCATGTGGAAACCTCTCCACCATGTACAAGCCCTGGCATTTGGATTGAGGCTATGTTCAAACTAAAAATGGGAGGGGGGGATGAATACAGCCTTGTAAATGCTTTTGCACAAGTTAGTAGCCTAGCAAAAATTTTACTAGCCTGTCCACCCACCAGTAAATACATGAATTAAAAAGCAAAACCACCATAATTATCATAATCTCTAAAACTCTCATTTCAAAACTTTAAAAACTTGGTTGAAACACTATTTTTCTGATATTACAAAAATATATGTTTGGGGATTATTTTTCGTTTTGTTTTGCGGTAACTTAAAGAAGGTACAGTAGGGCCCCGCTTTCCAGCAATTCGCTTTACAGCGATTCGCTAATGCGGCGGCTTTCAATTAGGGAAAGTCCCCGCATTAAGGCACTTGTTCCATTTTTACGGCGGTTTTTTTCCATCGCACGCCATTTTGACGTCATTTTTGCACAACGCGTCCCATTATCGTCAATTGGATTTGCTTTACGGCGATTTCCGCTTTACAGCGGGGGTCCACAACAGAACCTGCCATATGAGCGGGACCCTACTGTATAGATCAAAACTGCAGAGCACACAATAAAAACTAAAAACACTGAATCGTCTAATGATAGAACTTTAAGATCACAGGGGACTTAGACAGTACTAAAAATACTTTTTTTGTTATTTCATTTTTATATTTTGTTGCAAAACAGCATTGTTTTACTTTTCTGCAAAAGAGGTTTTCTCTCCTTCCCCAGACCCCAAACTTCTATTTAGAAGAGTAAGGCTTTGCAGTTGAAGCTGGATGGGGATGGATACATACACACACACTGTATATATATTTTTTCTCATAACATGTATGGGTTTAATTCAGGCTGGATTTCTGTCCTGGAGTAACATGATTTCTATACCAAATTGAGTCACTAATAATTAAATCCCTCTGAACCCTCTAAGCATATTCAGAGGGCAGGCCCTCTCCCACCCCCCAGGGAAATAGCCATAGACCTATACATTATATCAGTTCCAGTTTGGAAAAAGGGTGGGGTAAAAATAAAGTTTCATTCATTCATTCATTATATCAAATTAAGCAGCAAGGTTTCCAGGGTAGATGGCATGGTCTTCAGGCAGCTTTAAACTTTTGAGCCCTATCATTTTTCTTAGGAATTAAGGCCTGGCCTCTGAGCATACACAGAATTCCCTTCCCATATCATACAAAGTAACCCTAACCAAAAAGTAAAGAGAATAGCACAGGAGGTGGGGTGGAATTGTTTTTTTCTGGCTCACTTTTCATAGATCAGACAATCAGACATTAGTCAAACAAACAATACCTTACAACTTGGGAAAGTGACCTTCCAAGAGACATCCAACCAAGAGAACCACTGCCACAAGAGAGTTATAGGGCCAGACTGCTGCTGCTGCTCAACCAGCAAGTTTGTTCTCCTGTCCCCTGAGTGGTCCCTAGTGATGGAAAGATGGCAATAGTAGCTCTATTGTGCTGTGCAAAAGGGGATTTTGCCTCTAGTGTACCCCTCTGGATGAAAGAGGTATTGATTCTTCTGACTCCTATAGCTCCCTCTCTGGGACAAACATCCCCTTCCTTCCAAGAATCCTCCAAGCGGCCATAGTGCGTAAGGTTTCAAGTGCATGTTGCATCTGAACAATAGTGACAATATGAAAAGTTCAAATATGAATGACTTGGACACTTGGTTCATTGACTGAATTTTATGTGTCCATTTGTGCCCACTGGGTGTCCAAATGCTAGGACTAGGTGTCCATTTGAACACACAACTATCACTTAAAAAATGCCTTGTCCCCCATCAGTTGTGTAGATAGGCAAGAATCCAGGACAGGATAGAATGCATACATGGACTCAAAGATGCATTCAATCCTGATAATCATATAAGCCATGTGTGGGGATGCCCTAACACAGATAATGGAAATAATGTATATACATAGGGGAGTCAAGTGCACATATTTATGTATGAAGTAAATAGGTTGTTTCCTTATGTATTTCCTCTCTTACTGAACATGTGTGTAGTACATGTTGCGTTCTGCACCATTTATCAAGGCCGGTGGGAGAGAGGATATATTTGCATTTCCTACTAGAAATGAGTGTACACATGAACAGATATTCCGAGAGAAACTGATGGGAGGATTCACACACCATGTACTTCACCAGGAAGAGCCAACAACCATATGTCTCCCTATTTCCCTTCTTGCTATGTTGTCTGAGTTGCTTCAGACAGACAAAACTGTTGTTACCAGGGCAGGGAAGGACAATCAAAACACTTGTTTTGGATGTTTAAAACAAAGCATGTGCATCTCCATGCACTTGGAAATGCATGCGCTTTTCTACAGCTAGAAATGTATGTGTCTTGTGGGTTGGCTCAGCTTTGAACATGCTAAAAAAGCAGCAGAAAAAGATGTTTAACCTATTATACAGCCACTCTTGTGGCTGTATACTACAGCCAGCATACATTTTTTACTCTATGCTACAGCCAGCATACATTTTTTTACATTCTGCCATGTTAAATTGAAAATACCCCCCCAATGCCATTCTGCTGCTTCCCATAAATTCATTTCAAAACAAAATCTTACAAAAGGTATAGTCCTGAACTCAGAAACACTTGCCTAACAACCTTCTAAGTTTTCATGGCAATACACAAAACATTCAGAGAGAACCCAAAGTTCAATATCTAAAACAAGAGTAAAACAATCCAGACCCCTGTCGGACATTTTTCTGTCAATAGTATCTTAATTTGTTGAAATTTATTAAAAATCAGCCATGTTCACAGAGCACATGTAATCCTAGCACTGACCTTATCCCATACTCTCACGTTTATCTTATGCAGTTTAAAGGTTTAAAAAATTGATGGCTAATTTTTAATTAATTTAAGAAAATTAAAATTGGAGTCTATGATAGTGCAGGCATGCTCAGTAAGAACCAATTTTCAGTGCTCTAAAAGCCAGACCAACAGCTGTTTGGCTTGGCTTATCGGAGCCACATCCATGCCATACATTTATTTTACTTTAAACACTTATACCTTCCCCCAAGGAATCCTGGGAAGTGTAGTTTGCAAAGGGTGCTGAGACTTGTGAGGAGACTCCTATTCCCCTGACAGATCTCCAGTGGGCAGAGTGGTTTAACAGTCACCCCTCTTTCCAGAGAATTCTGGGAGTTGTAGCTCTGTGAGGGGAAGAGGACATCTCCTAACAACTCTCAGCACCCTTCACAAACTACACTTCCTGGGATTCCTTGGGAGAAGCTATGACTGTTTAAAGTGCAATAAAAGTTTGGTGTGAATGTGGCCATGGACAGCTTTGGTTTAAATGTGGGTGGGAGACTATATGTGTCTGACGTAGAATTAAAAGATGGGAGAAACTCCCCAAAATAATAATACTGTTAACAATGTTTTCTTTTTGGAAAGCAAAGGGGCTTTCTCTCTGTCCAGTGCCCACCCACCCAATCTCCTCTCCTCCCTCCCCCTACTCCTTCCCCTCCCCCTCTCCCCTCTTCTTCCCTCCCCTTCCTCCCCTTCTCTCTCCCTTCTCCCTTCTTCCTCTTCCCTGCCCGTCCCCCGCGTCAGTTTCACCTGTCCTAAGCATGATTGCACAGGAGTAAATCCCAATTAACTCAATAAGCATGCAAATGATCAAACCTGCCCTCCTATCCTCCTCCCTCCTATCCCCTCCCTCCTGCTCCTCCCCTCCTCCTTCCTTTCCCCTCTCCCCCTCCTTCCCCTCCCCTCTCTCCTCTCTCCTCTCCCCTCCCCCTCTCTCTTCCCCTCCTCCTTTCCCTTTCACTCCCCTCCCCTCCCTTCCTACTCCCCCTCCTTCCCTCCCCACTCCAGCCCTCTCTTCTTCCCCCTCCCATGGTCAGTTTCACCTATCCTAAGCATGACTGCACAAGAGTAAATCCCATTGGACTCAATAAGCATGCAAATTATCAAACCTGCCCTCCCCTCTGTCCTACCCTCTCTCCTCCCTTCCTCTCCCTTCTCTTCCTACCCCAAGGTCAGTTACCTATCTTCAGGGCTAGCCCCAGGCATGCCGAGGCCCTTGGGCACCAGCCTGCCTGCAGGAGAGGAGCTTCCGAATTACCCGCCATCCCTCACTTCACCTACCTATCTCTCTGCTGTTATTTGCGGCTGCACACATTGCGCGCGCAGGTTTGCCATTAATCAAGGAGCTCAAGGTGGTGTACGTGGTTCTACTGCCCCTCATCTTATCCTCACAACAACCCTGTGAAGTATTCTTTCCCCTTGTCTGAGTTAGGCCTTTTGAAAAAATCTGACATGCAAGCTCTGTAGACCTAGAATAATCCAGTCTTTATGCCACAGTTTACCAGTTGCATCTTTCTACTTCCCACTTCCCTTTTTGTTTGAAGTGTGGCCTCAGGCAAACTCAGGCTGACAGCAGAATAATTTCTGATTCTCTCTTTGGCACCACAATCCTACTGGGTTGCTGATGTTGCTCAAAGACCCTAATCCAACATGCATGAGCCTTCACTCTGGTTAAGCCCCAAGGTGTGAAAGAAATATAAGCCTCAAAACTTTCTCAAGTTCAACATTCAGAACCAAGTTAATAAACTATCAACATGAGAAGATAGCAAGAAACATAAAGGCCAGTCAGTTAGACATAGGAAATGCATTAGAAGCAGCAAAGAGGAAACAAATCCTCAGGTATAAGATATGAGAACAATCTGGCAAGCAGCAGGAATGCTGAAAATGATTTCGGGGTTAGCATGGATAATAAACAGAGCACATGTTGCCAATATGATTCTGTGACAAATAAGGTGAATGCCTTCGCTTATTACATTGAAAAAAGCATTGCTTCTAAGGCTCAAAAGAATTGAGACAGGTACTCTTTGTCACTAAGACGATACTCGTGCAGTTTTAGGTTGCAAGAGGAATATTGTATTATACCCAAATAAGTTTTACTCAGAGTATACCCATTTAAATTAATGGCCCTGGGCTCCTCCTGGGAGGAAGTGCGGATATAAATTTAATAATAAATAATTACAGAAATAAATAAGTTAGTTATGTCCCATTAATTTTAACAGGTCTACTCTGAGTATAGAGACCCAGTGTGGTGTAGTGGTTAAGGTGTTGGACTATGACCTGGGAGACCAGGGTTCGAATCCCCACATAGCCATGAAGCTCACTGGGTAACCTTGGGCCAGTCACTGCCTCTCAGCCTCAGGGGGAGGCAATGGTAAACCACCTCTGAATACTGCTTACCATGAAAACCCTATTCTCAGGGTCTCCATAAGTAGGGATCGACTTGGAGGCAGTCCATTATATATATATATATATATACTCTGAGTATGACTGATGTTGGATACAACCCATTGCATTCATTTCAGGTCACCTGCCATTCAAAAAAGTTGCTGACCAGCAGAAAGGGATTCACAAGAAAGCAACAAAGATGATAAAGGGTCTAGAAGGAATCTTAGATGGAAAGACTAAAAACACTGGGCAATATATCCATTTTATGGAAACTAAATTTAGGAAGAACATGTTGAACAGTTTTCAGATACTGAAAATATCTTAGAAGAGAAAGGGACAACATACTGTGCACTGTGGATAATACAAAAACACTGGTTTTCGATGCCTTTTTAAAACTTAAAGTAGTAAACCTATTATTATAAAAACAGTGGCTTGGTTCCTAAATTGTTCAATGAATTGAATAGTTGGAACAAAGCTTTCCCATCTCCCTCTTCCCTCTGCAGCCTCCTGTGCCCCCTTCCAATCTGCTCCCGGAGGGTTGGGTGACCCTTGGGAATACTGTGGGATATGGTGCAGGGGGTTGCAGATAGAGGGGGAAGTTTGTGGAAATTGCCCCTCATGTAAACATAACAACAACTTAGGATCCAGGCCATCATAAACTCAAAATTAAACCCAAGTACATCAAATCAGTTTAAATATAACTGCAGTCAAAATGCTAGGTTAAATTGCCGAATTGTAAGAGTAGAACTTCCATTGTGAAATTTTAACCAAACATGTCAGGGAAACCTTATGTTAGGATACCCTATGTCAGGATGAATTAGACTACATAGGATATCTTCCAAATCATGATTCTACTATTATTTTAATGGTATACTGGAGGGGAATACTTCTAAAACTACCTCTCCTTTATAGAGACCGTCTACATTTTTCTGATGCCTATATAATAACAGCAATATGGGTTATTATAGTAGGGGTAGTATACCCATTATTCTGGCTGTGCATACCATTGCTTATGTAGACAAAACAGCCAACTTCCATTCACAAGAGTGAGGTATCAGCAAGCTTGAAAGAACTCAAAGTTTGTAGAAATTCACAAAATCTTTAGGAGAAAAAAAACTGAAACTAGCCCAATGAGGACATAGCATTTAACACCCAATGAGCACGATGACTGACTTGAGGATGGGGATGAAAAGCTGGAGAGGGTGGGCAAATGGAATGGAGAATCCTCAAAAAGGGCATGGTTGGCTGGCTAGAATCCTGAATGAGAATGCTCCCCACCGGGAAATTTTGTTGCAGGTCCTACTATCTATAGCAATATTAATGTGCATGGAACTTCACAGTTCAAAGGATTGGTCCCTTTCTAGATTATCCATGTACAATCTATAAACTGTCACAGGGAGCTAACAGAGGAAGGAGAAGGATGTATAGTCAGGGCCAGGGTAAACAAAGGAAGAATATGCATTATGATGGTTGAAAATGGAAATGGACTGCCTTCAAGTCGATTCCGACTTATGGCGACCCTACGAATAGGGTTTTCATGGTAAGCAGTATTCAGAGGGGGTTTACCATTGCCTTCCCCTGAGGCTGAGAGGTAGTGACTGGCCCAAGGTCACCCAGTGAGCTTCATGGCTGCATGGGGATTCAAACCCTGGTCTCCCAGGTTGTAGTCCAGCACCTTAACCACTACGCCACACTGGCTACTGGTTACTTAAGTTTAATTACCATTGGATATGGGGATTGTTTCAAAGGCTTCAAGAAAAGATAGATTTTGCATTTGAAGAGAGAGATGGCATCATGCAAGTGATATGAGTGGCAGTTTCAGGCATGAGGAGGTGAAAGAAAAGAGTAATTTGAAGGAACAGGAGATTGTCTGTTTTGTAAATTTGTGTTAATAGTTAAATTTCAACATGTTGCTTTCTATAGCTCTGGGAAATGTCCATAGATTTCAGGGTTCAGAGCACTGTTAATATGTACACATCATGCAAGATCACACTGGGTGACACAATGTTAATCATACTCAGAGTAGATTCACTGAAATCAATAGGCTTAAGTCCATTCATTTCAATGGGTCTGCCCTGAGAATGACTTAATTGGATAGCACCCATTGTTTTTACTGAATAACAGCAATCCTTGATTCCTACACACAATCAAAGGTATAGATTAAAGTCTCAGTTTCACCCAGGGGAAATTCTAAAAATTGTTGGGGGAGGGAAAACTAATTAACAACTCTAGTTTTGCATATACATGGTGGTTAATACACCTTATGGAAGAACCCATTGACTGGTTCAAGGGCTTCCTTAAGTAATCATGCATAGGATTTATCTGTATATGATTTTGAGTCACATTTGCTATTAGGAAATCTGCCTTCTGCTGCTTTTTATTGGAGGGAGCTAGAAATTTGCCCATTTGGTTTCTGAACTTGGGATTCAGACCTTTCTCTTAAACGATTTCATTTAATATTTATTCTAATCATTACTTCTGTGGAGATGCATGTGAAACACATTGTGTGTCAAACTTTGTGCCTCCTGTGTTTTCCTCCAGATATATACTTCCATACAGGAAAACCACTGTGACAGAATCAGAACTCGTTTGCAGTAGATGCTGCTTACTTAGCAAATTACTGAAGAGGAACAGCAGAATCACATTTGTAAATATCAGCCTCCAAAGATCCTTAACATCTCTTTTCAAAAAGCATCTCTGAACAGAGCAGTTACAGGATGTCTTTCTGTGGAGACTTTGAAGGAGGATTCAAGTCTGCTGGGGAACATTTTGCTCAGATATAGCACACTGAAATATATTATTTTTGAGACTCCTTCTAATTGTCTAATTGGGAGATATTCCTGTTTGGTCACCTGCTCTGCCTTTCCCAATTTCATATCCTTTTTTTAATTTATTAACAATATTGGTAAGGCTGCCATATAAAAAGAAAGGACAGCTTTTAAAAGTCAATGGAAGTAAAACATACCGGTAACTATAAAACAGCATGGAATGGACATAGTGGGCTTTAATGGGTGTCGGTGTAAGTAATTTGGAACTTTTGCAGTAACCCCACACATGCCTTTTTCAGCTGTGGACACGGGGACACACAATATCTTCTTATACCCACTCCCCTGTAGCCCTATACTCTTCTCTGCTTAACGAGATGCTAGGAGGTAATACACTACTCTCTGGCATGTCAAAAACCATTGCTATTACAGTTGCTGACTGGGCAACAATCACTTGCAGTTCTGTTCTTTGCAAAGCTGAGGCGGCAGTCATATGCACAAAGTGCACAGAATCATGATGCTGCAGTGGTTTGATAGGGCTGTAGCTTCCCTAGCAGCTGTAGCTGGACCCTGACTTTAGGTATGTTATCTCATATTTATTCACCACACTTACCTACCACTTTACCTCTTACAAAAGAGAACCTCCAATGGTTCTCTCTCCCACCCCACACTTTTATCCTCACATATCACATGCCACCCCTTCTGAGGTTTATTAGCCATCGTCCTTCACTATCTGAGTGGGGATTTGAACCTGAGTCTTCCAGTCCAACACTCTAACTAATCACTACTGGACACAGGATCTCAAGACGGAGGCTGCTCCCTCCAAATCGTTTACGTTAATTCTATAATGACCAATGTAAGCTTTTTGTAAGCTTTTTTTTACATAATATTTTGTGCTTTAGCTAATATTATGTGAACTCCAATTAACATTAAACTATTGGTTTGCTAACTGGATTGCTCTTCCCTACAAAGTAAATAATGAAGCATGCCACAGGTATTTCCTATTTTCTTTTTACTGTGTTTTAAAATATGTGACCAACGTAATGGTTTTGCAACCTTAAGAATTTATATGTAACTTAGACAATTGTGCTCTCTAAAAGTATGAATAAAAAAATAATTTCCATCTATAGCAACATACATAAACAAGTAATGTTTCATAGGCAAATGTCAAACTTATGGTAATGTTTATTGGAAACTGTGGAAAAAAGCTTTTCTGACATGTCCTGTGACCAATGTAACGTGTGACAAATGACAGACACCACAAATAAATGCCTTCAAAAGCAAGACCCTGTGCATATGTTCCTTTACTATGCATTCACAAATTGCAGATCAGCATCAAGTCCATGTGGGAAGGTGTAAAGCCCATGGGAACTCACACTTGGCTGTGGGAAATACCCTAATTATTTGTTTCTTTTCAATCCTACATTTATTATCATTTGCAGGGAAGACAAATGTCAGGGAAGTCCTTTTGTTTTAAGAATTAATATCATATTACATCACCTGATCAACAAATTTTCTTTTCAATTTCCCAGTCTCAGATTAAACAATAATAAAGTTGGCAGTTGACACCCTCAGTGCCTGTTTCACACACACAACAATAACATATTTTTTTACAGAGACAAGAAAGACTGGGGATGATCACAGAAATATAGAATTACAATAGTGGTAGACAATATTGGGATTGTGAGCTGATACTTGCATGTACAATTATGCAAAATCACGTTTCCAAAAGTCACCATGCATAGTGAGTGGAGTAAACTCATTCACTTTGTGAGAAGCATATTCAATAAACGTACACCAAATTTCTGTAAATTTGTCATTTTTTTTTTTTAGGATAATCACATCTCCCTTGGGGCATCATCCCATGTTTTGATAAAGACATGCCCTAAATCTTCCCATGTGCTGATTTTATGCCTTTCACTGGATTTACATTCCATGTCTTCCTCACTGACAAGCACACATGCTGTCTTTAGTGACAATGTTTTTCCAAGTTCAAGGAAAAAATCCAAAGTGTTGTGCACCACTGCCTGTCCTCTCAAAATTCTGCCCCATCAATTCTTTTGACTACTGCCCCCACTCCTTCATGTGGCCCTTTGCCATGGTAAGACTCACTGAAGTTCCAGGATTTGTAAATACTTGAGGATGACAAAGTCACCATGGAATACCTGTTCTGAAAGTGGGCAGCAGCACCATCAGTTCACATCTTTAAAGAAAGGGGGTGGGGATCTAGAAGAGAAATATAAATTCTATACTTTTCTAAACCAAATCCAGGTTGAAGTTGCTTATAATTAACCTAAAAGTTATCTAATTACTAAATATATTAATATATAATTATGTTACCTTTCTTCTAAAAGCATTAACATATGTCCTTGCTGCTCTTGTCTGACTTGTTTTTTAGACTGTAGGCTTCTTTGTTAAAACTCTGTAAGGTGCCCTACATAGATAGTATGGTACAAATAATAGGCCTAATAATTAGGAAATTGTCAGGGAAAGAATTTTGACAGTCCTAAAAAGGGATCTAAATGACACACATGACCACACATTTATGCTATGTAATTTGCACATTGTGGTGTTACGTTGGTCACAAGAACTGTTGAATGTAAAACACATTTCAGTTAATATCTCTTCACATTTTCCTAATGCTTGCAAATGCAAAGAAGATAATAAAGTTAAAACTTATAGATTTTTCTTTTCATTTGTTGAGGAGGAAAAAATGTATGTGCTCCTGTGACCAATGTAACAGGCTCAACCAACGTAAGTTTTATTGTCCTAAGCTCATCTGATTTTGTTCCCAACATAAAATTTCTCAGTTTGGCAAATGAGAAAGCAAAGCTATCAGTACAATAAAGCGTCATTAACCAATTGTCTATTTTCTTGGAGAGATCTATAACAGAATTTTGCATGCTACAATTCTGGTTGTTTTGTTGTTGTTATGTGCCTCCAAGTCGACTACGACTTATAGCGACCCTATGAATCAGTGACCTCCAAGAGCATCTGTCGTGAACCACCCTGTTCAGATCTTGTAAGTTCACGTCTGTGGCTTCCTTTATGAAATCAATCCATCTCTTGTTTGGCCTTCCTCTTTTTCTACTTCCTTCTGTTTTCCCCAGCATTATTATCTTTTCTAATGAATCATGTCTTCTCATGATGTGTCCAAAGTATGATAACCTCAGTTTCATCATTTTAGCTTCTAGTGACAGTTCTGGTTTAATTTGTTCTAACAACCAATTATTTGTCTTTTTTGCAGTCCATGGTATGCACAAAGCTCTTCTCCAACACCACATTTCAAATGAGTTGATTTTTCTCTTTCCTGCTTTTTTCACTGTTCAACTTTCACATCCATACATAGAGATCGAAAATAACATGGTCTGAATGATCCTGACTTTAGTGTTCAGTGATACATTGTTGTGGTTGTTTTACTCATGTGTAAAATGTCATTTTGAAAAACTGTTGGAAGATAATGAAACTTTGGAAAATTATCTTTAAAATTATATAGAGCATGCCCACTATATATGAAAATGAAAAATGGGCCTGTAGGTTAACATTTTCACGAAATTACCCTTTACTTACAAGTGCCCACACCGAAGCACTCTTGAAGATTTCAGCAGGATTGCTCTGGAGGAAGTAAGACTGCCTACTCGCTCCAGCAGGTCCACTTCTGGACCTAAAAGGTGGCTCCAGCCTCCACTGAGCTCCCTTCGCTAGTTGAACAGGGCTTGTCTTGCTAATTTTCACTTTCCTGTCAACGAGCTTCGACTATAGTCTCCTAGACCTTTGTAGTGGGCGTGACTGTTCCCTTTGTAATCAAATCAAAAGCGGATCCTCATGAATATGTAGTTCGCCTCGACCAATTAGAGCGCACAGGAGCACCCTCACAGCTGTTTTACTAGTTGAAAGCAAAGAAACTTTTTTTCCTGCTTCGAGAAGGAGTTCAGCGCGCCTTCGGTGCCGTGAGGGGAACTGCCGGACTCGGGGCAGCTTCCGAGCTCTTTCTCGCTCAAGCCACCGTGCAAGATGAGCGCAGCCGTGGAGGAAGCTGTCTTGCCGTCCATCTCCACCTTCGCCGGCTTGGTGCCGCTGGAAGACAGGCAACCCGAAATGGTACGGGTGAGGGCGCAAGCAGCTATGTGGGAAAGGGCCGGAGGGGCCCGTCAGCCTAGAGGGTCACGGCGCAAGGAAGACCCCTGCGGTCCTTTAAAACCAGTGTTAGTACTGCTAGTGTGAATGACAATGGCGCTTTGGGACAGGGCTATTCGAGGGGGGAATGAATGGCACGGGCTCCCCCCCCCGCGGGCAGTTTTCCCGTTCTCAATCGCTCCCAGTTGCTCCTCTTGGCACCGCCGCCGCGGGGATTCAGGTGCGCGTTTGAATCCCCTGCTGGGCTATTAGAAGCTCCATGAAGCTGCACCCCTCTTCTAACCTGCCCGACTTTGCTGGGGCAGTTCCCGGTCTTTGCACTGCGAGGTGGATAAACAACTACCTTGGATAATATAAACGACACAGGTTCGGATCGGCTGCTAGTACGGATTTTCAACTATATTAATTTAAAGCTCCCCTCGGAGATATTATTGGGGGGCACCAACTTTATTGAGGTTTACGCTATTTTTATCTTTAAAAAATAAGTAAGTCTCGAGAATTGTAATTCTGGAGCGTCACATTCCTTAAGGAAACTGCACAGGAATGTGCGGCTAAAATGTCGCTCTCAACATCTTGGAGGATGGGCAGGATACTAGAATATATAAACGAGAGTTTGATCCTGGTCCAGGAGTACGTGTAGAGGCGGTCGGGGTGGAGTTCCTGATGAAGCTGATTTGATGCCCCAGTTGCTCGGGAGAAAAGTTGGCTCTCGTAACTGCTAGCATTCCTGTCCGCCTTGCATCCCGATCCTACGCAGTCAGGCACCCCAAGGAGCAAAGTTACTTCTTGTGGAAGAAACTCCGGACCCGGTCGGCAGGTCTTGTTTTTAATAAAACAAACTTCGGGAGGGGGCAATTTGAGGTGGGCAAGAGGGAATGGAAGATCCTCTGAAAAAGGCACCTGTCTCTTGGGGGACGGGATTTTGAGCAGGAAAACGGGCATGGAGTGGTGGCGGAGAGTTGAATCCTCCTCTTTTAAAATCTCCCTTTTCTTTTTAAAGGGCATTGGGGTTCCCTTACACGCATTTGCGTGCCAAATGTGCTTTTGCCCCCATGAGAATTTGTGGGCGATGCTTGGCCTTAAGCACTACGATGTACAGAGTAGCTAGAGAGGAAAGTTCCTTGAAGACATATCTCTGTGGGACTTGGAAGGATGCAGGCGAACGCAGTCTTGGCAGCCGAGAAAACATCCGCGAGGGACGTTTTGATCGGTCCCCGGCATCTCTCAAAATGAAATTGCTAAGTCTCTTGGCTCTATTTTGGTGTGAGGGGCTTCTCACCGTGCAGAACCAATCAAATATTGGGGCGGGGCTGAAGGGGGTCAAGTTAATTAACTCCGTAATTAACTCAATTCCAAGAGGAGAGAGGTGCACCTCGGGGATGCGAGGAAGCTGGTTCATCCTTGACCGGCCCACTCGCGGCTGTGTGTGGGGACGCAGGATCCCCTCCTCCTAGCCATCTGTAGCGAGGAGGCCGGATGGGATCCGGGGGAGCCCAGCGAAGTGGGACTAATTCGAAGTGGTTTGAATGCCAGGCGCGCCCTGCCCTTAAACTCGTCGGAGAGGGAAGGCGCGCGCAACCCGTTTTTCAGGTTTGGGGGTGCTATAAATAGTGTCTGGATTTGGCTCCCCAGCAGCACGTTTGCTCCTGGCGCGTTAACTCTTTCGAGGCCGTAACCCCGCTGCTCCTCTCCTTGCAGCAGACTGGGCTGATCCCCGCTCACGCGGAGGGCGCCGCGACCATCAAGCGGGAGGCGGACGACCTGGGCAACTTCGTTGACCTGGAGTTCATCCTGGCGCACACGACCAACGGGCGGGCCGCTGCCACTGGGGTGGCGCCCCACCACCCCAACCCCAACTACCCGTTGCCCGAGACGCCCGAGAGCTGCGGCACCACCTACGACAGCGACAGCTCCAACTACCAGCAGCCCCCCAACAAGTTCGCGGCGGCCTACATGCCCAGCCCCGGCCACAGCTACGTGGCCGAGCTCTTCACGCAGGACATGCAGCAGCAGCAGCAGCAGCAGCAGCAGCACCCGCCGGCCGGGCCGGGCCATTGCGAGCTCCAACGGCGGGAATACACGGAGCTGCGCGCCCCTGGCCTGCCCCACCCTCACCTGGGCCTAGCTCGGGGCCTGTCCCTGGAGCACCTGCGCGTCAAGCAGGAGCCGATGGACGGGCAGTCCTGCATGATGAGCGGCGGCCCCGACTGCCTGGGGCCCGCTCCCCTGGACCACAAGCCCCTCCTGATGCAGCCCATGATCCAGCCGCAGCCGCCTCTGCCGCAGCACGGCTTCTCCGCCGAGCAGATGAGCCCCGTAGCCCAGTGCCAGGTGGCCGGCGACATGCTCGCGCAGCTGGGGGGCCCCCAGCATTACCCGCGGGGGCCCCACCTCTTCCAGCCGAACTTCGCCGGACAGATGCAGCCCCAGTTCCGTGGACACTTCAGCGTCTTCAGGGAGCCCTTGAATTCGCATGCCCAGGGCCTGCACGGGCTGCTGGTCACGCCACCCAATTCGCCCGTCTTGGATTACTATGCCCCGATGGGTCCCCCGGAGGAGTGCAAGCCCAAGAGGGGCCGGAGGTCCTGGGCCCGCAAGCGCACGGCCACCCACAGCTGTGAATTCGCCGGCTGCGGCAAGACCTACACCAAGAGCTCGCATCTCAAGGCGCACATGCGGACCCACACGGGTAAGGGCGCGCGGCCTGGGCAGGGGGCGCGGTCAGGTAAGGGGGACTGCCGGGGTCGAGGTAGATGCCGGTGGAGGTGGGGAAGAGGACTCGTAAGGCAGGGCTTCCCAAGGGAAGGCGAGGGATGCTAGAAGAAAAAGCGAGGAGTTTTTCTAAGGACGCACAGAGTGGGGTGAGATGGAGAAGCAGATACAGGGCGGGCTTGGCAAGCGTGCGAAAACGGCAGCAAACGCTGTCCGGCTAATCGGACGTGATTTGGCCAGTTACGTGGTTGTGTCTTCCCCGGGCATGTGCGGCTGGCGTGCAGACCACGCTAGAGTGCCTTATTGCTTTATACCGTGAATTAAATAGTATCCGTGAGTTAAACGGGGAAGGATTGTAGCTCAGCGGTGAAGCATCTGGCTTGTATGCAGAAGGTCCCAGGTTCAATCCCGGCATCTCCAGGTAGGGCTGGGAGAGACTCCCTGTCTGAAACCCTGGAGAGCTGCTGCCAGTCAGTGTAGACAATACTGAGCTACATAGAGCAGTGGTCTGGCTCAGTATAAGGCAGCTTCCTGCGTTTCTATGTTCTGAAAAGACGCATGCAGTACAATCCCGTGCCTGTTGTTTGATCAGAAGTAACACTGCCCCCCCCCCGTTGCCATCGTTGAGTCCATTGGGGCACCACCAAGTAAGACTGCATCCTTGGTTAATCTCCTGTGACCTACTGTTCATCTGGTTATAAACCAGCTGTGAAGCAATTACTGTACTTATTCCAGTGCATAGATATTAGTGGTGGTAGTTTTCACCAGGGCATTTGTGTGATCAGTTGAGAGGGCATTCCCTAGAATAGGCTCTTCTTCTCTTTTAATTGGATGGGTGTTGATGATGCCCCAAGAGGCTTGTGCTAAGGCCCAGGGTGGGTGAAGGCATGGTCTTTTGCACTTCTTTTCACCAGGCGAGAAAGTTCACCTTACTCTTCTTTTCTCTTTTCCCAGGTGAGAAGCCTTATCACTGTAACTGGGAGGGCTGCGGCTGGAAATTTGCACGGTCAGATGAACTAACACGCCATTACCGCAAACACACTGGCGTCCGGCCCTTCCAGTGCCACCTATGTGACCGTGCCTTCTCCCGATCAGATCACCTGGCTCTGCACATGAAGAGGCATGTGTGAAGCGTGGCTGGCTCCCTGGGCCATCTGGGTGGGATGTGGTAGGGTTGAAGAGGGGGATGGGATGGGGTGGGGATGCAAAGAGACTGAGAACTCTATTTATGAAGGGATGGAATATTTTCTTATTGGAGTCGGTAATTTATGTATATAGTAGTAAAACATTTTAATATTTAAAGAGGAAACCCAGCTGGTTTTTCCATAGTAATATGGAAACGTTTTATGTATTTAAGAGTGAATAGTTACACATCTGGCTGCAGCAGAGTATATGAAAAATTGCACTGGAAACGTTTGTGTGTGCACAGTATAATTCTGGCAGTATGTCTCTGCTATTCCCATTCCAAACCTTCAGTGTGCACACAGCCAGAGTACAGAAACTATGTTTTGTCTCAAACTGTATGTAAGATTTCAACTTTTCTTATGTTTCACTCTGTACAATGGCCTTTATTTTTTATCTTGTAATTTAAAAGAGGCTCTTTCTGGTCAAACTATATTTTATTAAAGTAGGCATCCTTGAGAAGAGGGGCAAATCTGAACTTGGGTGGAGATGGTGCCTCCTTTTCTTCAAAGGGATAGTGACAAAAAAGTTGGCTTGAACTAAGTTACATCTGCATCTCATATAACAAACTGTGTGAAAAGAAGTTCATCAAAGACAAATACTTGAGGTTTTTTTACCTCTTAAATCTGGTCATGTTTTGCCAATATATATTAAATTTTTCTAATGACATTTTGTTTCAGCTGTAGAGTTTCCTGTATGGCCAGTCTTGATCAGACCAATAAACAGCCTGGTGATGTAACCCTTCTTAAAGCAAGCAGCTGCCACCAATAAGTCTCCCAAGCTGTCAGCAGTGAGAGTGTGGGATAATCCAACAGAAGAAACTAATATCATTTCTGGAACAGGATGTAAAATCAAAATATAAACTTTGAACAAAAGACAAAACTTCTGTTGGTAGACTGCATGAGCTGAAGTGTTTTAAGGATCAAGGTATTCTAGGCCAAACCTGTTCACACTTAATTTAGAAGTCAATCACATTGAGTTCAGTGAGGCTTCAGTAAGTACAGGATTGTAGCCTCAGCCCCAAGTAAGTGTGCTAAGTGGGATCAGCTGAAAAATGGAGACAGCAGTCCTGCATCTGTAATTGTTGTGTGTTGAAAAGGACATTTTAGTAGATGAAGCTTGCCATGCAACCTTACATCTGTTGAAATTTCCACTGCTACACTTTATAAGATACAGGAGTCCTGTCTTCTCTTTCAGCAATCCGCCCTAAAGTGTGCCTAGGTTTGCAATGTTAAAACATTTTCTCTTTTCCTGCTCAGGGATGCTGCTAAAACTGTACCAAAGATACCTTAATACTCTGATATATATTTTATATATTTTTCTGCAGATTGAAATGGCATGTTTGTAGGCAAAACCTTGAAAAAGTTGCCTTATGGAAGTAAAGTAGAAATGTGTACTATTTAAGTGCTATCAACCAACTAAATTTCTTGTGGGATGCAGTCCTTTGTGTTTAAGGGAGCAAGTCACACTAAACTCAGTGGGAACCATTTTTAAATAAGTTTATATAGAATTGTGTTGTGGCTGGCTAACAGCACAATCTTATGTTTACTGAGAAATAAATGCCACTATGTTCAATGGAGCTTCCTCCCAGATAAGTGTGTATAGTATTGCAGCCATGCTGTTTTAGCTTTAACTGACTAGATGATGTCCATACAGCTGCTTAATTGTAATACCTCAAGGTGCTTTATGAGAATGTAACATAATTTTCAATCTGTTGTCTTTGTAAATGGGGAAAAAAGCTATTTTTGCTACTACTTAAATGTGTAAAGCAGGCAATGTTCCAAGACTCTCATGAGTTTTATGAATTTAACTAATGACATTTTTAAAAAGACATCTGAAACCATGGTTCTATTCTTATATTCAGTTGGTGTTGTCCTGAACTCTGTATATTTCCTTGTGTCAAGCAAAGATGCTATTGGAAACAGGAAAGCAATCTGTTCTGCAAGGCTAGTAATTTGGCTGATGAACTGATAACATTCTTTCTAAATCTGTGTCTAAAATGTATGATCAGTTGTTTCGATTAAAGCTTTTTTGTCAAACATCTGATATGGAGGTGGGTGGGTAAGGATCACTTCCAGCTTCTTATGGCTGTGAGTTATATAGGTTAATTCTTTGTCTTATGGATGTATTTTTATCTGTGGATTTGGTATCTCCCTCCAAAGGATGATCATTAAACCAGGTACTGCTGCAGCTGCAATTCCCCCTCCCGCCGGCAGCTTTTTAAATTTTATTTTTGTAAAGGGCATTTTTGTCCATTTCTGCTTATACTTGAAACTTTCTTTCTGAGGAGAAAAGGACCCTCTCAATATGTAGCTTATGCAAACAAGTTGTAATTCTTTTTAAAATGCTGTAAATGTGTGTTGTTTTTTATAGCTTAGGTCTCTTCAGTAAATGACCTCAGCTCTGGTATGTGCACTGCACCTGTCTGTATATATTGTTAATTAACTTTTTTTTTTTGCTTGGGTATCTCCCATGCAAAATGTTAGTTTTCTCTATATGCATACCTTTTAGAGACTGTTGATCTGATGTTAAAAATAAAAATAAAAATAAAACAAAGTAGTTTGTTTCTAACTTAACTTCAAAAGAGGGGGATGGGGGAACAGTATTAGCAGTGGCGAGGTAGGTTTTTAATAAGAAACTGACCTTGCTAAGCTTCATTTCCCAGTTTAGTTCTAAAGGAGGAGTGGGGAACCTGTGGCCTCCCAGATGTTGGGCTGCAACTCTCATCTCTCCTGACCATGGGTCATGATGGTTGTGACTAATGGGAATTCAGCAACACCTTGCCTAAGAAAACCTATAGGTATGCTAATTTCAGTTGCTTTAATGCAATTCTGCAAACCTCTCTGCTATTTTTAAAAACCTTCTCCATTTTGCTTACATGGCCAATGCAGATGTAAATTCAGGAGCAAGGTGGGAAGATGCAAAAGAGGATAGGGCTCTCATACTGTTAATAGTTGTGTGGGTGCAAGTGTGGCTTATGTGATGAGTCCTGTTCTCTTTTGTATCTTGCCACCCTATTCAGGAACCAGGATTGTGTTCTCAGTTGCAAAAAAAAAAAAGTAAGCAAGGACGTTTGTGTCTCGGCTTAACTCAAGAGTGGTGCCAGGTGGCTAGAGGACAGGTTTGTCAACAAATTATCCTACCAAGGCTGGGCATGACCCATCCCTCTGGCTCAGCTGAGCTCCTCCACTGGATCTACTGGTAGTTTCACTCCTCACTAGGCACTGAGGCTTCCTCTTTAAATTAACAAGGGTGACTAAGCTCCGGCAGGTCTTTCTCCATCCCTCCCACAGACACTCATACTCATTTTAAGGGCTGGGCTTGTGCAAACTTGATGTGGAGCTACTAGCAGAGGCAAAACTGTCCCAAACAATATGGGCTTCATGAGCTGTGGCTGGTACAGGCGGCTACAGAGGAATCTGTAGGAATGATGGACTGCATCCATCCACTAAATAATCCTGGTGGAGAAGCCCCCTTTTCTGTTGTAGATTACTTAGCCTGGTCCAGAATGGGAGGGTGTACATATCCAGCTGTCCATAGGACTTGGCAGACTTGTAAGGCAGGTTTGGGGAACCTTTGGCCCTCCAGATGTTGCTGAACTACAGTTCCCTTCATCCCTGGCCAATGTTTACTGGGGCTGATGGGAGTTGGGGCAGTTATGATGTGGGGGATATCCCCAGGGAGCTACTGTGGGAGAGATCTGAAGTGAAGAAAGCAAATGTTACATGCTTGATTGCACACAGTGCACAAAGCCAGTTGTGTATATGCTGCCAGCAAGGATTGACTTATACTCATTTCCTTACTGTGACAGAGCTGGATTCTCTGTACATACTGACAGTGAAAATCTATTTCTCCCGGCTGGAAGCATTTGAACTAAATGTGACTCACTAAATCTAGTGCAGACATGATTTTGGATTTGATTAACCCCTAGATGTCAAGCAAGCTAGTTAGGCTCCTATACAAATGTGTGCACACGTCTGGTTTTATACTTGGGTGGTAGGGTGATGTGGTCCCTTGGTTTAACATTGCATCCTATGCTTGAATTTTGAAAGATGCCTAGCTGGCTGGATAAATGGAAAAAGATTTTATTGGATTCTTGCATTAGATTTTCTAATAGATCTAGATTTGTGTGTGTAATATTTCTCCAAGAACGTGTTCAGAAGTGTCTTTGTTTACAGACTGGAGAGAGAGGTGTAGGCTAAGCTGAATACCAGATTAATTGGGCAAGCTGTGTGTGTGTGAGAGAGACTGACTGCTTTTGATATAGTTATGCTTCCAGGTCTCCTACAAACATCCTGTCACACTGGAAGAGCTGGATCCAGATCTCAGTTTACTTTCCCTGATGTCTGAGCAAAAGTCTGCAGTTTGGGATTATTTTGAATGTTTCTCTGGAATGAGGAATGTGCAAGAGAGAAAGAGGTGCACCCAACAAAAACAAAAACCTAAGGGATGGGAATATTTACTATTTTAGGCAAGATGGTCAGGTGATGATCCTTTCCTCAAAAACTCCCTAATTTTAGGCTGCCATGAGCTTCTTTTGTCCTGGAACTTTTACACTTTCTATTCAACTTGAAGGCATATAACAACAAATTCAATTTGTAAAACTAATTAAAAGATCTGCAACATCTGGGGACTCAAAGGTTGGGAAAGGCTGAAATAGAGAAAAGGTTAATGCTCAGATTGCATGATACTAACTAAAGTGCACTGCAAATGGGGAAGTGCAAATCTGCAAAACATGGACTGGAAGGAAAGTGTTGCCCAGAGTGTAAGTGTCTATAGGGACTCCTCATCCCCACTGTCTCTGGTGGCCTTATTTCCCTGTGTTCTGTGGGGTAAAGGCAGATGGGGAAAAGATGACTGCCATGCCCCTTTATGCCACTTTCTCACACAATGTCCTGAGATGACAGGAAACATGAGTCACTCAGATATTTGACGAGGCCTTGATCCTATAAACAGGGTAGATGGAATCACAAGATTTGGCCTCTGTTGTTTATGCTTGCTGGGCTGCTGAGAGGGAATGTAATTTGGGTGGAACCAGCTTATCCTGCCTGCTTGCATATGTTGCCTGATGTTCCATCCATAGCTTGCACATGGAACTGACTATAAATTATGAAGTGGTTGGTGTTCTGTCTTAGCTTTGTAATGATCACAAGCATGGGCTGTTTCAGATGGAATTGGTGTAGTGGCTCTGAGTTCCTGCATGCATGCTAGCCAGGGAGCAGCACTTGTAGAATGAGAGCTATGAGTGGAGTCATTTGCGGGCAGGTCTTGATGTGAAAATGCTATATCTTGTCTTAAATTCAACTGCATTTCCAAAGTAGAATTACGCCCCCTTGTGATGACTTTGAATAATGCACTATCAACACTGGTTGATAAGAGTGAACCTTTTTATCTTTTCAAAGTTGAGGTTGCAATACTCCATCCCAGGTACTTGGGAGTTAGCCCCGCTGAACTCAGTGGGCCTTCCTTCAGAGTAGACATGTAGAGGGTTGCACTGGAAATTATGCTGGCAAAAGATGGAAGGCAAAAGTTGCACAGAATACCTACTTTAAAGTACCTAAAGAGACATCAATAAGAAGTATTGCTGGATCAGGACAAAGGCCTTTCTAGACCATTTTGTTCTCACAATGGTCAACTAGATGCCTATGGGAAGCCTACAAGCAGGGCATGAGTCAGCTCTGCAACCAGGGCGAGGCAAATGGGTACTTTGTCCCCCTCACCTGGATTTTTTAAAAATTGTCTTTTTAATTTGTGATGTGAAAGACAATCACAACCTCCATTTATAAAATGACAGCTAAGAATAGGACCTCTGAAAAATTAAGTGAATAAGACAGGGCACATGTACAACAAAAGCCTCTCTTGGAAGAGCCCCCAAAATTCTCCTCATTGAAGCCTTTCCCTGACTGAGAGTAGATTTTTCATGATCACAATCACCCTATAATTGCTTAAGTGATCCTGAAAAAACAGCCTATATAGTAAAATATTAAAAATTTGTATGGTGGGAAAGAGTTAGATTCTATCCCTTGGACTTTGCTCTGCTTTTCAGTTTCAGTTGTGTTCCAGCCAACATAAAGAAGCATGTTTGTTTGCCTGCAGTAGGAAGCAAGAGTTTATTTATTCTGTAGTTATTATGATGAGTAGAGCAGGATTGGCTAATGGGTGAAATAAAGAGATAAGTGATCTGAAAAAAATATCTGCCCTAAGTTACCTTTTACTCTTTTAAAGCACTCACTATACTCACAATCATAGTGGCTACTTTTTCTTTTTCTTGAGTACTTGGTGGCAATAGATGAAAACAGCCCTAGAGGAATAGAAACACTGCTGTGCATGCTACAGTTAGCTGGCTGGCTGGCCACCTAGGCTGTAACTCAGGCCTAATTTCTGATTTTCCCAATGTTCGCAGCTCAGCATGAGGCATTTTTAGGATTTGTGGGCAGAAAAAGTGACCCAGCAACCAGTAAAAAAAATATCCAATTGCTTTCCACAATTAGTATACAATCGCTTAGTTAGTCCTTTATATAGTAGACCAGTTAAAAAGTTTTTGTTTGATTATCCAACAGGAAGGAAAATCAAAATGTCAAGGAGGAGTTAATGCCTTTTGGTATCCCCTTGTTCATTATACCCATAACATCCTTGTTTCTCATGAAACAAAAAATATGCCAGTCATTTAACTCCGGTGTTCATACTAAATTTTCTGTTAACCTGACCTTTACATAGCCCACTATGTAAATTAACATACTCTCTGCATGGACGAGGAGTGAGGGGAAATGTAACTGCCTTTCCTTTCCCCTGGCCTGGGCCTCACATCTTCTCACCAGTGAGGGTGGTGGACTGGCTGGCCCTATGCATCTCTCCCCCCAAAATGCCCCACCTAGAAATGTGACTGCCCCTCCTCACAAGGAAGGCTGGCTACACAGGGCTGAACTGACTGGCAGTTGATTTAGGATAGAAAAAGGAAGTAATTCTTCATATGATGCATTATAGTCAATACCTAAAATGCTCTAGAAGTTGTGGAGAAGGTCACAAGCTTAAATGGCTTTGGAAGGGAATTACACAAATTTGGTAGTGGTGGTGGGGATCAGACTATCAATATCTATTACATGTGATGGCTGTATGCTGCCACCGGGTTCAGAGACAATTTGCCTTCTAATTACTGGGGGAGGGGGAACAACAGGAGATGGCTATTGCCTTATGCTCTGTTTGTGGGTTTCCCAGAGAAGTCAACTGTGGGAAACAGATGTTAGACTAGATGGACTTTATGTTTTTTAATGACAAGAGAGGGCCCTAAAAGTTCTTCCCTTTCCAATATTTCCCTTTAAGGTTTTCACATCTAAATTGAGTCAGCATTCAGCTGAGATTAGATGATATCTCTCTATAAATTCTGTGGGCTGTTATTTCTTTTCCTAACTCATACTAGACTCTGCATTGTGCATTTGTTGAGGCCTAAGTACTGACTCAAAGTATCTTCCTTCTCTGTTGGGGTCTTCAGCAAATCTCTGCAAGCCAACCTCTGACAGCAGCCTATAAGGCAACCTCTGCTCTGCTAGCAGAGGAGACTGGGTGCAAATGGTGATGTGATGCCACCAAGGAGGAGAGAGGATATCAAGGGACCATCCATAGGGCAATCTTAGTTTGAGTGTAACTAAGATCCAATAGCACAAATGTGAACACCAGGCAGCAAGAGAGAGCTCGGTGTTATCACTGCCCTGTAGACTCAGGTGCCCAAAGGCAAATGTTTTCTAAGGGTGGGGCCTGCCTGTCCATGTGCATATATGTATGTATGGTACATGTGGTTTAATAATCTCAGTGTTCAACTTGCAATCTGATTGGAGCTGTAACCCTGGACAAATAGCAAAGGTAAGGCATGGCCACACACTCAAAGCGCACAACTGGAGCATTTATTTTAGAGGTTTGGATTCAGAAATTAATTTACTTATAGAGATGTCTGGGAATTAGGTATCTTAGTCCAGAGGAAACCTGTCTAAGAAAGATTTGGGATCTATCTGGACACATGCAGTGATGCCAAAAAATGAATGGATATTCATTTCAGCCAGAATCTACTCAAACCATCCTTCCCTTCAGACAGAGCTCAGACAAGAATCATGAGTGGATTCCTTGTATAGGTCCAAATGTGGGTGCAACTCACATGAAGGGGGCAAGTATGGTGAAAGAGGCTGTTTAGCCCCATCACTGAAGACGCACTGCTCCTCCTGCCCCTGCCATCACTGTGTTGGGGCAAAATTTCTGAAGCAAGGAGCCTGCATTGCATGTGGAGTTTCCTCACATAACTGAAAATCTTGGGTGATCAGGGTTCTAAAATGGTGGTTGTTGTTTATTGAATTTATACCCCGCCATTCCTCCTGAAGGCAACCTAGGGTGGCA
Organism: Rhineura floridana; assembly: GCF_030035675.1. Classification (NCBI taxonomy): domain Eukaryota; kingdom Metazoa; phylum Chordata; class Lepidosauria; order Squamata; family Rhineuridae; genus Rhineura; species Rhineura floridana. Next base: position 81,790,866 of record NC_084485.1, on the reverse strand, counting down.
AACATACCAACAGAACACTTTTACAACAACATCTAAAACAGTTACAGATAAAAGTCAATAATGAGGGAGACAGACATGCCTCACTGAGGAGGGCATTCCACAAATGGGGAGCCACCTCTGAAAAGACACTGTCAAGGGTCAACAGTAACCAGGCAGCCCCTGGTGGCAACACCACCACCAAGGCCTCACCTGCCAATCATAGAGTCCAAGATGGTTGATACTTAGGAAGGCACTATTTTAGGTACTTAGATCCCAAGCCTTTTAGAGCTTTATATGATAGTGTTAACACCTTGAATTGGGCCTGGTAGCTCACTGGCATCCAGTTCAGCACTTTCAGGACTGGTGACACATGATCCCATGGGGCTGCTGCACTTACCAGTCCAGCAGCCGCATTCTTCACTAGCTGCAGCCTCTGAACTGTCTCTAATGCAGCCCCACATACAGGGCATTACAGTAGTTCAGACAGGAAGTCACTAGAACATGAACAACTGAGGCAAGGCTATCCTGGTCCAGGAACAACCATAGCCGACCAATCAGCCTAAGCTGGCCATAAACACTCCTTGACACAGAAGCCACTTGGACCTAGTGACAAGATGGAATCCAGGAGTACACTCAGGAGTACAACCCCTCCCAGAACAGGTCATACACCTAATTCCCATACACAGGAATTTCCTGCTTTAAAAGTTATGCCCCAACACAGCAATCGTGGGGGATGCCCATCACAGCACTTCTATCTTATCAGGATTCAGCCTCAGTTTATTGGCCCCCATCCAACTCATCACTGCCTCCAGACACCTGCCCAACACTTTCACAGTCTCTCTTGACCCAGATGGAATGGAGAGATAGAGCTGCATGACATCATGCTCCAAATCCCCGGATGATGGCTCCCAACGGTTTCATATAGATCTTTAAAAGCAAGGGAGACAAAATGGACCTTTGTGGGACTCCACATCCCAAAAGCCATGGAGCTGAGTAACATTCTCCTAGTGCTACTATCTGGTAGTGGCCCTGCAGGGAGAAGTGGAAACAGTGTACCTCCAACTCCCACCTCCTTCAGGTGCTTCAGAAGGCACCATTGTAAATGATGTCAAAAGCTGCTGAGAGATCAAGGAGAACCAACAGGGTTGCATTATCTCTATCTCTCGCCTGATAAAGGTATCAACAAGGGCCATCAAGGCTGTTTTGGTGTCAAAACCAGGCTGGAAACCGGGATGGAAACCAGACTGGAAAGGATATAGGTAATTTGCTTCCTCCTCTAGGCAAACTTGCAGCTGGTCAGCCACCACCCTTTCAGTCACCTTGCCCAGGAAGGGAATATTAGCAACTGGACTGGAGTTTTCTAAAACCTCTAGATCCAGGGAGGACCTTCAAGGATAAGGGCTGAGAGGCCATGTAGTTGGTCTCACGGCTGCAAGCATTTTGTCTATATCTTTGGTGAGGGAGCTTCCATGCATAGAGCAGGCTCCCTGCTTAAAAAGTTATGCCCCAACATAGCAACCAGAGGGTGGAAGAAGCCAAGTGACTTTAATGGTAGAGTTAAAGGTGCAGCCCCACATCCCTTTTCACCATGCTTACTTGCCCCGTTCATACAAATCATGCCTGAAGAGGGCTTATCTTGACCACATGTGCAACTATATTGCTGAATGTTAAGCTATTGCTGGGAAGCTGCACCCAACAGTAGTTTCCCAAATGTGTACACACAGTGAAACAGAAGTGTGTCAAAAGGGGGTGGTGCCACCTGAGTGCTCAGCCAGTGTTAAGAATGCCTCAACCTCTCCAACATGGAAGGGGAGTAGGAGACTACAGTGACTCTGATCATACTCATCCCTTCTCCCTTGGGGGTTTGTAGTGGAGCTCTGTATATGTGCAAATACAGGTTGTTCTGCTCCACAAATCTGGGCTGTGTGCTCACAAGTGTTTGGCCAGTAGTAACAATGATTGCCTTTGTCCATGGAGAGTGCAGCTGCATGGGGGGGGGGGAAGAGAAGTGTTTTTCTTGAACACGTAGGACAGTGCCTCCTGCTGGTGGTGGCAAGATGTAGTATTCACAGATGGCAAAGGGGTAGGAGATGTGGGAGACAGTCATAACAGAAATATTTTGTAGCAAGTGTTCTACTTTTCTTTGCTCACCTGTGCGGAGTGTTCTGTCCTGGCATTCCCAGTTGTTGGAGTTGCTGGCAAGCGTTCCTATCACCATATTAGAAACCCTTCTTGGCTCCCTTCAGACACATCTGACTGTACAGTCATCAAAACGGTGGAGCTAGCCCCATGTGTTTCTGCAGAAACACCTGAAGAGGTCTACAAAGAAGAATCCCAGGAACTCATCACCTTGCTGAACATGATCCTCCTTCAGGGGAAAACGTTGAGAACATGTCTCTGAATATGAATTGTGAGGGCCTGTGAACATAATTATTAAGGGCTGGTGGGCATCTTACAACTGTTACAAGAAGGCTGCTTTAAAGCACTCCACATGGCAGCTATCATCACACGATGAGCCTTTCACCCTCAGTGACTCATCGTGCAGATCAAGTCGATTCCAATCCACCCATTTGGAGGTGTTAAGAAAATTGCACATAAACTTCTGGCTCAACACATGAGGTAGCGATTGTACTTGGAGGTCAGCCGATTCACTTAAGGCTTCCACTCTCTTTGCTGAACACAGCACAGAACCACCCCATGCTGGTGGAGCTCAAGAATGGTGAAACTTACAGTGGTCACCTGGTAAGCTGCGATAACTGGATGAACATTAAACTTCCAGAAGTCATCTGTACATCCAGGGATGGAGACAAGTTCTGGAGGATGCCCGAGTGCTACATCCGTGGGAGTACCATCCAGTACTTGTGCATTCCTGATGAGATCATGTGTTTTAACTTGCCTATGGGTTTTTATGGGTTTTAATTTGGTATGGTTTAAATTTGTATACTTGTTTTTAATGTTTTTAATTGTTGTAAACCGCCCGGAGAGCTTTGGCTATGAGGTGGTATATAAATGTAATAAATAAATAAATAAAATCATTGACATGGTGAAGGAAGGAAGAAGTGGTGTCAAAAGGGAGAGGCCATGGTGGGATGCAGCAGCAGAAGCAGGAGAAAGACCGCAGTGTTGGCAGCACGGGCAGGGTGCTGTTTGGTGGTCACGGCTGAGGTGGAATCTCAGGGAGCAGCTGAGAACAGCAGGAGAAGAAGCCTGGGAGGCAAGCAGCAAAGCAGTGATGAGCCAAATCCTTGCCTGGAATGGAGGAGCACATTGGACCCAAACGCCCCAACATTGGGAGAGGCTGGTTCACTGTCTTCTTGTTATCCCACACCACAAACTTCTATATCACTGTTTCCGCACCCCTCACAGACTTCAGGAGCAATTTGCCAGAGTGCTTATGTCTTTTCAAGCCTTTTTTGTTTTTAAATACCAAATATGTTGGTGATTAGAAATGAGTGTTTAGAGGTGTTCCCCTGTGTACTTCCACATGCAGTTTAGCTCTGACTTGAGAAACTGGATTGTACTTGGTCACCAGTGGTCAGGCACTTGATGGAGCCACCTACCTGATGTAGCCACCTACCTGATGTGGACACAGCTTCACATTTCTAAGATCACTTAACACACCCCTTAACACAAACCTTTTGCAGCCATAAACGGGGTGGCTAAAGAATGTCAAGAAGGTGGCTTTTCTACTTTTCCAATGAATATTTATAAATTACTTCTGAAAGATTTCCATGTGTTTTGACTATGTGCGGTAGTTTTTCCAGATCAGTAAATAAGGACAAGTAGAAGAGAACAAATTTTGAGTATGTGGCACAAAATAGGGAATTCCTTTGGGGTAATGTGTGTTATGGCAAGAGCTTTAATGCATTCAAGTCAGCAATGCAAAGAAATATTTGTGCTTCCAGTACAAATACTGGGCAGGAGTTATTATTCTTTATTATTTATTACATTTGTATACTGCCCCATAGCCGAAGCTCTCTGGGTGGTTTACAACAATTAAAAACATTAAAAACAAATGTACAAATACACAAATTTAAAAACACTTAATTTTTTTTAAAAACACATGCTAAAACGCCTGGGAAAAGAGGAAAGTCTTGACCTGGCACTGAAAAGATAACAGTGTTGGCACCAGGCGCACCTCATCAAAGAGATCATTCCATAATTTTGGAGGCCACCGAGAAAGCCCTCTCCCTTGTTGACATCCTCCAAGCTTCCCTCAGAGTAGGCAGCCGGAGGAGGGCCTTTGATGTTGAGCATAGTGTATTTATTTATTTATTTTATTTTATATATATACCGCCCCATAGCCAAAGCTCTCTGGGCGGTTTACAGTACCTAAAAACATTAAAAACACATATACAAATTTAAAACACATATTTTAAAAACAATTTAAAACACAATTTAAACATTTAAAACAATTTAAAAACACATGCTAAAATGCCTGGGAGAAAAGGAAAGTCGACCTGGCCCCAAAAAGATAACAGTGATGGCACCAGGCACACCTCGTCAGGAAGATCATCCATAATTTGGGGGCCACCACTGAGAAGGCCCTCTCCCTTGTTGCCACCCTCCGAGCTTCCCTCGGAGTAGGCACCCGGAGGAGGGACTTAGATGTTGAGCGTAGTGTACGGGTTGGTTCGTATCGGGAGAAGCGTTCCAGCAGGTATTGTGGTCCCAAGCCATGTAAGGCTTTATAGGTTAAAACCAGCACCTTGAATTGAGCTTGGAAACATACAGGCAGCCAATGCAAGCGGGCCAGAATCGGTTTTATATGTCCGGACCGTCTGGTCCCTGTTACCAATCTGGCCACTGCATTTTGAACAAGCTGCAGTTTCCGAACTGTCTTTAAAGGCAGCCCCACATAGAGTGCATTGCAGTAATCTAACTTGGAGGTTAGCAGAGCATGGACAACTGAAGCCAGGTTATCCCTGTCCAGATAGGGGTGCAGCTGGGCCACCAACCGAAGTTGGTAGAAGGCACTCCGTGCCACTGAGGCTACTTGGGTCTCAAGTGACAAAGATGGTTCTAGGAGAACCCCCAAGCTACGAACCTGCTCCTTCAGGGGGAGTGCAACCCCATCCAGGACAGGTTGGACATCCACCACTGGTCAGAAGAACCACCCACTAGCAGCATCTGTCTTGTCTGGATTGAGCCTCAGTTTATTAGCCCTCATCCAGTCCATTGTCGCACCCAGGCACTGGTTCAGCACATTGACAGCCTCACCTGAAGAAGATGAAAAGGAGAAGTAGAGCTGCGTGTCATCAGCATACTGATGGCAACGCACTCCAAAGCTCCGGATGACCAAACCCAACGGTTTCATGTAGATGTTGAACAGCATGGGGGACAGAACTGACCCCTGCGGAACCCCATACTGGAGAGTCCAGGGTGCCGAGCAATGTTCCCCAAGCACCACCTTCTGGAGACTACCCGCCAAGTAGGAGCGGAACCACTGCCATGCAGTCCCTCCCACTCCCAACTCAGCCAGTCGTCCCAGAAGGATACGATGGTCAATGGTATTGAAAGCCGCTGAGAGATCAAGAAGAATCAACAGAGTCACACTCCCCTGTCTCTCTCCTGACAGAGGTCATCATACAGGGTGACCCCATAATGCTTCTCCCTAAGCCCCCCTCTTTCCCAGTCATTATTTAGCTCCTGAGCCTGTCCTGGTAAATTAGCTTCAATCTGCATGTGCTAGTTACAAGACGGTTTGGGGAAGATAGTGTAGAAAGCTGGTTTTCTCACCCCAGTATTTTTTAGAAACAGACCCCAACACACCTCTGCTATGTGGAAGACTATTTCAAAATAAGATAAACATTAAATTCATTATGAAATAGACTCAAGAACACAGTGTTTCTTTAAAAAGTGCTTGAATTACAACAATGAGAGATTATTATAAAGAACAGAAGCTATTAAGAGAAAAGGCATTATATTTGCATGATTCTGTTTTACAGGAAAGTCATCAATAAGTCTAAACCAAGAACAAGACAGGCATAATATGCTTTAAAAAATTCTGCTAGCTGCACTGTGGAGTTCTCCGGAGGATCTCAGTGGGTTTACTGTCAGTGCCAATCAATTGGCACTGAAAGCAAGTCTTGCTTGCCAAGGAACCATCAAGAGTGCACTACAAGGCTCCCAATTGTTCACTGACAGCTGAGTCTCTACCTGCCCCATACCTGCCATATATGACATCAAATATGGGGCGGGGCAGGTGGGTGTGGTTTGGGGGAAATGGCCAAACTGGGACCTGTGCTGGGCTCAAATAGGCCCACAAGCCAGATTCCCCATCTCTGTTTTAGCCAATAAATTGTTTTAATAATAATTGGCATTAAGGAAAGCAGATCTAGCCAGTGAGACAAAGGTAAGTTTAGAATGGCAACTGCCTAGAAAATGACAACTGTCTAGAAAAGAAATTTATCTAATTTGTAAGCTTTTCATTTTGGTCTTTCCTAGTGGAGAAGTGATTACTGCCCCACTGAATACAATTCAGATATTGAGGATGTTTGTGTAGCTCTGTTAGAGCAGTAGAGTGTCTATCCCACCCACCCCAAAAAGATAGCAGGAAAGACAGGTTTTCATGATCTTTCTAACTTAGAATACAAAAATGTGATTCCCTTCTCCTGAGTTTTTTTAATTGCCCTCACAACGCTAATGCAGATCAAATCTATAATTTCTGTATTTATTTATAAACTGCTTAATATTTATATTAACATTAAAAAATCTCTAAGTGGTGTAGAATTAAACAACAATATTAAAAATTCAGTTAAAACCAACAAAACAGCAATATAAAATATAATATATATATATAACTTTCCTCTTTCAACAAGCCTTTTAAATTGAGACCTATCCCAGTCTGTGTCTGAGTTAGAATTGCTTGTTAATATGTTTATTATTTTTGCTGCTGCTAATGTAGCAGCAGTGACACACTCTCTCCCTTGCTCTGAGCTAGGGGGTCCTTCCTTAGAGTGAGGCATTCTGGGTGAGGTAGCCCAGGAGAATGCCTGCACTGCTGCAGCAACTAGGAAGTATTTTTTAAAATTAGCTAAAAGTTAAATTCTTCTGGGCCATATCCCAGAATGCCTCTCTCTAAGGAAGAAACCCCCCCCTTTCCCAGAGAGAGGGGAACAGTGCACAAGCACTGCTGGCAGGTTAGTGGTGGCAAAAACCATTTTATAGTAAGTGGGTGAAGAGAGGAGGAGTGGCAGAGCAACCCTTGGCCACCTCATATTTAAAAACAGAAGGGACCAGAGCAGGGGGGTCAAACCTGACAGCAGTGGCAGCTTGTGACTCCATGTCAGCAGGGCAGTGGAATCTGCTCCAGGTTTTAGTCCAGACTTTCAAGTAGGTGTCCAAGGTGCTCAAGCTCCTTGAAAGTTTGGACTAAAACCCAGAGCAGATTCCAGGACGGTGTAAAAGCCGGAACGGAATGGAACAGGCCGGAACAGGCCCTTCATAAAAGAAATTGATGCCCAAAACACTGGGATGTGTTAGACACTTGAGAACAACATTTAGGAACAAAAACCATTCCGGTAGGATTTTTATTAACCCTTTAACAACCAAAATGCCCTCCAGAACGGAATGAAACAGCCTGGAACGACTTCCTAGCGAGCCAGACCTCCGAAATTCACCAGTCCCGCATGACTACATGGGATTCATGCAGTAAGCCACAAAACCTCCATGCAAACCACGTTCCGATACCCGTTCCAGGCTACTATTATTATTATTTATTAAATTTATTAGTCACCCATCTGGCTGGCTGTCCAGCCACTCTGGGCGATGTACAAAGTAAAAACATACAAATACATTAAAACATTAAAAATCTCAACAATAATAATAAAACCTAACTCTCCCCAAAAGCCTGCCTGAAGAGCCAGATCTTCAAGGCCCGGCAGAAGCTCATCATAGAGGGGGCATGGCGGAGATCATTTGGGAGGGAATCCCACAAAGTGGTGGCTACAATTGAAAACGCCCTCTCCCTAGTTCTCACCAGTCTGGCTGTTTTAACTGGTGAGATAGAGAGAAGGCCTTTTGAGGCAGATCTTGTTGAGTGGCATCCTGATGATGTTGGAGGCGCTCCTTCACATAGACTGGGCTGAAACCGTATAGGGTTTTAAAGGTCAGAACCAACACCTTGAATTGGGCCCGGAAAACAATATAATACGCTTTTACGTAAAACAGCCAGGAACAGCGACTTCCCAATGAGCCAGACCTACCAAATTCACCAACCACACATGTTGCTGCCTCTCCTTTTGTTGGGAAATGGGAGATAACACAGGATGACCCAGGAACCTCTGGGGTGATCAGCAATACCCTTTCTTGCTGTTTGTAGGTCCACTAAGCAGCACTATTGGTGCTACTACCAGGTTGAGAATGGCTGGTGAATTGGGGAGAGAGAGAGAAAGAGAGATTGGAGGGGCAAGTCGGCTGGCAGAAGGGGGAGAGAAATAGAGTTTGCCTTCTGTGAAATAGATGTGCTATCACAGGAAACAACTGGGTTCAAAGAAGTGCTCTTGTGTGCTTGGGCTCAGACTCCACCTCTGCCTTGTATTCAAGTTCTGGGCCAAACCTCACCAGTTTGCTTTCTGTGAAATGAGTTTCTGACATAACTAGTTTCAAAATCAAGGTTATTGGAACCTGTGGAACCTGTGGGAGGGACTCCTACTCATTGGGCAGAGCGCATGAGGTGGAGGCAGAAGAACTTTCCAGTCAAAAGGCTCTCAGGCAAGAAGGCTGGAGAACAGGACCTTGGACAGCCACTGCCAGTCTGAGGGCCAAACTAGATGAGATACCAATCATGCAATAAACAATTGCACAATGAGCTTTGCAACACTAAATTGAAGGTGCAGGGCAGCTGATTCCTAGTGGGGTCCTGACATGGGGGCTTCAGTCCTTGCACCCGCTATTTACATTGGGGAATAATAATAACATCAACAACAACAACATCAATAATTGTACCACCTCCTTTGCTGAAAATGCCACACCACTGTACCAGTGTATATCAACAAAATCACAAACAAAGCAATCTATAAAATTATTTTTTAAAAACTGAAAAAAAGCTTTACAAGGAATCCATAACATTTAAAAGACTAAATCTGAGCCACCTCCACAGTATAAATATAGCATACCTGGGCTGCTTCCTTTTTGGTCTGAAAAAAGAAGGGATCATCTTGTCTCTGCAGAGACCAGCAGGTCTTATAGTGCCCCTAGTGAGAAGAAGAGTTTGTTGTTGTTATGTGCCTCCAAGTCAACTACGACTTATGGCGACCATATGAATCAGTGACCTCCAAGAGCATCTGTCATGAACCACCCTATTCAGATCTTGTAAGTTCAGGTCTGTGGCTTCCTTTATGGAATCAATCCATCTCTTGTTTGGCCTTCCTCTTTTTCTACTTCCTTCTGTTTTTCCCAGCATTATTATCTTTTCTAATGAATCATGTCTTCTCATGATGTGTCCAAAGTATGATAACCTCAGTTTCATCATTTTAGCTTCTAGTGATAGTTCTGGTTTAATTTGTTCTAACACCCAATTATTTGTCTTTTTTGCAGTCCATGGTATCCACAAAGCTCTCCTCCAACACCACATTTCAAATGAGTTGATTTTTCTCTTACCCACTTTTTTCACTGTCCAACTTTCACATCCATACATAGAGATCGGAAATACCATGGTCTGAATGATCCTGACTTTAGTGTTCAGTGATACATCTTTACATTTGAGGACCTTTTCTAGTTCTCTCACAGCTGCCCTCCCCAGTCCTAGCCTTCTTCTGATTTCTTGACTATTGTCTCCATTTTGGTTAATGACTGTGCCGAGGTATTGATAATCCTTGACAAGTTCAATGTCCTCATTGTCAACTTTAAAGTGGCATAAATCTTCTGTTGTCATTACTTTAGTCTTTTTGACGTTCAGCTTGAGTCCTGCTTTTGTGCTTTCCTCTTTAACTTTCATCAGCATTCGTTTCAAATCATTACTGGTTTCTGCTAGTAGTATGGTATATCTTAAATTATTGATATTTCTCCTTCCAATTTTCACACCTCCTTCATCTTGGTCCAGTCCTGCTTTCCATATGATATGTTCTGCATACAGATTAAATAAATAGGGTGATAAAATACACCCCTGTCTCACACCCTTTCCGATGGGGAACCGATCGGTTTCTCCATATTCTGTCCTTACAGTAGCCTCTTGTCCAGAGTATAGGTTGCGCATCAGGACAATCAGATGCTGTGGCACCCCCATTTCTTTTAAAGCATTCCATAGTTTTTCATGATCTACACAGTCAAAGGCTTTGGTGTAATCTATAAAGCACAGGGTGATTTCCTTCTGAAATTCCTTGCTCCGTTCCATTATCCAACGTATGTTTGCGATATGATCTCTGGTACCTCTTCCCTTTCTAAATCCAGCTTGGACATCTGGCATTTCTCTCTCCATATATGGCAAGAGCATTACTTTACCTGCATGGGATATTAAGGCAATAGTTTGATAATTACTGCATTCCCTGGGATCCCCTTTCTTTGGAATTGGGATATATATGGAACGCTTCCATTGTTTAGTTTTCCATTGTTTAGTTTTCCATATTTCTTGATAGATTTTAGTCAAAATTTGGGCTGATTCAGTCTCAGTAGCTTGTAGCAACTCTATTGGTATGCCATCTATTCCCGGTGGTTTGTTTCTTCCAAGAATTTTAAGAGCAGCTTTCACCTTGAATTCTAAAATTTCTGGTTCTTCATCATATGGTTCCTCCATAAATGAATCTGTCATCCTATCTTCTCTTTTATAGAGTTCTTCAGTGTATTGCTTCCATCTTCCTTTTATTTCATCTCGGTCAGTCAATGTGTTCCCCTGTTGATTATTCAACATCCCTACTCTTGGTTTTAGTTTCCCTTTCATTTCTCTAATCTTTTGGAACAGGGCTCTTATTCTACCATTTTTGTTGTCCTCTTCTATTTCTATACAGTAACTATTGTAATAGTTCTCTTTGTCCCTACGTACTAGTTGCTGTATTGTTGCATTTAGGGTTCTGACTATGTTTCTATCTCCTTTTGCTTTCCTTCTCTCTTTAACCATTTTAAGAGTTTCTTCAGTCATCCATTGAGGTCTTTCTCTCTTTTTAACTAGAGGTATTGTCTTTTTGCATTCTTCTCTGATAACGTCTCTGACTTCATTCCATAGTTCTTCTGGTTCTCTGTCAACTAAGTTTAAAGCCTCAAACCTGTTCCTTATTTGATCTTTATATTCTTCTGGGATGTTATTTAAATTGTATTTTGGCATTATGATTGCTTTGTTGGTCTCCTTTAGCTTTACTCTGATTTTCGATACAACCAGTTCATGATCTGTACCGCAGTCTGCTCCTGGTCTTGTTTTCAGAGAAAGTATGGAACTTCTTCATCTTCTGCTACCAATTATATAATCAATTTGATTCCTATATTGACCATTTGGTGATGTCCACGTGTACAGTCGTCTTTTCGGTTGTTCAAAAAATGTGTTGGCAAGAAACAAATTATTAGCTTCACAGTATTCAATAAGTGTTTCTCCTGCTTCGTTTCTGTCTCCTAGGTCCCATTTCCCCACAATTCCTAATATTTCTCTGTTCCTTACTTTTGCATTCCAATCCCCCATGATTATCAGCACATCTTGTTTTGGTGTGTGATCAATTTCTTCCTGTACTTCTGCATAAAATCTCTCCAGTTCCTCTTCCGTGTTTGCCGTCGGAGCATAGACTTGGATGATGGTTATGTTGATAGGTTTCCCATTTAATCTCATTGATATCACTCGCTCAGACCTTGCGTTGTAGCTCCTAATTGCTCTTGCTACATCACTTCTCACTATTAAAGCAACCCCATTTCTTCTTAATTTCTCATTTCTTGCATAAAATATTTTGTAGTTGCCTGATTGGAAATGTCCCATTCCCATCCATTTTAGTTCGCTCACACCAAGTATTGTAATGTTGATGCGTTTCATTTCTTGCTTGACAATTTCTAACTTTCCCTGGTTCATGCTTCTCACGTTCCATGTTCCTATTGTGTGTGTCGTACAACTCTGGACTCTCCTTTCGCATCTGTGCTCATAAACTGCAGCTATTCTCTAGCACCAAAAGCTATCTGTAGTTGCATTCAATACTAGTATAGCTTACTACAAAAACCTTGCTAGGAAAGAAAAACAACAATGTACTATATTGTTTTCACACACATATCTCATTAATCATTACTAGAGCTGCCAACTAAGTAATAATATTTATTGGAGCAATTTGTTTTGCAGTTAAATTTGCATACTATCAACATTTTATTCAGGATGTTTTGTGTAGATTACTGTATAATTTATATATAAACACTACCACTCATTGTTGGAATGAAAGGTCATCTTTAATATATATTACAATAACATAAGAGAATCAAAGTATTCACAAAAATACAGAAGTGTGCCCTTAACTTTCAGCAGTACCAATTTAAATTTGACATCATCAAATGAAGTTTGTCTCTGTTGTTAAATTAACTGAAGTTATATTTGGCTATATACCATTGAAAACAATTGGAGCACATAGCACAAACCTTTGCAAGTGGGTTGGCAGTCTACTGGCAAGTTTGATTGTCTGGGATGCTTTTGAACTGGCTATTTCCAGGGATGCTTTGGAACTGGGTGCTTTAAACTGGATATTTCCAGTTGTATTTTTGATAATTTTATTGTAATGTTTTTATTTCAATCTAGTGTTTTTATGGTACTTTTATACTATGTTCTGTTTTATCTACATTTTGATAGTGAGCGGTAAATACATCATCATCATCACTATTATTATTCAGATCCAATATGGGATGTCAATTTTCAGGACTAGTTTCCATAGGAAACAGGCTTTCTGACCTGCCCACATGCCTATTGCCCAGTACAACTTCATTAAAAAACAACAACATTCTTTTCAGCCTAGTCCAATGTGTGAATTTCATTGGTTTTTCCATCTTGGGAAGTGAGCATTCCAGTCCATTTTTCAAAAATACAGTTTCTTCCTTGAAATAGATACTGGAGCATGGTTTTTGCAGACATTTTGTGCCATATTGTAACAGAAGTATTTTGTTGCTTTGGCTAACTCAAAGTCTTCTGTGAATTTAGTTGACCTGCCTAGCTAGAAAGTTGCCATTCTGGGCCATTTTCCCAACAAAAATGGGCCTTGTAATGTGGTCGCTGTGAAAGCTTGTGGCCCAGAGCATTGACTCATACAGTTATGCATGACTGGTGCATTTGATTGACTTGGCTGGTTCAGATGTTGTTCTGGGCTCTGTTCAGAAAGATGTATTATTGCATGGAATGTGGCTTATGTGGAAGTTTTGTGACTTTTTGCATTAATCCCATTGAGTCATGTTGGACTGCTGAATTTGGTGGGTCTGGCTCATTGGGAAGTCGTCATTCCGGGCTGTTTTACGTAAAAGCATATTATAGCCCAGAATGGGTATTGGAATGTGGTTTTCGTGGAAGTTTTTTGTCTTATTGCATGCATCCCATGTAGTCATGTGGGACTGGTGAATTTCAGAGGTCTGGCTTGGTGGAAAGTCGCCGTTCTGGGCTGTTTCATTCCGTTCCAGAGGGCATTTTGGTTGTTAAAGGGTTAATAAAATCCTATCGGAATGGTTTTTGTTCCTAAATGTTGTTCTCAAGTGTCTCTAACATGACGTACAAAATAGGCATACAATACCTAGACATTAAAAATCTAAAAACAATTAAGATAAAATCTAGCCCACCCCAAAAGCCTACCTGAAGAGCCAGGTCTTCAAGGCCCGGAGGAAACTCATCATGGAAGGGGCATGGCGGAGATCATTTGGGAGGGAGTTCCACAGGGTGGGGGCCACAACTGAAAAAGCCCTCTCTCTAGTCCTCACCAGTTTGGCTGTTTTGACTGATGGGATGGAGAGAAGGTCTTTTGAGGCTGATCTTGTTGGGCGGCATAGCTGATGATGCTGGAGGCGCTCCTTTAGATAGACTGGGCCGAAACCGTACAGGGTTTTAAAGGTCAAAACCAACACCTTGAATTGGGCCCAGTAAGCAACTGGTAACCAGTGCACCTCTTTTAGCGCTGGAGTGATATGATCTTGCCGGCAGCTGCCTTTAATCAGGCGCGCCGCCACGTTCTGTACCAGTTGCAGCTTCCGGACCATTTTCATCTTACGTTGTCTTTCCCTTTACAGAGTAATTAGGAGGAGTTGACCAAAGTGGGAGTGAGAAAATAGTGATTACAGTTTTGGCAAGACCAAATCTGAGAACGGGTCTTCTGATAAAGTGTAATGCATCCTGCCATTCAGGGGCCACTGTTTTCTCATTGCAACCATTTTGTCAGAAAGTATCCCTTATACAGTAGGGCTCCGCTTTGCAGCGTTCCGCTTTGCAGCGTTCCACCGATATAGCGGTTGTCAATTGCAGAAACGCCCTGCTCCTGCAGTGCTTGTTCCACTTTTATGGTGTTTTTCGGGTGTCGGGCGCCGTTTTAGACAATGTTAGTCAATGCGTTCCGCTTTACGGCAGATTTTGCTTTACAGTGGCGGTCCGGAACGGAACCTGCCTTATGAGCGGGGCCCTACTGTATACCCAGTTGATCACTGCGCTCTGCAGGTGAGGGCCTTCTGTAGATACCATCTTATCAGGAGGTCCATTCTGCACAACATAGGAAATGGACCTTTAGTGTGGTGGCATCTACCCTGTGGAATTCCCTCCCCTTAAATATTAGGCAGGCGCCATCTCTGTTATCTTTTCGGCACCTATTGAAGACCTTCCTCTTTCAACAAGCCTTTTAAGTTGAGACCTATCCCAGTCTGCATCTGTGTTGGAATTGCTTTTTAATATGTTTAATATATAAACCTTCTTTTTAAAAATGTTTTTAATCTTAGACAATGTTTTGATAGCTTTTTTTAAGAAATGTGTTTAAAGATGTTTTGTTTTAATGTGCTTTAAAGTTTGTTTTTAGTGCTTTTGTTTGCTGCCTTGGCCTCCTCCTGAGAGGAAGGGTGGGATATAAATCAAATGACAGATAGACAGATAGCTAGATAGATAGATAGATAGAATTTTAGGAAAAATGAAGTATTTTCCGGTGCATGTACTTTCATCATCAGAATTCCAGTGAGTGTCTACCTACCAAAATGTTCTGGGTGCCATGGAAGGAAAGCCAGAATGAATTAATAAGACAATGGGCAATAGAAAGCCAAATGTAGTCATCAAGAAAGTAGTCTGATCAAGGTTACAAAGGAGAACTGAAACTGAGAGCAGGAGTTGCCAGGACAGGGAACAGCGAAGCAGAGACTTCGGTAAAAGCAGGAACAGGGGACTTTGGTATAATAGTTCTTGAAGGTAGGTCAGGATGTAAGGGTAGACTAGGGGACACAAGGCCCTATAGGTTGCTGTCCTGGTGAAGATGTGGGTCTGACTAGGAAGATTTTATCTGTAGGAGGGTCACCAATGTCATAGATCAGCTCGACTAGGCAGTTCAGTATGGGAGAACAAATTACTGGTAAAGATCTTTAGGATTTTGATAGCTCACAATGCAATGTGATACTTGTCTATTCACAAGTAAGCCTAGGTCAGTGAGGTATATTGGACTGGTAAGGAAGCTATTAGAATCAATCATATTTTTTCCAAGGCTCTTCTCTTCCAAACTCAGTTGCTTAGCTTTTAACCTGCTTAGAGATATTTTTTTGAAATTTAAAATGGCATTGGAATGATTTAAATATAAATAAATAAATAAAACTCACCCTAAATATCTGATGAGTATTTTGTCAGAGCTTTGATTCAGCCAGATTCTTTTAAAATGATTTTTGCCATTTTGGGGGGGGGTGGGAGCCAGTGTTTCTAGCTTCCCAAAGACTAAATGTGCATATTTAAGATCACTTAAAACAAATTAGTTTTCTCAGCATCCTTTAACTGTCCTAATTTACTCATAAATAGAATGTGATAAAAGTGATAAAAGGGTGATATTTCTCAAATCTTCAAATTGCTTAGTAGTTTTTTTGCTGTTTTGGTTGTGTGCGCAGGGAGGATGACTTTTCAGTACATCCTTAATGGATATTCTAAGAAGTGTGAGCACGGAACAAGGGAGTGGAAATTATTTAATTTTAATTTATATAATTAATTAAGGCCTCAGGGCTTTTTAACAGTGCTGTACAGAAGGGCCTATTTCACTAGAGGCTAGCTGACAGAACCCTTTTTCATCTTTCCAGGCTCAATACCCCCCCCTTCTGAGTAGAAGCAGCTTATACCTATGCATGCACTACTAGTGTATATGGGGTGATATATATTAGCACTGGTCTCCTGATACTTTTTAGAGGGTCTGAAATAAGCTTCCATATGAAGAAGATGCTAAAGGAGAAGAAAGAGGGTTGGAGAGCATCAGCTTTGGCCACAGCACAAGCTCCTGCATGAGAAACCTAAGACCAAGTCCACCCTCCCGAAAGAAACCAGCTCTGAAACCTGTGCTCCCAAGTATTCTGAAGGCCTAAGTGCTTGCAAGACCTCCCTCTGCAGCCTCTGCATGCTGCTGAGCACTTTTGGAATCTGCCTAGGTAAGAAGAGCTACATACAGAGTACATATGGGATCATTTGATGGACTGAATGTTTCTCTTCCTGGCAACCTGGAAACAATTGCTGTGAGAGTATGGGATTGTTTTTAGATGTTTTTAATGTATTTTTAATTGTATTAAAACAATGGAAAATGGACTGCCTTCAAGTCGGTCCCGACTTATGGCGATCCTATGGATAGGGTTTTCATGGTAAGCAGTATTCAGAGGTGGTTTACCATTGCCTTCCTCTGTTAAAACAATACAATGTTAAAAAGTTGTGTTTGCTGTCCTGGGCTCCTTTGGGAGGAAGAGTATAAATATAAATATAATAAATTTAATGTCATCTTGATTTTCTAAGAACTGGAACCCAGAAGTGCTTGGATGAATGGGACCTGTTGACACCTGTCCTTGGGTTCTACAACAGGGTTCTTGGCAATAGAAGCCTCTGCCTGCATTATAGGTGCATCCTGACCTGACACTTACATTACTGCACTTTGTTTTCAGCAGCATTAACTCTTGAGCATTGAACAATGTACCAAAACAGGCAAAGGGATGTAGAAGAGCGCAGCTTCTTGCTAAACTGCTGAATCCGACTGAGCAACCACTAGAGGGCATTGTGCTCCTTCTGTGCTGACCAGTCTAGCAAGGCTGCTGGAGAGTGGAGCTTTGAGTTACATAATTCAGGAGCTAATACTGCCCTCTGTTGGCTTTCAGTGGTTGCTGTGGGATGCCAGCAGCTGGCACAGGTTTCTGGTCAGATCCCCTCTTCTTACACTTGTAGGTCTGACCATTTCAGCTCAGCTTTTAAAAAAATTGTTTTAGTCCTACAACAATGCAACCATATAAAAACAAAACAAAAAAATCAGAATCTTATCTCCCCTCTCCTCCCAGCTCTGTGCTCTGCTATGTCACAGTGTTATATTCAAACTGTGATGATTATATTTCACATGTGCTAGGAAGTAAAAGCTCCTCTTTCTCAAAGAATTCTAAAAAAAAACTTTAAAAAGTATTCCATCAGTCCCAACGTAAACATAGAGATTATTACAAATGTCCATATGTTCTTATGTCCAAGTAGGCCTCAGGTTCTGCTCCTCAGATGAAAATAATCCTTGTAACAAATCTAGCAACACCTGCTAATATAAGGGGTTATGCACCTCTGGAATCTCTGAAAGGCATGGCACAGCCAAGATAGGTAAGTCCTTTTTAAAATGTAAGTTTTAGATGGTTTATATGCTACTTTTCCACAGTGAAGTGTCCCCAAAGCAGCTCACAGCCAACATTAACTTATCAAACTGCATATTGTGGAGGGGGCTGTCAATGTATTGCAAAACATATCAGTAAATTCAAACAAGACAATAAATAAATATAAGATCAATATTACAATAAAACAATCTAGATTTAGTACATAATATGTACCGTGCAAAATCAAAATTAGCAAGCTAAAAAGTAAAGTTATTCTTGCTGCCCTCCAAGAGGTCACAGCAGCCTGACTTAAGTACAGTTCGGGGGAGGGGGAGGGTCTTCTCACCTGACTAAATGGTTCACAGCAAACTCTGTCATCTCATCTCCAGAGGAGGCTGGCAGCAGTAAAAGGATGGAACAATCATGGTTATGACGTAGCTCAATGAAGATATTGACCCAGTGTGCAGCAGCTATGAAAAAAGCAAATTCCATGCTAGGGATCATTAGGAAAGGTATTGAAAATAAAACTGCCAATATCATAATACCATTATACAGATCTACAATGTGGCCACATTTGGAATACTGTGTACAGTTCTGGTCACCTTACCTCAAAAAAGATGTTGCAGAGTTGGAAAAGGTTGAGAAAGGGACAACCAAAATGAAAACGGGGATGGAGCAACTCCCCTATGAGGAAAGTGTTAGAAGTGGGGCAAGAACAACTCCTGTTTGGGTTCTTTTGTTTGTATTCCAGAAGGAAGATAGAGTTAGGGTCCTCCAGCTGGCTAGGAGGTAGGTTGCCTCTTAATCCTCTTAACCAGCCTCCCATATATTCCAGCTGCTAGTGCTTGCCTTACTTATTTCAGGATTAATGCTCTGCCCATTGTCCAGCCCATGCCATCTCTTCCCCAGAGATGCGCTGAAATATTGCATTATAATTGCGCTGAGCTGCCAGTTTTCTTTCTCAGAGATTCATACAGTTTGTCCTCTTCATTTTGTTTTTTTCTTAATATTCACTCTCACTCAGTCCTTCATTATTTTAGGCAATATATTTCTTGCAACCTGCCATACTAGCCTAGCAGTAGCAGAAACTCTCTCTCTCCATCCCACCCTGATTCACACTCTCCTTTGAGATGTCATTCAGTCACCCTCCCACTGCTTGGATGCTTTATCCCCCCCCCGCAATTTTTACCAGCAGTTTGGGGTAACCACCTCAATATTTGTTAAAACTCTGGCTTTTATTGGCACATTTCACAAAAAGGGAAAAAGAGTTGTGTTTCTCATCATTGTTGGCTATTGGCCTCATCCTATAAGCAACACCCCCACCCCAGATTCTTGTACAGCCCACATTCCATGCAGCATTTGCAATGGCAATAGGATGCAATAGTTGGGAAAGAAATATGTTTTGCTAATAACAAAATATTGCCGTTTGAATGTAATATTTCTCCTATAACAGAAGGATTACCGTGAGGCAAGATATCTGCACCATGCACAGCAAAGTAGCTAACTATTGTGAATATATTGTGCAACAGTCCAGTCATCTGGAAAAACCCTAAATAATGTGAGAAGCTTGAGCAATTGTTCCACAAGCCCTGTCCTAAATAGTCCTGCTAAAAGCAGAGAGGGAAAACTGCATTTGGGTGAGGGACTGGTCTGGCTTTAATAATGGTGTGGATCCTGGAAATTAAGGATCAAGGAGGACTCAAAGGTAGCTGTCTTATACTGAGTCAGACCACAGGTTCATCCAGTTCAGTATTGTCTACACTGATTGGCAACAGATCTCCAGGTTTCCAGGCAGGGGACACTCCCCACTTGACCTGGAGATGGCAGGGATTGAAGCTGGGAGCTTCCGCATGCAAAGCAGATGCTCTGCCACTGAGATATGGCCCTTCACTGACACTGGAGGACTGCCAGGTACTGCACCAAGGATTGCTAGGCCCTGGTCATCTAGAGGTTGGATATATCTCTACCAGCACTTGGATCAAAAGGGCCAGAAATGAAAGGGCCCAGTTAATATGCTGCAGATTTCGACACTGAAACCTGGTGTCCTCTTAATCTTTTGCTCTTCCGGCTGCCCAGACCTTTCTCTGCTTGAGTCACAGCATGCATGTGCTGAAAGTACAGCTGCTGCCCTGTGCACTTCACCCTTTGGGAAACACAGCCAAAGGGAGGGGTGGAGAGGGCTGGAAAAAGATTTGTCTTATGGGTTAATACTGCAATTGCTGAATTATACCGACCTGCAGGAAGAAAGTTGAGGATTAGGAAAAAATTTCAAGCAGAATTGAAGGTGGAGATGGTCTTCTTGAACTGCTGATTTCATACACAGCCAGAGAAAGAGGATGTTAGCAACTGAGATAATATAAACAGACACTTGTCCAGGGAAGGCACCATAGCTTAATGGTGGAGCACGTGCTTTACATGCAGAAGGTCACATGATTATCTTTGTATATCTGACTTTTCCTCCCAGGAGCTCAAGGTGGCATACAAGGTTCTCCTCCTCCCATCTTATCCTTACAGAAATCCTGTAAGGTAGATTAGGTTGAACTTTAGTGACTGGTCCATGGACACCCACTGAGCCTCATGGCTAAATGGGGATTTTAAGCTGGCTCCCTACAGTCCTAGTCGAGTAATACTCCAATCACTACACCAGGCTGGTTGTCCAAGTTTGATCCTTGGCATCTCCAGTTAAAACAATGAGGTTGCAGGTAATATGAAACTTCACTGTTTGGCAGAGAAGACAATGCTGAGCTAAATGGACAGGTAATGTGACCTAATAATATGGCAACTTTTTATTAATTCACTTTCTTTCTGGTTAGTGCTACTAGGTCAGGTCCATTTATGCACACCCATCTTCACTTGTGCATCTCTTTTTCAGAGAATTTGAATGTGGAGACTATATAAAACTGAGGATTCAGTCCATCCTGGGCCAGTTGTGCCAGTTGTTGAAAGCCATATCTGTTTTAAAAGAAGTTGGGATATTCCTATATCAGAGCTTGGAAAAGTTACTATTTTGAACTACAACTCCCATCAGCCCCAGCCAGCACATGCTGGCTGGGGCTGATGGGAGTTGTAGTTCAAAAAAGTAACTTTTCCAAGCTCTGCCTATAATTAACCTGCCTGAATTTTACACCCAACCATCAGTTCTTGTATTGTTCCTCTGAGCAGAATGAAAGAGTCCTTTAGTGTTGAGTAGTTTACAGCACCCAATTCTGTTGGCCTCCAGCCAAGTTCCTATGAGGCTAATCCTGAGCAGACAGGTATTATTACGGTAACCAAATGTTAAGGACAAGGCTCCTGTTCCATTCATAGTTGTAACAATGAGGATTCTTATAGCAGCTTAAAGACTGGCAGATTTATCATGGCATATGTTTTTGTGTACTAAACCCACTTCATCAGATGCATGGTGTCTCAATAGTATGCACATGGGGTATATGAAAAAATATATTGTGGGGCCAAAAGGCTATGAAAAGCAAGGAGCATGATTACTGCTGTTGTGAATAATCACTCTCCTTGCCTTGCATATGTTTGAGCTTTGCATAGAAATTTTACAGACTGTTACTTCTAGCATTCCATGGCCTTTTGGCCCCACTGTTTACAGGGTTCTTTCCCCACCCCTCTAATGTGGGCTCCTGTCAATGGAAGGTTGTGCCACAATAAGGAGACAATTGAAACTCGATTCACTAGGATGAGCTAGTTAGGATCTGGTGGATCTCTGCCTCAGCCGTGAAGTCCCCAACCCCAGAGATACACCAGCCAGAGATATGCTGGTGTAACTCCCTCATCCTACTTTAGCTGGCTTAGCTGAAGCAGGTGTAAGTCCCCAAAAAAGGACATTCTGGGGTTGAGACTGGGCATATTTGTGTTTTCAAGACTGTTCCAGATTAATGAATCTTGAATTATATAGATTCGTACAGGTTTCTGAGAATTCTTCCTTAACTGCTCTTTAAAGGGAGAGGGGGATTTATTCTTTCAATACCATCCTAACTAGATCACTAACTATCCAATATATGTCAGATTATTTTGAGAACAGGTCCATAAGAGATAAAATGTGTGTGTAATCATAAAGATCCCTATCAGCAAGAACAGAACCAGAGAGTGAACATATTCTGGGTTGTTTACTCTGACATAAAAGAAGGAGAACCAGTCCTGAGAGAGACCTAGGATCCAATGGCAGGTACCCTCCACTAGGCCAAGGATGCCTTTCATAGATGGTGTGCCCCTCCCTATACTTAGCCCAGTGGGCTTCACAACTATAAATCCATCAGGGTAATTGGCTCTAGCTGCCAGCCCAGCTTAGATGCCTTGCCCCAGCTGCTGTGCCCCTTTTTGAGGCCCAGTCACATGATAGCACTGCACAGGTTGGAGGTTATTTTGGGTATCTACAGACAACTCAGCTGTTGAGCTCCTCACAGTCGGTGGGACAAGGATACAGACTTCTAGCTTGGGAGCTCTTCATCATGCCAGTCAAAATGGGAAGAGAGTAACAAGGGAAGACCAAAGCCATTGAGGAGCAGAGAGAGGAATTAGGCTCTGCAGGCTCATCTAGGGGCTCCTTGGAATTGCCATAAAAATCATGACATACAGTGCTCTGAGGCTAGTATTTTGAGGTTGGAAGAAAAATGGTGCCTACAATAATTAAGGCCTGAGTGAGACAGTAAAATGATTATGCAATATTTAAGTGCACTTTTGAGACATTTCTTGATGTGAAGTCACAAAAATGGTTACATGTGATGAAAGATAATTCTTCAGATTAACATAAAGTGTACTTGCTGTGCTACCAAAAAGATATGTTTTTCAGACATCTATTTATTTTACTATACCAATTATTTACACTGAACCGAAAGTGACTGATTTTAGGAAAAGGAAAGAGTGAATGCAATTGCTTAGATAACAGAGTGGGTTCAGCCTCTCAGTTCTTATATAACATAATCTCTGTAATTCTTACAACCTCCATGTAAAATAGGCCAGTTTTATTATCCTCGTATTGAGGGGAGGAGCAATAGCTGAAAGAAATAGCAATAGCAGCTTGCCTAACAGTGGGATCCTATACATGTTTACTCAAAAATAAGCTTCAGTGAGCTCCCATTGAGTTACTTTCAGGTAAGTGGGTATAGGATTGTAGAATAAGGCTCCCTAGAATGGAACCAGGAACATCCCAGTTACACCATCTCCCCCTCCTCATGTCAGAGGAATGGATGATATGTCAACATTGCTGTGCTCAGAAGTTTTTCCCATGTGAGCAGTACCCCACAGCTTCTTCCAAATGTGGAATACTTCTTGTAGTCCACAGCCCTGTCTCCATCCTGTCTCCTTGCCCACCAAGTGGCATTCACCCTTCCTGCCTTCAGAATAGTTCCAGTTCATGTCACACTTGAAACTACTGCAATTACTGTTAGGGACTAAATCAATCTGCAGAAAGGCAAAAGATGGGGTATGTTTCTGCAATGAATGACAGAACAACTGTGGAGCTGAAGGGGGAGTGAGAGGAAAATATGATTCCATCTCTGGTGATGCTCTCCTATACAAAACATGTGTTCTATAGTTCTGACCTCTACAGACCTGTAGGGCTGTCAGCCATTTTTCTTTCTGGCAAGGTCCTTATGCCTTTAATACAGGACAAGGCCCTCCCCATGGTGTTGGAATTTGACCACAATCTTCGCCAGCCAGCATGACTAATGATCAAAGATTATGATCAACATCTGGAGGGCCACAGATTTGTTATCCCTGCTCTAATAGCTGCAGATCAGCAGACATCAGCAGGTGAAGCTTTTCCCAGCATTGCTGAATCTCTATAAACAGAGAAAACTTTCAACAGGTTCTCAGTAAACGCAGGTTCTCAAACATGAATTGCCTTCCCAGTACTCATAGGATGACAAATGAAATATTGTAGTTCATTTCAACATCGGAGCACACAATCATCCTGCACATGGTGGCCAAATTTCATTAGTTCACAGTAGTGTAGTTTCTTGAATATGGTGAACAATAGCAGAATTAGCATCATTCTGCAGGCTACCTACTATCTGTTCAATTCAATGCACATTTAAGAAGTGCCCAGCAAACCTGAGGATTCTGCTTAAAGTAAATGAATTGGGCAAGCCATTTGATAGAAGGAGAAAACTGCTACCAGCAAAGAAAAAAGAACTTCCATTTGAAATCTTGCTAGATAAACACAGGGCTAATTTTTTTTTTAATAGACTCAAGGCAAATAATTCAATGGGTGCAGCTTTTCATGAGATGGTGGTGCTGAAAGAATAGCTAGCTACACCGATTGATTTTGTGCCTGTTGTACAGCTATTAGTAGCTGCAGGACCCTGTGTGGGGTTCAGGAAAGAAACTCTAGCCTTCAAGACACAAGGCTGTCATGTGCATTGGCTATTCATAGCTGCTCATTCTATGCAAAATTGACTGACCCAGGTTATGACACGCTTAGTGGATGGCTGCCTTGCTTGAAAATGGTGGTTCCTCACTGGAATATCCAAATGATAGTTCTCTCTTCTCAGAGTGCTTATCTTCTGCATTCTGAACCAATAGCATCCAGTCACTTTGCCAGCAGAGGGCACCAAAGAATATCAAGCAATGGTGAGCCTGTACCTTGGATCATTAGCCAAAATGGAGACAATAGACAAGAAATCAGAAGAAGGCTAGGACTGGGGACGGCAGCTATGAGAGAACTAGAAAAGGTCCTCAAATGCAAAGATGTATCACTGAACACTAAAGTCAAGATCATTCAGACCATGGTATTCCCGATCACTATGTATGAATGTGAAAGTTGGACAGTGAAAAAAGTGGGTAAGAGAAAAATCAACTCATTTGAAATGTGGTGTTGGAGGAGAGCTTTGCGAAAAAGATAAATAATTGGGTGTTAGAACAAATTAAACCAGAACTGTCACTAGGAGCTAAAATGATGAAAATGAGGTGCAATCTTATACTCACTTACCTGGAACTGGAAGTAAGTCCCACTGAACTCAGTGGGTCTTTCTTCTGACTAGACATGTACAGGATTGTGCCTTAAGTCTCCTTGCTGTGATCTTGAGCAGGGGAAACCTCTAGAAATTGCTGGACTACAGCTCCCATTATCTCTGACTGTTGGCCATGCTGGCTGGGGCTGATGGGAGCTGGAGTCCAACACAACTGGAGGGCTACAGTTTCCCATCCCTGATCTTGAGTACCCTCCAGTTTCCTGTTTCCCAACTATTTTGTGGCTGCTTCTGGGCCCCTAACAGAATTAACCAATCACAACTCTTTTTTTCAGTTTGCATTCCACATTGCTGTTTGTTATTAGCAGCCACAGTTGCAAGAAGAGAGAGAAGCACATGAAGGTCTGTTATGGAGTTTTTTCAAAAAACCTTGAAATTTCTACTAAAAACTGTAACAGTCCACAATGTGGTGGAATTCCAACAGAATGAAATTCTGGTAATTCTGTACAGGCTGCCGTAAATTAGACTGTGTTTAGGAGTATGTCTATATCTAGTGAAGTAGGAACAGTTCTGTCCTGCTCTGCATGCCTGAGCTGCCCCACATCTACATGAGAGAGACAGGGGTGTAGTCATCCAGGGTCTTGGGGAGGTCTTAGACCCTTTAGCAGGGTCCCTATGTCTCCAGCATCCTGTGAGCACGAAAGAGGAGTGTCTTAGGCGCTGAGAAAAATCTTCTAACATGCTTCCTTGACCTTTCCTGATGATTGGAGCTAATCAGAGTGAAAGGAGGTGAGTCAGCCACTGAGAGCAGTCGTCTCAGTAGCTAACACTCTCCCTTTTAATCTTATTGGCTCCTAGGTTGTCTATTGTGAGAGAAGGCATTAACAAGGATCTCATTCTCAACTGTGCAGCAAAAAAGGGGGAGGGGCATGTTTATGATTAACATGAAGGGGCTCTGCACTTCTGAATTTGCCACTACACCACTGGAGAGGCCACTATAAAAGGACTGAGTAACCTGAGAAGTCAAAAGAAAGTATGTAATTTCATTCAAACCAGCTGTTGCATCATAAGGAAATTTTCTTTCTCTTGTAACTAGCTACTGTGAGTATGCCTGAGAATTACATACCACAAAGTCTCAATTTAGGAACTCATTCTAAAACTGAGACTCGGAGTATCTGGATGATCAGGATAGGGTGATGGGGACCAGCCAGCATGGTCTCTGCACAAAGCATTTTGACTGATGGAGCACTAGAATTCCTGGATGTGTGCTCACAAAGATTAAGGTGGTAGGCAGACCTAAAGTATACCTCACTTGAATCATTCTCAAAGAGCTAGGGAAGATAGGGGAAATATGCTAGCGCAGTTGTAGGGTGGCCAGGTAAAAAAGAGGAGAGGTCTGTGACGTTCCCACCTTTGGCTCCACCTGTCAGGTTCCCACCTGCTTGTGGCTACCGCCTTTCACTAGGCACCACCTCAGGACACCACCAGTCAGGATCATTGTTTTTATTTTTTCTCACTCCGCTCTAGCACAGATCTCACAAGATCCCACTGCTAGGAAGCACCACCAGTCACTCCCAGTAAACAATACTGCTAGAGACTTTGCCTCAATCTCTCTATAGCTTGTTACTTTGTGTCTGGGTGCCCTTGCTGTCCACAACCCCCTTGTATCTTTGTCTATAAAGCATACAATCCTGGGTTGCTCTGGATACTTGATGTTGTTACAATATCTCCCTTCACCGCTGCCACCATATGATACAGTTTCCCTTCAGCCTTGGTAATTACCCTGCCCTCCCTTCTGGTCTGTGTATTCCCAGCCAAGGATCAGGCTTTTGGTAAACCAATAAAAGTATTTATTCGATAACACTAGGAAACAACAAGATTACTTTAGGAATGTTTCACAAGTGTATGGTTTCATATAGTGTCACTCCTTATGTTTCTGGTCATATATATCCTGTCTAAATATCAGCCAAATAGAATCCAACCCTCCCTCAGAGCTCTGCCAACCAACCCATCCAAATAACTCTCCACTAACGACTCTCCAACAACTCTCACCAACCGCCCCCTCTCAACTGTCATCCTCCCATTTATACCTTCAGCCATTCAAACAGCCAATCATCATCCAGCATTCTCCAGCCTTCCAACCCATGCTCTCCCCCCTCTCATTCAATTCACTTACCATATATCCCTTAATAAACCTGCACTTACCATATTTACAGGTTTTAACATATAAGGACATCACAAGATCTTCTGTATCTTTAATAGTTGGATATCGGAGAATATTTCAGCAGATGGAAGTTTGCATGACAAGCTTACACCTGTTGAAATTCCCTCTTCTACCCAACTACTAAAGGTGCAGGAGCCCTGTCCACATTTTCACCTGGCCACCCTACACAGATCCTATTCAGTTTACAATAGACCCATCTTCCTGGTTAACAGTGAAATCAGAACATTCCAAATTTGGAGCAGCAACTCTGATCCAGAAAAAGTGCAACTGAGCTGGGCAGATGATGGAAAAGAGCTGAGAGGAATAATGCAGGGATGCAACTTCTGTGAGAGAATTTCAGAGGGACATAACCAAACCCAGGGAATGAGTTGTATGCTTACAAATACAATTCAGTGTTAACTAATACAGAATAAGTGCACACTGGAACTTTATGGAGTACATAATAAGACCTACTAATGTGCATCACTGAGTCCTAAATCGCTGGGATCAGAGCTAATTGTGGGGAAAGACCTGAGCATCTCTGTAGGCAGTTCAGTAAAATGGACATGCAGTTGGAAACATGAACAACCAACAAGGGGAGACAGTGGCAATGTTTAAGTCTAGAGTGTTTCCCTTGTCTTTCCATAAGCATCCAGGTGGCCATCTAACATGCACAGAGAAAAGGATTATCCCCACCTAGTGCTATTTGCTTGCAGAAGTAGCAAGAGTGACAGGTAGGAAAGCATCTCTTCTTATGCGGGGCTGAAGCCTGCCACCTTTTTGATCTTGTAGGGCTTCTATGTTTTGAAAGCTGCTTAATAGACAGAGATGTAAGAAGTGCAGCATTACTGAGCTTGGGGGTGCAGTGGCCCTTGGAGGACAGAAATGGCAGCTCCCTTTTTCTGTGTGATGCTGTCAGACCTCATATCCAATGCAGTGTTTGTCTTAGTATGATAATTAACTGATGCCCTTGTTACTCACTTCAGTTGACTTTATGATGGGACACAACACCCAATGAGAGGGAGCAGTGGGCTCTCCATCATAACATCCCACCATAGCTAAGGGTCTGCATTTTACCCATGGTCTTGCCAGCGAAGCACCAATATAGGTGATGGGCAAGCTCAGTATCCTCTTGACTCCTCACTGGTTACTGCTACTTTGATAAGCTTGGGGCTGACTATCATGGAAGGGAAAGGATCAGTAGCAAGGTCTGGTGGGAAGATAATCAGCAGACACTGGCAAGCAACCATATACAATTGAGGGAAGTATGCCTGGAGGGGCTGAACAAAATGACAGGCATTCTGGTACATGACTCAGTCAGTTGCATGAAGTCCAGCAGTGACCGAGACACAGCAGGCGATGCTAAGGCACTGGGCCTGAGCCGCCACACTGAGCCAGAGATGACAGAGTGCTAGCCTGTGGGTCAAAGGGCTGCCCCTTTGAGGCATGCTTAGTTTAGCTTCTAGATCCCTTTGCACCCTTCTCCTCACTCCTTTCTGTTAAGGTGCCTCAACCATGCTCTTGAACACTTTGTTCCTGTTCTTTTAAAATGTTTCAGCTTTTCTTTCACTGCTCTTTAATCTCAACTCTCTAACTCAGGGCTGTCATCATGGCACCTGCAGATGCATATGAATCTACAGAGGCCTTCCCTGATGCCCACACCCATTTTACAACCCAAACCTTAAAATCGAAAACCAAACACAAGATGATTGAAAGTCCTATTTTTTCACACTGGGATTTTGTCTGTGGTCCTGAAAGACCCATCACTGGCCTCCCTTGGTTTAAAAATGCTAATCTCGATTAGACCCTGACTTTCCTTTTGAGACTGCTTGGTGGATTTGCACTCTCCTGACTTACCTATGGACTTTGCTTTACCAGAACTGTCAGTTATCTGAATGAGATCACTGTCCACTGTAGCTATAGCACAACACTGTTTCTGACATGTGCATGGTTCTTCTCCACCCTTTCGCTTGAGAATCCATAGCTAGAGCTTTAACCTAGTGATCTAGTTAGATAATTTTAGGCTTTAGACTTAGATTCTAAAAGAGCTTCTCTATTTAGATGGCAGTGTGTATTAATTCACTTCTTTCAAAATGTAGTAAGTTAGTTCTGCTGTTTGGGAACCCTCCTGCTAATTCTGCTGAGTGAGGCTCTAGGTTTCTGCCCTACAGTCCTCTCCTCATGACACTACTGCTTCAGCCCTGGTACCTCTCTTACATTAAGCTAGAGTTTATTCTAAGCTTTTTTCCCTTACTGCACAAGCAGCCAGCACAGTCTGCCTCTTAACAAATCAAGTAATTAGTCTCACAATATACTGTTAATATATGGTTATGAAATTTTGAAAGGATCCTGTATTTATTTGCATTTGCTATTTCTTTTTATTTTCTCATCTATTTCTTTTTTAGAAGGTACCTAGCTCCTTACTAAATACCAGATGCTCACCTGCACAAAAAGTTATTTCACATTGCACAGATTGTTTTGACACTCACAAAATGTGCCTAGCTGCACATTAGAATAAACCCTGCATTAAGTTCCACTGAGTTGCAGCTCTGCCCAGAGCCCCTTTGGTTCTGTATGGGTGGGAGCTCAGGATTCTGTTCATGAGGCCAGGAGGAAAAGGGGGTATGTCAAATCCTAGGCCCCTGGGTGTTAACCTCCTTGGTTTAAATTGATTACTTTGTCAGCAACTACTCAATTACTCACTATGGCAGAAAACATACTGAGCAGGGTTACCTTATAACATGTCAAGTTGCTTTATTAAAATAATGCAAACAGAAGCATATCAGCACAGGCCTGTAACCTGGGGGGGGGGAATGGGGATGCTGCCCCTGCTATAGCTGTGCTATGGGGGGGCAGGATTTTTTGGGGGGAAATGTCTTCTTTTCGTTAGTGATATGACAGACAATGACAACCTCCATTTAAAGAATAACAGCTTGTTTCAAGAACAGGAGCAATATAAGAATAGGACCCTCTGAAAAATTCAGTGAATAGGGCAGAGAGTGCACAACAAAAGCCTAATCTGGAAGAGCCCTCAAAAGTCTGGTCACTCAAGACTTTCCCTGAGGGTGGATTTTTCATTATCACAATCACCCTATAATAACTTAGGTGATTCTGAAAAAAACTGCCTGTATAACAACATGACCCTTTAGGAGTTAAATATTAGAACACTATATTATGGTCTAGTTAGACTCCACCGCTTGGACTTTCCTTTGCTCTGCTTTTCATTTTCAGTTTTAGTTGTGCTATCTACCCAGACAGCATTAAAGAAGCATGCTTGTTTGCCTTCACTAAGAAGTAAGAGTTTGTTTATTCTGCAGTTATAATGAGCAAAGCAGGATTAGGTGTTTATTGCTAAAGGGTCAAATAAAGAGACACAGTTATCATAGCAGCTATTTTTTCTTCTGTTTCTTGATTACTTGATGGCTGGACACCTAGGCTGCATCTCAGGTCTAATTTCTGGGTTTTTTTTTTCAATATGTGCAGCTCAGCATGAGGCCTTTTTGGGCAGAAAAATCAATCCAGCAATCAGTAAATTTAAAAAATCCAATTGCTTTCTACAATTAGTTTCCAGTTGCTTAGTTGGTGTAGTGGTTAGAGCAGCCTTTCCCAACTAGTGTGCCTCCAGATGTTGTTGGACCACAATTCCCATCTTTCCTGACCATTGGCAATGCTGGCTGAGGCTGATGGGAGTTGTGGTCCTACAACATCTGGAGGCACACTGGTTGGGAAAGTGTTGGACTATGACCTGGGAGACCAGGGTTCGAATCCCCACATAGTTATGAAGCTCACTGGGTGACCTTGGGCCAGTCACTGCCTCTCAGCCTCAGAGGAAGGCAATGGTAAACCACCTCTGAATACCACTTACCATGAAAACCTTATTCATAGGGTCACCATAAGTTGGGATTGACTTGAAGGCAGTCCATTTCCATTTTCATAGTAGCCAGTTAAAATGTTTCCCCTTAATTATCCAACAGGAAGGAAAATCTAAAGAACAGGAACAAGTCTAGCAGGGACTCTCAAGGAGGAGTTAACAAACACAGCCTATAGTATTTATTTTCTCTCTGCCCTTCCCCAAACTTTTAGAATGGACAAGTTTGTTTTTCAGGTGGAATCTAAAACTGAGCTATCTAATGCAACTTCAAAGCCAAGTTCAGTAGCTCATGGTCTTTACCAAAGTAGTTCATTTCATGAAGCATCAGAACATGTGACAGACCACAGGTGAAAGGGGACTGTAGCTACAAGCAAAACCAAGCTTCTGAGTCTGGTATTCCTGGGGTTCTCCCAAAAAAGGGTGAGACAATTCAACAGATTATACTTGATTCATGTAAGTTAACACACACTCCGGATTGAGGAGGAGCGAGGGGGAAGATCATTGCCTTTCCCTTCCCCTGGCCTGCCCCTCACGTCCTCTCCACCAGTGGGGGTGGGGGTGGCTACCGCTATGTGTCTCTACCCCCCAAATACTCCTCCTAGAAATGTGGCTGCCCACCTAAAAAGGAAGACTTCCTAAAAAGGAAGACTGGAAGGGCTGCATCAGGAGCCACTGCAGGTTGCCCAGAAAAGCAACAAAATTATGCTTTATCAGCTTCTTGTTACAAACAACCAGACTGCCCCCCTTGGAAATGTCATCTGTGGGCTCCCAGGTCTTCTCATTTTACTGCAGGAAAACATTCTACCTGGCACGAGTAGATGTTTTTCCAACATATAACTGAAACATTCATAATGAAACATTTGTAATGAGCATATGCTATTCTACCCTAAATCTCAAACTATAACAAACCATATGATTTCAAGCCAATTCTGTTTGTAAAAGGACATGCCGATGGCTACCTTTTGGGTTCCACCTTGCATACCTGAACCTGATACAGATAAGAGATGCTTGTTTTCCTTTTCAGGTTGTGCATATTTATGCATGCCTGGATATGTTTTAGTAACACTTGGATTGGTAACTTTCCTATATCTTACCATATGATCTTTCTCCTTCAGATCTTAGCTAGAACAGTGTGTTAGGGGAAATGCATTTTATGTTTCCTTTATTTTCTTATATATCTAATTTGATGTTGTCTTCTATTTTTTCTGAATAAACATTCCCCTTTTAAAATTACTCCATTTTCTGAGTTGTACAGAAACTCTAGACTAAACCCAAATGAACTTCACTACTTAAGACCCAATGGCCCCTGACACCCAGGAGACACGAGCAGGGATTTGAACTCACAGACTCTGGACTCCCAGCCAGGCTCTCCTCCCCACTGTGCTATACCCTGCTGTGAGTTACTGCAGTGGTTGATGCTTCCTCCACCCACCCTTTTCTCTGTGTAAGGTTTCCTTAGAGTGAGGTATTTGGTATGCATATGCAGAGTAATTCACTGTTCTGAGCTGCATGTGCCATTGTGTATATGTACCTAAGAAGCAGGCTTTTACCCTGCATTTATTTATTTATTTATTTAAAATATTTCTATCCCGCCCTTCTACCCTATAATAGGGCACTCAGGGCGGCTTACAAAAATAAAATAAAACACTTACATAATAAAATTGTAAACAGTAAAATCACAAAAACATTAAAATACATAAAATACAATATATGTAGATGGTATAAAATCTGTGTCAGGCTCTACCTTCAGTCCCTCCCAAAGGCTCTCCGGAACAAGATCATTTTCAGAAGTCTCCAGAAAACCAACAGGGAGGGAGCAGAGCGGACTTCTTGGGGTAGGGTATTATTATTATTTATTATTTATTAAATTTATATACCGCCCGACTAGCGATAGCTCTCTGGGCGGTGAACATAAAATAGTATAAAAATACAATGAATAACAAAACAATACTAAAATACAAGCAACAATCCAACACAATAAACATTTTTAAAATTAAATCAGTGTAACTTAAAATGCTTCAGAGAATAGGAAGGTTTTGACCTGGCGCCGGAAGGAGAGCAGAGTCGGCGCCAGGCGTACTTCCTCAGGGAGACTGTTCCATAGTTCGGGGGCCACCACTGAGAAGGCCCTAGATCTTGTCATCACCCTCCGGGCCTCCCTGTGAGTTGGAACCCGGAGGAGGGCCTTCGTAGCAGAACGTAGTGCACGGGCCGGTTCATATCGGAAGAGGCGTTCCGCAAGGTATCGTGGTCCCGCACCGTATAAGGCTTTATAGGTTAATACCAGCACTTTGAATCTAGCCCGGAAACATATTGGCAACCAGTGCAAGCTGGCCAGAACAGGTGTTATATGCTCGGACCGCTTGGTCCTTGTCAGCAATCTGGCCGCCGCATTTTGCACTAGTTGTAGCTTCCGAACTGTCTTCAAAGGTAGCCCTACGTAAAGCGCATTACAGTAATCCAAACGTGAGTTTACCAGAGCATGTACCACTGATGTTAGGTCCTCTTTACTCAAATAGGGACGTAGCTGGGCTACCAACCGAAGTTGGTAAAACGCATTCCTAACCACCGAGGCTACTTGAGCCTCAAGTGAGAGGGAAGAGTCTAAAAAGACTCCCAGACTACGAACCCGGTCCTTTAGGGGGAGTGTAACCCCGTCCAGGTATTCCAAAGCTTGGAGGCACAGCTGAAAAAGCTCTCTCCCGCGTGCCTGTCCGTCTAACATCTTTCACTCCAGGCATGCAGAGGAGATCAGAGGCAGATGTTCTTAAATCCCGGGCAGGTACATATGGGCGTAAGTGGTCCCACAGGTATATTGGTCCATGGCAGTTTAGGGCTTTAAAGGTCAGAACCAGCACTTTGAATTGGGCCCGGAAACAAATTGGGAGCCAGTGGAGTCGATAAAGCACAGGGGTGACATGCTCCCTGCACCGTGCTCCAGTTAACATTCTGGCTGCTGCATTTTGAACCAACTGCAATTTCCGAACCGTTTTCAAAGGCAGCCCCACATAGAGTGTGTTACAGTCATCAAGCCTTGATGTCACCAATGCATGTGTCACTGTGGCCAAGTCAACTGCCTCCAGGAACCGAAGCAGCTGGTAGACCAGTTTGAGTTGGCCAAAAGCACTCCTGGCTACCACAGCCACTTGATATTCAAGCAGCAGGGCAGGATCCAGGAGGACTCCCAAAATGCGGACCTGCTCCTTCAAGGGGAGTGCAACCCCATCCAAAACAGGTTGCAACCCCATCCCTGGTGCAGTTTTTCCCTTGACCAGCAGTACTTCCGTCTTGTCTGGATTAAGTTTCAGTTTGTTAGCCCACATCCAGCCCTTCACAGCCTCCAGGCACCGGTTTAGGATGAGCACTCCCTCCCTGCAGTCAGGTGGCAGGGAGAGATAGATCATTGAGACCAAAATAAGAAAAGCTACTTTATTTATAGAAATACATTTTTTGTTGTTGCTGTTATGTGCCTTCAAGTTGATTTTGATGTATAGTGACCCTATGAATCAGTGGCCTCCAACAGCATCTGGTATAAACCACCCTGTTCAGGTCTTGTCAGTTCAGGTCTGTGGCTTCCTTTATGGAATCAATCCATCTTATTTGATCTTCCTCTTTTTCTACTCCCTTCTGTTTTTCCCAGCATTATTATTTTTTCTAGTGAATCATGTTTTCTCATTATGTGTCCAAAGTATGATAACCTCAGTTTCATCATTTTAGATTCTAATGATAGTTCTGGTTTAATTTGTTCTAACTCCCAATTATTTGTCTTTTTCATGGTCCATGGTATCTACAAAGCGCTCCTCCAACACCACATTTCAAATGAGTTGATTTTTCTCTTATCCATGTTTTTCACTGTCCAACTTTCACATCTATACATGGAGACTGGGAATACCATGGTCTGAATGATCCTGACTTTAGTCTTCAGTGATACAACTATGCATTTGATTTGCATTTGAGGACCTTTTCTAGTTCTCTCATAGCTGCCCTCCCCACTCCTAGCCTTCTTCTAATTTCTTGACTATTTTCTCCATTTTGGTTAATGACTGTGCCAAGGTATTGATAATCCTTGACAAGTTCAATGTCCTCAGTGTCAACTTTAAAGTTACATTGGACTACGACCTGGGAGACCAGGGTTCGAATCCCCACACAGCCATGAAGCTCACTAGGTGACCTTGGGCCCGTCACTGTCTCTTAGCCTCAGAGGGAGGCAATAGTAAACCCCCTCTGAATACCGCTTACCATGAAAATCCTATTCATAGGGTCGCCATAAGTCAGGATCGACTTGAAGGCAGTCCATTTCCATTTTCAAATCTTCTGTTGTCATTACTTTAGTCTTCTTGACCTTCAGCTGTAGTCCTGCTTTTGTGCTTTCCTCTTTAACTTTAATCAGCATTCTTTTCAAATAATTAATGGTTTCTGCTAGTAATATGGTATTGTCTGCAGATCTTAAATTATTGATATTTATCCCTCCAGTTTTCACACATCCTTCATCTTGGTCCTGCTTTTCCTATGATATGTTCTGCATATAGATTAAACCAATAGGGTGATAAAATACATCCCTGTCTCACACTCTTTCCAATTGTGAACAAATTGGTTTCTCCATATTCTGTCCTTACAGTAGCCTCTCATCCAGAGTATAGGTTGCACATCAGGACAATCAGATGCTGTGGCACCCCCATTTCTTTTAAAGCATTCCATAGTTTTTCATGATCTGCACAGTCAAAGGCTTTGCTGTAATCTGTAAAGCACAGGGTGATTTTCTTCTGAAATTCCTTGGTCCGTTCCATTATCCAACGTATGTTTGTGATATGATCTCTGGTACCTCTTCCCTTTCTAAATCCAGCTTGGACATCTGGCATTTCTCACTCCATATATGGTAAGAGTCTTTGTTGTAAAATCTTGAGCATTACTTTACTTGCATGGGATATTAAGGCAATTGTTTGATAATTACTGCATTTCCTGGGATCCCCTTTCTTTAGAATTGGGATATATATTGAGCGCTTCCAGTCTGTGGGCCATCGTTTAGTTTTCCATATTTCTTGACAGATTTTTGGGAAAATTTGGACAGATTCAGTCTCAGTAACTTGTACATAACTTGTAACTTGTAGAAATACAGTTGGAGGTGCAATGCCCAGACATAAGTATTGCCCTCATGTTTTAAGAGAGAACAAAGACAAAGAAGTCTTCTCTTTCCTGAGACAGTCAAAGAAGAGTAAACAGGAAGGAGGGTCAGAAGTGAGGTTAGATTCCCTGAGAATATCAGTTTAAAATTGAAGGAAGATAGAGAAGAGCACAGGTACAGAGCTTGGAAGTAACTCGTTAGAAATAATGAGTTACTTGTAATTTGTTACAATTTTGCATAACGAGTGGGTAACTTCGTTACATTTTGTATGTAACAGAACGAGTGGTAATTTCACTACTTTTGAGCTGCAAATGTAACTTTTTTGTGTTACATTTGGACGTTACTGGGGGGGGAAGCAGGGGAAATCATCTGCTGCTGTGATTGGTGGAATGGTGGGGGAAAGATATGTGCCTCAAACTGGGCTTCTGCGCTGTTTAGCTCTTCCCTCGTGCTCTATGGAGTCCTGCCTCCCTCAGCCTGCTTGCCCGCCCCCTCTGCTCTTCCTGGCACCCCCTGCTTGTCCTTGCATCCCCTCCACTTGTCCTTGCATCCCCTCCGCTTGTCCTTGCACACCCTCCGCTTGTCCTTGCACCCTCTTTGCATCCCCTCCACTTGTCCTTGCACCCTCTTTGCACCCCCTCCACTTGTCTTTGCACCTTCTCTGCATCCCCTCCGCTTGTCCTTGCACCCTCTTTGCATCCCCTCCGCTTGTCCTTGCACCCTCTTTGCATCCCCTCCGCTTGTCCTTGCACCCTCTTTGCATCCCCTCCGCTTGTCCTTGCACCCTCTTTGCATCTCTTCCGCTTGTCCTTGCACCCTCTTTGCATCCCCTCCGCTTGTCCTTGCACCCTCTTTGCATCCCCTCCGCTTGTCCTTGCACCCTCTTTGCATCCCCTCCGCTTGTCCTTGCACCCTCTTTGCATCCCCTCCGCTTGTCCTTGCACCCTCTTTGCATCCCCTCCGCTTGTCCTTGCACCCTCTTTGCATCCCCTCCGCTTGTCCTTGCACCCTCTTTGCATCCCCTCCGCTTGTCCTTGCACTCTCTTTGCATCCCCTCCGCTTGTCCTTGCACTCTCTTTGCATCCCCTCCGCTTGTCCTTGCACCCTCTTTGCATCCCCTCCCCTTGTCCTTGCACCCTCTTTGCATCCCCTCCGCTTGTCCTTGCACCCTCTTTGCATCCCCTCCGCTTGTCCTTGCACCCCTCCAGAGAGGGTGAAAATTGGGAACTGGCAAGAGACTAGGAGGTAGGTGCAGTCTCATACTTCTGTTTGTGTGTTTTGCTTCAGTTATGTGCCTCTCATAGAGCGACTCTCACTAGGCAGCAAGAGATGACTACCCCAAGCAACTAATTTGGGGCACCATGCAACAAATTATTAGCTATTTTAATTTTTGGTTGTTGTATATTTACTGTCAGGAAGAGGTACTTGTGAGATTTTCTGCCTCAAATGCCAACATAACTTTTCAAGCTATGGTACCAAGACCTTGACTTGGGGGCAGGGCACCATTTGCTCTTCTGCTTCAAGTAGCAAAATGTCTTGGGCTGCACCTGCTTGCAGTCATTTCACATACTGGACAACTAACATGGCTTTTTGGTGAAGGGCAAGAGAAAATAAGACTGTTATCTCAAAAACAGTTGTGCTTGAGGAAAAGATGGCAAACCTATGTAGAACTGAACTTTTCTGCAATAATATAGACATTTGCATAGGGTAATTTTTTCTACTCATGGAATATTAAATCTTTAAGTCCTAAATCCTTTGTCATCCCCTCCCCCTTGTGCACATCCTTTACACTGTCTTTCTCCCTATGCATGTAGGTCAAAATGACAACTGGTGTAGTTTGGGAATTAACAGAACGAGAGCTGAATTACAACTCAAAAAAGAACTTCCCTGCTGGTGTCTGCTACTGATGTGGGGGGCATTTTGTTAGGGAGAAGTGATGAGAGGGGGTAATTTGCTGCTGAAACTTTTTATCTGCAACCCCTTCCCTGGCCACTTTTCCCTAGCTGATGGAGGTCAATAAGGAAAAACATGGGGCATTGCACTGGTAAAGTGGCAAGCATGGAAAACAGCCCCTTCCATCTATCTCCTGCTTCACCTACCCAAATGCACCCCAGCAAATGCTTTGCACATTGACACCACACATTTAGTTGGTTTTCTGGTATTTGCTGCTGAAAGTGTAGTTCCATGCTGGGTGCAGCTGGGATGTTCTGAGTTCATATCTTACCACAGCCATGAACTCGCTGGATGACCTTCTGGCCACACCCACACCAGACATTTATGCCACTATAAACAGTCATGACTTCCCCCAAAGAATCCTGGCAAGTGTAGTTTGTGATGGGTGCTGAGTGTTATTAGGAGACTCCTATTCTCCCGATAGAGCTCCAATGTCCAGAGTGGTTTAACAGTCAGCCCCTCTTCTCAGACAATTCTGTGGCTGGAGTTCTGTGGGGGGAATTGGCCTGTCAGGTGTGCTTTAACTTGGATTCCTGCATTGAGCAGGGGTGTGGACTCGATGACCTTAAAGGTTCCTTCCAACTCTACTATTCTATAAATTTCTGTTAGCTGAGACATCTCTCTCTCTCACACACACACACTCACTCACTCACTCACTCACACAGCCACTGAGCATTTCATAACAGAGCATGCTCAGTACTCATTTGGGCTGTTTTGGGAGTCATCCCCTTTCTGTTTTCTCTCTCACTTTTTTGTATTCTGCAATGCTTGGGGTTCCCTGTTGCCCACTAATATTCCTTATTATGTGTGGTATGGATGGTGATACCATGGCTACATAAGCAACAACACTTCCTGCCTGAGCTTCAGAAATAGAGGGAATGACACTCTGACCAGTTTAAGTGGTTAGTATTTAAATCTGATTGGAAACTGTTCAGTTTGACACAAGGTGGCTATTAAGCATGACCTAAAAGCTGCAATTCCAAGCATACTTACTTGGAAGTAATTCCCATAGCAGTAAATAGGATTTACTTCTGGGAGTATAGAATCAATCCGTAAGAGTCTCCCAGTAGACACCATACATGTAAGCACATGGCTTTTCCCCAAGAATCTTGGGGACTGTAGTTTACTCCTCACAGAGCTACAATTCCCAGCACCCGTAACAAACTACAGTTCCCAGGATTCTTTTTTGGGGTGGTGGTGGAAATGTGCTTTAAATCTGTCATGTGTATGCAACTTTGGTGAGATAATAGCTGAAGGTAATCAGCCCAAAATGATAACAAATAATCAGTAGGCATTCCCAAAAGACATTCAAACAGTGGGTAAAAAAAAGTGAGAATTACAGAGGCAAACACAATGCAGTTAAGCAATAAAGTAATCCAAGAGAGAGGAGACACCTTTGTCTCTGCTCTCTCCCTCCTGAGCCAGGAGGGCAACTCCCAAACCTGAGTGTTGCGCCTCCAAGTTAGTTAGAACTAGGTATGCCTTTCCTATCTACTATGTATTTCTATAAATAAAATAGCTTTTCTTATTTTACTAAGTCTTAAGTCTCAGTGATCTCAGTGCAGGGTAAAAGCCTGCCACTTAGGTAAACGCACACATTGGCACACACACATCTCAGACTGTTGACAATCTCTGCTAATATCTATACAAATTTACATAACATGCATCACCTGAACTCACATGATCTAGAGTTACCTTAGATCTTGCAACATTTGCAAATGAGAAGCAATAGGGTTTTATATTAGTTCTGATTGTCTATTGGGCTATCATAGGGTATGTATTTTTTGCCTTTTCTATGGCAAAAACTCCAACTTCAGTGGAATTTATGTGATGTGTTCTAACCATTTGAATGTGGCTAATGAATGCTTTATTCTTTCATCAGAACTTTAGCAGTAGTACTAAAATACTAATAAAAAAGGGAAAGAGAAAAAATACTTTACATACATCATTCAGCTGTATTGTTAATTATAGATATAGATATAAAGGATAAATGGCATTTTGTCAAAAGTATTTTTGCCTACATTTTATACCTCCTCCTTGGTTTTCCAAGCTTGGCATGGAATGCTTGTCATACAGAATTAATTTGAAATGCTGCATTATCATAATCATCTTCTTCAAAATAAAAAAAATAAATGTACTGCCTTCAAGTTGATTCCGACTTATGGTGACCCTATGAATAGGGTTTTCATGGGAGGCAGTGACTGGCCCAAGGTCACCCAGTGAGCTTCATGGCTATTATTTATTATTTATTTATTTTGTTCAATTTATATACCGCCCACAGCCCGAAGGCTCTCAGGGCAGTGTACAGCATAGGATAAAATACAATAACATCACAAGAACAATAGAACATAAATATAAACAATAAATAACCTCATATACATTAAAAGCTTAAAAGGTAGATTAAAATGCCTGGGAGAATAAAAGGTTTTCACCTGGCGCCGAAAAGATAGAAGTGTAGGCGCCAGGCGGACCTCATCGGGGAGACTGTTCCATAATTCGGGGGCAGCCACTGAAAAGGCCCTAGATCTTGTTACGACCCTCCAAGCCTCTCTGTGATTCGGAACTCGGAGGAGGGCCTTAGATGTTGAACGTAGTGAGCGGGTAGGTTCGTATCGGGAGAGGCGTTCCGCCAGGTACTGTGGTCCCGCACCGTGTAAGGCTTTATAAGTCAAAACTAGCACTTTGAATCTAGCCCGGAAACAAATAGGCAGCCAGTGCAAACGCGCCAGAACAGGTGTAATATGCGCGGACTGCCTGGTCTTCATCAGCAGTCTGGCTGCAGTGTTTTGCACTAACTGAAGTTTCTGGACTGTCTTCAAAGGCAGCCCCACGTAGAGCGCATTGCAGTAATCCAGTCTAGAGGTTACCAGAGCGTGCACAACTGAGGTGAGGTCGTCGCTTTCCAGATAGGGACGTAGCTGGGCTACCAACCGAAGGTGGTAGAACACATTCCGTGCCACCGAGGCCACCTGCGCCTCGAGAGACAGGAATGGATCAAAAAGAACCCCCAGGAGGTCCATTCCACACAATATAGGAAATGGACCTTTAATATGGCGGCACCTACCCTGTGGAACTCCCTCCCCTTAAATATTAGCTAGGTGCCATCTCTGTTATCATTTCAGCGCCTATTGAAGACCTTCCTCTTTCAAGAAGCCTTTTAAGATTAGACCCCATCCCACTCCACATCTGTGTTGGAATTGCCTTTTAATATGTTTTTAAACCTTTTTTAAAAAAAGATGTCTTGAAAGCTATGTGGGGATTCGAACCCTTCTACTACCCCCTGTGTGTGTGTGTTTAGTTTTAATATTGTTTTAGGCTACTTAGATGTGAAGCAGCCAAGGCCAGCACCTTGTAGGCATTTTTTTAAAAAAGTAACTGAAATGTAATTGTAGTGATTACTTTTGAGAAAAGTAAAGTAATCAGTTACTTTCAGAGCAATTGTAATTGTAACTGTAATTACTACTTTTTTGGCCAAGTAATTGTAGCTGTAATTTATTACTTTTTAAAAGTAATCTTCCAAGCTCTGCACAGGTAAAGGTAGGCAAGCTTAGCCAGCTGGATGACTCTAACTCTATCTTCCTTCTGGAATGCAAAAAGAATCCAAACAGGAGTTGCTCTTGCCGTGCTTCCAACAGCATTGTAGTTGAGGTCGCCACAGAGAGTGCCTGCTTTGCTGCAATGGCAGCAAACACTGTTTAAAGTTTAACAATCTTTGTTAAACTTTAAACTGCCTTTGCTACTGTTATGGGAAAGCGACAGTGGTGCAGACACTCTCTGTTCCACTTCAACCACAATGCCTCACTCTGAGGAAGGACCCATTTTCCAAATCACGCTGCTGAGGGTGAGGATGGCCTTGGATTGGAGATGGTGGCAGAAGGAGAGGAGAGGCCACAGCAGGCAGGAGGATGTAGGAAAAGGCAGAGTGGCAGAGAAGGTAAAAAGTGGTGTCAGCAACAGGGCATGGAGGAGGGGGAATGCAGCAGGTGTCAGCAACCATGACCTACCTCGGGTGATTATTTTGTTACACCAACCCTAACTAGGGTGCCTAGACCTCAGAACTGTTCTAGGTACTTGAGTGTTTGTGACAGTCAATATTTGCACGTACCTACAATTACATATGACAGAAACTGGTGCCTGCTACCCTTACATGGAGCAAGTGTGAAAGCTGTCCTACTCTTGTCCTATTGTGTGTTAAAAGTCATCCCAAGAGTCTAGATCAGTCCTCTATCAATGACAAACCCATTCCCTTCATCTAGTCCTTGCAAGCAGCACTCACTCTAGGTAGAATCCATGATAGTTGCTTCCCTATCAGAAGAGGAGTGCATCGTTTGCTTTAAATACAATGGAAAGTATATATAGCACTAGTGCAATTGTTGCAAGATGAGATCTTTAACAGCCCTTTTGTACATCTCCAATAGTGATATGTCTATTGTGGCAGCATGTCAGCCCCTCTCCATTTAGACTGTTTGCCCTGTACCAAGTTAGTGTTCCTAAGGTCCGCTAGAGTGAGTGGGTGTAACTGTTCTCCAAACTCTTCTCTGGGAGCAAAGTCGGAAATGCAGCTGAACACCTGAGCCTGGCGTGGCTTGCCTTCCCCATGCAATGTGCAAAAAATGGGGAAAGGTCACAGTTCCACTAAATACATCCAAACCTTGCATTCATTAGCATTAGACCAGCCAGCAAACTGGTTCTTCTGCATTCAGACCCTGGCTCCTGGCAGCTGGCATGTGTGGATTAGGTTGCACTGAGCTGAGAAAACTGCTCACGTGCTCAACACGTCAGCCAGAGCACTATAGAATTTGGTGCTGACCCCGCAGCTCGGCTGTTTAGTCCCTTGGTTGCTAGCAGCCAACATGCCAAATCACAGGAGGAAACAGCATGATAAAGGCCCAGTATGACCATACTGGATGGAAAATTAGGTCCATCTAAAGCTCTGGGGGGGGGGGAATATTCTAGGGAGGGTGAGGTAGCTCAGTGAACATCCAGCAACCATGAAGTGATGCAGGTTGTAGCAAGTCTTCTGGGCACTCACAACAACCACCTCTTTCTGTTTACTCACTTTTCATAGGTCCCAAATCAATCATAGGCTGACTGTTAAAGAACAAGCAAACACAGAACTGAGGAAGAAAATGAAAGTAACCACAAGAACAGCCTGAGGGTGGTGTCTTTAGCTCTTTGAGAAAACAACCTTTAACCCTTTAATTTTCTATTATGACATTCTTCCCTCTTAATTCACAACCTCTCCGGAACATAATTTTTCCAGTAACTAGGAGCTTTTCATCCCTTCTCAGAAGTAGATTTCTTGTCTGGCCTGAGGGGGGATATGTCTAACTCAGGGCCCCTCCAGACTGATTTTTTTTTGGTGGGTGTATTCTGCAACATGTCATTGATGCAATAATAGTGCATTAGTATTGGATTTATACTGGACTGTTCCAACATCATTCTGCTTTATTAGTTGTTCTGTGATGCTTCTCCCATGTTAGTACATTATTGCTGTCTGGAGAGGCACTCTTGCACTCTTTGTCCTACAACAAATGTAGGACAAAACATAAACTGGAACATTTGTGGCATTAAAAAGGTACAGAATTTCAGCAGAAAGCTGTGGAAAATGCACTTTTTGGAAATGAAGCAGTATGTCTGCCCTGAAACTTTTGCAGGTACAAACAATATTGAAAATGGGATAACATATAACCACCCCAATACCATCATGGGCACAAATCATAATGAATGCACAATAAAAAGAATATCTGGAGGGGCCCTCTAACACCTCTGAATTTCTGATCAGAGCTGCATAACACTTACCCATTCATAGCAACAACAACAAAATGTAGTTTTTCTCAATATAGAATCGTTCATGCCTGTCCTCAACATGCTGGTTTTAAGCTAGATTAATTGTAGATCCTTCCGTCCAGATAGATGGGTGTGGTTATTTGATATGTGTTTGAACCCCTTCCCCTTGTATAGATTACACATTTGAAAACCTTCCTCTGGCAATCTTGATATATGCCCACCCACAATGTCATTAGGCAGGTTACATCCCTTATTGCTGGGGGATGACCTACTTCTGTTTTCAAGTGGAAACAATGCAAGGTAATGCAGGATTAATCTGCAATGAGCTTTTAATTTTTTTAAAATAAGCCAGTTAGTCAAGAAGCACTTTTCAGGGGCAAAAGAATATGCAATAGGTCTAAGTTGTGTGTAGAGACAACCAGAAAACCACTTGGTAGAGAAAACCAGAATTCAGTCTCCAGGCTGTGTAAGTATGACAAAAAATTGTCTCAGGTTTGTTACACTTTGCCTCTGAGATAGTGG
Organism: Rhineura floridana; assembly: GCF_030035675.1. Classification (NCBI taxonomy): domain Eukaryota; kingdom Metazoa; phylum Chordata; class Lepidosauria; order Squamata; family Rhineuridae; genus Rhineura; species Rhineura floridana. The sequence goes on along the minus strand of NC_084485.1, from coordinate 81,746,812 downwards.
AATTCATGGTGTACACTTCCAAACATTTTAAATTAGCATATATTAGGATCAAAAAGATCTTGCTTATATAGGGACCAGGATAATCTAGATGGAGATGAAGCCAACACTGGCCCAGTCAGTTGGTGTACTTGACACCGGGGGCAGTGCTTGACCACCCTTTTCAAGCCTGCATCCAGACAAGGCCACAATTCATAATTATGAGCTAAAGTTTTAATGGGAAATTCCCAGATATGTCACATGCAATTCCATCAATACTTTCTGTTGTCCTTGTGAGGGGACCACCACTCACATGCCTCACAAAATAACATCCATCCTCTGTGCTCATTTGATTACTCCTGGTACAAACGGCGCAAAGTTCTTCTCCAGGATTCTGTCCTGACCAGCCCTGTAGAATGTAATGCATCACCATTTACTTATTTCATTTTGTTTGTGGTCTAGACATAAATCCTATAAGTTTGTTGTTGCTGCTTCCATGACAATTGCCACCTATACAGCTTTGTTCCAGGTCAGATCTGCCTCAATTTCCTTCTGGATTTTAACATTACCAACTCCACCAGGGGGGTGGGACCTGTCCCTCAACCTCTCTAGAACATTCCCAAAACAACAGTGTTCAGCTAGGTTTCTGAGACCAGCTGTATACCCTGATGGTTCTGTAGCATCTGCAGAACCATCTTGTCCTGAGGGGAGCGAGAAGCAGCAACAGCAGCATCTTCTTAAACAAACAAGCTGTCTATTCAATTTTATTGTAACTTTTTTAAAAAAAAACTTGTAACAATCTTATGTAAACTGCTTTATGAGGTGCTTCTGAAAAGTAGTATATAAATACCTTACATAAATAAATAATAAACAAATATAAATTTGTGTTCCCTGGTTATGGAATTAGAAACATTTCAAGTATGGAATTTGGAACATCCCTGTGAGCTGGGACACTTAGTGGGCTGGAACCTTGAGTGTGCAGAGTTCCAGCTCACTAGGATACCCTACCTGCATTTGACAGGTTTGTCCCCTTTCAGACTTTCCCCCAACATATCAACAGTGTAGGGGCAAGGACAGCATGAAGCACAACAGTGCACATGGGCTGAGTGTGCATGATCCCACTGTCTTTCAGTGTCTACATGATGAGATTGTGTGATGAGAAACACCTGAAGAGGGCTAAGAACTCCTGCAATTTTACCAAACTTTTATCCTCTGACTTTTGTGGCTGCAATGAACCTGTGATACCAATACATTTTACTGCCACATACACTAAAAGATATTGCTTTTTCGTGTTTTCATCAGTGACTAATAGTCAGAAAATAGTGGCCAAATCTCTCCACATATTGCTGCCATGCCCCTGTCTGTGGAATAAATTTCTCAGTTTTCTTATAGTTATGACAGATTTCCTCATCAACAAGTTCCTTGCTTTGAAAGAAGGCACAGTTTATTCACTGTTTCTTGGTCCCAAATAATAGGCTTAATAACCACAGATTTGAACAAGAAAATGCAAGTAACCACAAAAACAGTTTGAGGGTGGAACCTTTTATTTCCAGCCCAAATGTAGTGAAGGCTTAAAATGTAACCCTATCCTTTTCTATTACTACATGGAATATGCATGTTTGGATTGAAGGAAAGTAAGAAGGATCAGTGTAGATCAACTAAGGGCTTCTGAAGCTTGGATCGCTACTAGTTGTGTGTTCATGTTCATGTTCTCACTTATACCAAAATGAAAACACTGAGGAAAAAGCTGCAGTGTCTGGGAAATAGGCTTATCCACATGGGAGCATTACTTTGTACTACTAAAGATGTTGTTTTTACCTCTTTTTTCTGTTTGCATTGTCTATAGTAAGGGCTCAATGCCAGCTGCAAACAGGGTGTTTTCTATTCACACTGAGAAAGATCAATCACACATTTTCCAAATGACCACAGCCTCTAATTTAACATTTCCACTCCCTCTGGTTGCTTGGCAACTGAGCATGCTCAGTTCTCCCAGCTGCAGTGGGTTCCATTTTTTTTAAAAAAAACCTGGAAGTATGATTATTTGTATTTTCACTGGTATGATATAGCTGAAACACAAATCTTTCTTTGAGCAATGTTATGCTTTTGCTACAAGTTAGGGGGGAAAGAAAAATAATGGCACCATTTACAGCAACGTAAAAAAGGCCAGGAGAACAGAGGAGAGCAGCTGGAAGTTGCTCGTCAGCCCACATGAAATGAAATGAATGAAGGGAGGAGATAGTGGGCATGGAGAGGTGAACAATTGACACACCCACCTAAAAGCATCGGAGGAACGCAGTGCAGTGGAGATGGTTTTTCCTGCACTTTTTGTATTATCAGCAGATTGGGTTAGTACAGATTTACAGGGGGAAAACTGCATGATAGCTTTTGTTTGTCGGTAATGTTATGTAACTATGCAAAATAAAAGGAGATGTGAGTAGCACAAAGCACACAGTAAACCACCATGTAGATGAGCCCAAAGTGGATCAGAATGATAGGGAGAGCCCATTGGCAATGACTCCTTTTTGCTTTTGGGCTCTGCCATTGCACAAATCTGTGCTCTGGGCCTATGATACCCATTCTAAGGAGCAATTATATGATCTGCAATAAAGGACATCCTGATTATGTGATATGGATGATATTGGTCCTCCTTGACAATACATGGTATTAAGCAATCCTAATATTCATGTTCCCAGCTGTGATTTATCCCCAGTTGCTGTTCCTACACATGTGATATTGGGGCAGCAAGCAGGAGTAATGCAAGAAGAAGGAACTGAATCAGCTTAGACCAGGCCATATGGGAGTTGGCTGGCTTGAGATAGGCAGCCAAACTCTCCCAGCCTGCATCTATGCATATTAAGGGCTGGTTTTACAATGTTTGCATGTCCATGGTCAATTAACCTGTGCTATTTTCAATGGATTCCTTCACTGATGGACTTTGTGGCAGGGGTTGCTGGGGTTTGGAACCCACAGCTCTGCTCACAACTGCCCTAATGGTGAGACACTAGGATTACAAGTTGCAGCATCTTTCTTTCCAGTAAAGATTTCCAGATATTGGGGTGACTCCACATATCTAGGCTGGTTGTTGGAGGATCTCAACAGAAAGGGCCATAAAGGCTTCCCACAGCTCAGCTCTAACGCTGAGTCATGGATTTGATAAGTTCTAGTCCACAAAAGCATATGCCACAATAAAATTATTAGTCTTTTAAGGTTCTTTGTGTACAGAATGAGTTCACAGAAGGGACAGTCATCTCTGATGGTAAACTATTCTTGAGCTCAGCTTTCTCATTGGGCAATATGGCTCTGCATGTACAGCTGAACTTATTTTACAAGCTAGGTGGAGCTGGACTCCATGCATCCATGCTTTCTGGCTAGATCTGTTTGTGAATTACCTGGCAAACAGAGCACTGAGACACAATCTGAGAGATTCTGACCTTTTTCTTGATGTTCCATGCTGAGTTGGCAACAAAGTACCATTCTCTCTTTGACCTCACTATTTCTTTTGCAGTGATCTTTTTCCTAATCATGTACAGATGTTTTTTAAGCGGGCCTTTAATATTGTACTAATGAGAAAGATGCTTCCAGTTTTGGGCTTTGTAGTTAAACGATGACATTGTTAAACTGCAAAAGCTGTGGTAAGGATCTTCAGGAGAGATCCAAGGTCTGGATTGTAAGCTTTCTGAAAACAGACTGTACAAAAACAAAGAGATTCAAATAATACAGGTATTGTACTAATGTAAGTTTTCAACCATATACAGAAATAAATACTATGGATCACCAATAAAACATCTGTTTCAACAAACAGTCTTTTTCAAGTACCTACAGATGAATGATAACTTCTGATTCCTTGTGGCAGAGGGAGTTTCTTACCATTCATCTGTAGAAACTTGGGAAAACTATTAGTTGAAACAGACTTTAACTGGTGATTTGTAGTATCTGTAATTTTTTCTATAAGGTTGAAAACATCCATTAGTACAATACAAGTACTGTTTGGATATAATTTGCGTCTATTTCTTGTGCAGACTATTAGTGTGAGACTCTCAGAGGGTGTATTCTTAAACTTTGTGAAAATAGATGGGTGCTGCTTTGAATATTACAAGGGGCAGTGAGTACATTCATGCTTCTGCTTATAAAGTGTTAAGGAGCCCTTCAAATGCCCAGTCAGTGTGATTTTTCAAAAGCCCAATCAATACAAACATGCAAAAGAACATCACAGAATACTTCCTTTATAGAGTCAATATATAACTTTACATTTTTGCTGTACCGGTTTGTCAGCATTACAACACTGATTGAAACATTTGGGTGGGAGATACATTCCTGGTGTTCAGAAGGGAGAAGAAAAAGAAAAGAAGCTCTGTCTCTTGTTATACATACCTCTTCATGCCCACACTCAAGCCCTAGCACAGAAAGGTTACAAAGATGGGTTTGTGTGCTTATTTTTCACATCTTATTCTGCTTCCAAGAATTGCCAAGCTAGCATGGTCAGCACCATCACCCATCCTGTAGATTGTCAGCTTTGGGTTGTAATGGTGCTGTAGCCCATATTGCAGCAATTGTGAAAACATCCTGAATATACAGCAGGTGCTAGCCACAGGTTTCCAGTTCATCCTGGCAAGTTGTAAGTCTGTGTAAGTTCAGTGGTATCAGTATTGTTAACAAGCAGGTTATAATTTTTTTAAATCAGGGGCCACCAACCTTTTCGGCCTCAGGGTACATTTGGATTTTGAATGAGTACTGTGGGTACCACCCACTCTGATCACTTCTCTCCCCACTATCCCAGATCAGCCCCCCCCAAAGAGACAGAAAGAGAGAAAACATGCATGCACATACACTGTGCTTTCCCAAGAGATCTGAGTAAAAGTTGGAAATAGTAAAATTAATCTGAGCCTTGAAAAGCACATAGAGCTGAAAGAGGAAAAGGGAAAGAACATCACTCTTCCAACATCTTTCATCTCTATGTACTTTTTAAGGGAGAAAATACCCTCACTACCTCATGACAAAATGGGCAGTGAGTTGCAGGGCTCAGAGGTTTCTGTTCGGTATTATGAAAATACCAGAGAGAAATAGGAACTAATTTGGTTCATCCTATTTCTTAGCATAGATATAAAAACACAAGCAGCAGAGTGAGAATGTAACCAGCCCCACCTTTCTCTATATAAATAACAACAGACACAATCTTCTTAGGTAAAAGATAAAAACATTTACTCACGACCTCTTCATATATTAGAAACATAGGCTGTAGCTTAGATGAAAGAAAATAGAAGGTACTCAGTCCATGTTAGGGTTTGGTATCGATGCTCTCAGCAGAGAGCATCATTTGTCATGCTGCCTCTCTCAATGGTGGATAGATCAGCAAATGGAGAATATGCAAGAAATCCCCCAGGACAAAGGAGGAGGAAACCAGGTAATTAACCCCACCCACTAGGAAGTTACATCATGGTAAAACAGGTACGTGGGATATTCCCCAAATATCCCTTAAAAGGAACATGCAACATTTGCCTATTCCAACAGTTTCATGGGTGCCAAGGAAATGGGGATCACATCGGAAAGCCCTGTTTTAGATAAAATAAAATAAAAAATGCTGACATTCTTACAGGCCAAATTATTGGATTCTACACCTGTATACTGCAGGAACAGTGATGTAGAATAGACATGACTGTACCAATACGATACTGTTGCCAATTTAGTAATCTAGTATCTCAGTTGTGAAGAAAGAAGCAGAAATTAATGTAATGAAACCAGCCATCTGGAAAAGGAGAGAGGGTGATTTAACTATTGGCACATATTGACAGTGGCATAAGTCACCAATGCTTGGCCAGAACCAGGTACTATTGCCAGCCCTGTATATTCTGCCTTGTACAAAACAAATAGAACTGCCTTGTGGTCATGAACAAAAAGCCTTAATTTTCTCAGATGCCCTGAAAGTGTTTTAAACAGACTCACTAAAAAAAAAAAACCCTGTTAGCATTTCCTACCTCAGACATTAATCTTACTACCCCATCCTTCCCCTTTGAAACCTCTTCTTTTAGATGGTGACAATTATCTATCCTAAGGACCAAATCTGCCACCTTGTTTCCTAGGCAACCAGCAAGCTGTTATTGTAATATTGGAAGAGACAGCAATAACACTGCAGTAGCGACCACTTTTCTGAGAAATGTTGTGTTTGAATAGCATGTAGCAGCAAAAAAGAAGACATCCTAAAACAAACCAAATGCAGAAACTAATCCACAATGAGGTGGTAGCATGTGTGAAGGGCTATGACTCAGAGTGCATCAAATCTTTCTTTGTTCCATCACATTCCCATTATATAATGGAGAGAGCTGGCAGGGCATGTTAGCCTGCCATGTCTTTTCCTTTCTATATGCTGTCCTCTTCAAAAATGAACACATTAGCAGTGTTTTTGCACTGAATACAGCAATAAATACTTCCTGGAATATGGCAGCCACTATTTCCAAGCACTGCCACACATTTTCTGCATGCAAACATCTGCTAAAAAGCATTGCCCTGCAAAATCCCTTGGCTCAGCTAGCCAGCATGGCCTGTATTCTGAACACTACACAGGAGGAAATCCGTCAAGTGGAGCCATTTATTTATTTATTGTATTTGTATACCGCCCCATAGCCGAAGCTCTCTGGGTGGTTTACAATAACTAAAAACTTTAAAAACAAATATACAAATTTAAAACACATCTTTTAAAAACAATTTAAAAACACATGCTAAAATGCCTGGGAGAAGAGGAAAGTCTTGACCTGGCGCTGAAAAGATAACAGTGATGGCATCTGGTGCACCTCGTCAGGGAGATCATTCCATAATTTGGGGGCCACCACTGAGAAGGCCCTCTCCCTTGTTGCCACCCTCTGAGCTTCCCTCGGAGTAGGCACCCAGAGAAGGGGCTTGGATGTTGAGCATAGTGTACAGGTGGGTATGTATTGGGAGAGGCGTTCCATCAAGTATTGTGGTCCCAAGCCGTGTAAGGCTTTATAGGTTAAAACCAGCACCTTGAATCGAACTCAGAAATATATAGGCAGCCAATGCAAGCGGGCCAGAATCGATTTTATATGTTCGGACCATCTGGTCCCTCTTACCAATCTGGCCGCTGCATTTTGCACAAGCTGCAGTTTCCGAACTGTCTTTAAAGGCAGCCCCACATAGAGTGCATTGCAGTGATCTAACTTGGAGGTTAGCAGAGCATGGACAACTGAAGCCAGGTTATCCCTGTCCAGATAGGGGTGCAGCTGGGCCACCAACCGAAGTTGGTAGAAGGCACTCCGTGCCACCAAGGCTACCTGAGCCTCAAGTGACAGAGATGGTTCTAGGAGAACCCCCAAGCTACGAACCTGCTCCTTCAGGGGGAGTGCAACCCCATCCAGGACAGGTTGGACATCCACCATCTGGTCAGAAGAACCACCCACTAGCAGCATCTCAGTCTTGTCTGGATTGAGCCTCACTTTATTAGCCCTCATCCAGTCCATTGTCACAGCCAGGCACTGGTTCAGCACATTGTCAGCCTCACCTGAAGAAGATGAAAAGGAGAAATAGAGCTGCGTGTCATCAGCATACTGATGGCAATGCACTCCAAAGCTCCGGATGACTGCACCCAATGGTTTCATGTAGATGTTGAACAGCATGGGGGACAAAACTGACCCCTGTGGAACCCCATACTGGAGAGTCCAGGGTGCCGAGCAATGTTCCCCAAGCACCACCTTCTGGAGGCGACCTGCCAAGTAGGAGCGGAACCACCGCCATGCAGTCCCTCCCACTCCCAACTCAGCCAGTCTCCCCAGAAGGATACCATGGTCGATGGTATCGAAAGCCACTGAGAGATCCAGGAGAATCAACAGAGTCACACTCCCCCTGTCTCTCTCCTGACAGAGGTCATCATACAGGGCGACCAAGGCTGTTTCTGTGCCAAAACCAGGCCTGAAACCCAACTGAAATGGATCCAGATAATCGGTCTCATCCAAGAGTGTCTGGAGCTGGCCCGCAACCATGATCCATGAGTAATGGAATCCTCATCAGTGAAAAGACTGCATCAGTATGGTTTTCCCGCAGGCTCTGTGAAATACAGGATTGCATCTGCATTCTCCTGTAGGCATAGCCATTTTACATTGTTCCATGGGGAGTTGATCCCTACTATGCAAATGTTTCTGGAGAGGAGTTGGACCAGGGTAAAATAGATGCTGGGTAGACACACATACAGACCTCCACACATTATGTTCCATTACAGTCTGGGGCTCTGCTGTCCATGTTAGCTGGAAGCATGTGGCCCCTCAACAAGACAGGTTTCCGTAGTGTCCATTTGGATGGTTGATGGTTTTTGTTTGTTCTATTCTACAAAATTTGAAGGGGAAATTGTTTCTCACTTAGTTACAAATTTTTCCCTTCCTGCGGCACTCATTATTATGGAAAGCTCACGTACACCCAGTGGCAAATACAGAGCACTCAGGCTCTCCTTCGATATACAAGAGATTGTCATCCCAGGAACAATGGCCTCACAATCTTTTCACTTGGAAGGTGGACACATGACAGTGCTCCTAGGTGTTGTGCTTGTGGCAGAGAGTGTGCCATGGCTCTCTCTGCACTGGCTGTCATTCCCAGAGGGCAGCGCTCAGCTCTCTGTGCTGCCTTGGCAAGGGGGTGAGATGTGGCCTGGATATCATTGTTGTGACAGGCCTGTGGGCATTGTGAAAGCCTGTTTGGTGTGGGAGAAACCTTGAGCTCTCCAGGTTTGGACTGTTTGCATGGGAAGGTGCCAACCAAGGGGAGACCAGAAACAAGGGGTGGGGTCCCAATAATGCTATAATTAGATGAGGTAAGACAAGAACCTTTATTGGGTCAGTTTGCAAGAGTGTACAAACCTCACTGTGGGCTTCCAAGGGCAGAATGAGAAGATGAACATTAGTTTTGACCTTCTATACGATCATTTAGCAACGCTTTAATCTTATTGAGTAAACCAGATCCTCCTTACCGCAAACTTAGAGAGACACAAATCAATGGTTTCATCATGAAATATATTCACTAATAGGCAAAAAACCTTGCAGTTTAAGAACGTACCTATAGCCAGGAACGTACCTATAGCAGGGAAATTGGGCAGTTATAGTGAATGCAGCAGGGGAGCAGGAGACCTGACCTCCTTTCTAAGTTATTATACTGCCCTACAAATTTGTCAAAATGCAAACACAATTTGGGTTGGTCTTTCACAGTCCAATCTACTTCCTGTGTAGTTTGGAATAATTTCAAGGGCAGGATATAAATCAAATAATAAATAAATAAATAAATAAATTGGTAATGTGCCTCTGAGCATATGGTGAGTGGTGGCAACAGTTGCCATCTCCAAAGATGGATAATTACATTTGTGTATGTTTGTTGGTGTTCTTACTTTGCTTCTTTTCTGCGTTACTACTGTTTCTACAGAGAATCTAATCTAGAAAATTATATTTCTCTCATTATTCATGCTAGAAATCTGGGTCAAATTTATTTTTATTAATTTCAAAGCCTTTTTACTGGTCAGTGTCATATGATGGTGAAGACAGCCTTTTGTATTTCAAACTGGAGGTTATGCTCTATTTGTATTTTGGGTGCATTAACAGTTGAATCTGAAACTGCAGTTTGATGCAAAATCAGACTGATTACAATATGTTGCTACTTAAGCAATGACTCTAGCTGTTGGAAAAAACAAACTGGGCCTGCCCAAGATGCATGATTTCAGCCTGCTATGCTTAAACTACTCCACTTAAGGAAAGGTGGGCATGGTCAATTAAAAACATAGAGCACACCAGAATTTTGCTAGAATTTATTTCATCTCCCGCTGTTTTATCTTGTGCAAACTGAGATACTCCTCATGTCCATTGGGAACTATTCTGCAGAACAGTCAGTGCCATTATTCCACAATTGTTTTTGGAACTTTTTTTTAGTTTTCCAAAGTATTGCTGTACTTCACATATTCACAGAATCAGAAGCAAAAGAGAATGATTTACTATAGGAAACTTCAATAAAATTGTAAAGTAAATCAAATATATTTAAAGTGACTATCTGAACTGTGTCAACTGTTTTAATATTGTTGCTTCTTCTCTGCTAAAATAAGATCAGCACAGCACATGTCTTTTTTCTGTTATTTGGGCTGATTGCAGGTGTTGCCACCACTCACCATATGCTCAGAGGCACATGTTAGCAAATTCCTTCAAGCTACACAGGAAGTGGATTGGACTGTGAAAGACCAACCCAAATTGTGTTTGCATTTTGACAAATTTGTAGGGTAGTACAATATCTGAGAGAGGAGGTCAGGTCTCCTGTTCCCCTGGTGCATTCACTACAGCTGTCCAATTTCCCTTCTTTTTAAAGTTTGATAGAAATATCTCTTGGCTATAGGTACGTTCTTAAACCACAAGGTTGTTTGCCTATTAGTGAATTTCTCTGCTTTTTAATCCAGGAGGTAAGAAATAATAATAATAATAATAAATTTTATTTTTCAGCCGCCTATCTGTCCGGGTTAGGGACACTCTAGGCGACGAACAACAAGAATAAAAACAATCCATATACATCAACATAATCAAATTTTAAGCTAAAGAAACCATCCGTTAATTCAGTTATAACATAAAATTAATCTGTCCCAATCTTGTAGGCCTGCCTGAACAGCCAGGTCTTCAAGGCTCGGCGATAGCTGGACAGGGAGGGAGCATGTCTGAGATCAAAAGGGAGGGAGTTCCAGAGGGTGGGGGCCACAACAGAGAATGCCCTCTCTCTGGTCCGTACCAGCCTAGCTGTTCTCACCGGTGGGACTGAGAGGTCTTGCGAGGCTGATCTCGTCAGGTGGCATAATTGGTGATTCTGGAAATGGGATCCTGTGCAAGTTTGCTGAGAATGGATTGCCCATTTGCATGTTTATTGAGTTCAGTGAGATTTACTCCCCTACAATCATGCTTAGGATAGGTGAAACTGACCACAGGGGATGGGGAGGGGTGGAGGGGGGTGGGAGCAGGCAGGCAGGAGGGGGAGGAGCAGGGCAGGTTTGATCATTTGCATGTTTATTGAGTTCAGTGGGAATTACTCCCCTACAATCATGCTTAGGATAGGTAAAACTGACCATGGGGAGGGAAGCCTGGAGTGGGCAGGGGAGGAGGAAGAAGGAAAAGGGGAGGAGAGGAAGAAGGGAGAAAGAAGGGAGAGGAGAGGGGAAGGAGGAGAAAGGCAAGTCTGATCATTTGCATGCTTATAGTGTTCAATGGGATTTACTCTTGTGCAATCATGGCTAGGATAGGTTAAACTGACCATGGGGGAGGAGGAGGGGGAGGCGAGAGTAAAGGGAAGGAAGAAGGGGGGAAAGGGAAGCAGAAGGAGTGGGAGGGGGAAGAAGGGGATTGGAAGGGGAGGGGGAAGGAGGGGATTGGAAGGGGGGAGAGGGAAGGGGCAAAAGGGAGGTGATGGGAGGGAGGAGGAGGGGAGGGCAGGTTTGGTCATTTGCATGCTTTATTGAGTTCAATGGGATTTACTCCCGTGCAGTCATGCTTTAAAATGAAATGAACTGCCTTCAAGTCGATTCCAACGTATGGTGACCCTATGAATAAGGTTTTCATGATAAGTGGTATTCAGAAGTGGTTTACCATTGTCTTCCACTACCACTGAGAGACAGTGACTGGCCCAATGTCACCCAGTGAGTTTCATGGCAGTGTGGGGATTTGAACCCTGGCCTCCCAGGTCATAGTCCTAGGATAAGTAAAGCTGACCATGGGGGAGGAGGAGGGGGAGAGAGGGTGAAGGAAGGGGGAGGGAAGGGGCAAGAGGGAGGGGATAGGAGGGAGGAGGAGGGAAGGGCAGGTTTGATCATTTGCATGCTTTTTGACTTCAGTGGGACTTACTTCTGTGCAATCATGCTTACGATAGGTGAAACTGACCTGGGGGAGGGGTGGGGGGGGAGGAGGGCAGGAAGGACAGGGGAGGGGAGAGGAGGAAGGGGGAGGGGATTGGGTGGGTGGGCACTGGGCAGAGGGGAAGCCCCTTTCCAAAAGGAAAACATTGTGAACAGTATAATTCTTTTTCAAGGTTTCACCCACTTTTTATTCTACAGCAGGCACCTGTAGCCTCCCACCCAAATTTAACCCACCCAAAGCTGTGCTTGACCACATCCACACCAGACCTTTATTTCACTTTAGACCAGCCTTTCCCAGCCAGTGTGCCTCCAGATGTTGTTGGACCACAACTCCCATCAGCCGCAGCCAGCATTGCCAATGGTCAGAAAAAATGGGAGTTGTGGTCCAACAACATCTGGAGGCACATTGGTTGGGAAAGGCTGCTTTAGACAGTCATGGCTTCTCCCATAGAATCCTGGGAAGTGTTGTTAGTGAACATAAGAACATAAGAACATAAGAAGAGCCTGCTGGATCAGGCCGGTGGCCCATCTAGTCCAGCATCCTGTTATCACAGTGGCCAACCAGGTGCCTGGGGGAAGCCCGCAAGCAGGACCTGAGTGCAAGAACAGTCTTCCCTCCTGAGGCTTCCAGCAACTGGTTTTCAAAAGCATGCTGCCTCTGACTAGGGTGGCAGAGCACAGCCATCATGGCTAGTAGCCATTGATAGCCCTGTCCTCCATGATAGCCCTGTCCACAAAGAATCCTGTTTGTGAAGGGTGCTGAGAGTTGCTAGGAAACACCCTGTTCCCCTCACAGAGCTTCAGTCAGAACAGATGACTGTTAAATCACTCTGGCCACTGGAGCTCTGCCAGGGGACTAGGAGTCTCCTTTCAGCACCCTTCACAAACAGGATTCTTTGTGGTCTCCATGACTGTCTCAAGTGAAATCAAAGTCTGGTGTGGGTGTGGCCCCCTGATTAGGCAAGCCCAGCAGCTGGGAGTCTGGCTTTTAGAACACTGACAGTTGATTCTTACTGAGCGTTCCTGATGTTATCATTGAGTTCAATGCAAATTTTCTTAAATTAATTAAAAATCAGCCAGGTGTTTTTTCAACTTTTAAACTGCAGAAGATGAAGGTCAGAGTATGGGGCAAGGTCAGTAATAGGAATACAGGTACTCTGTGAACATGGCTGATATTTAATTAATTTCCACAGATTTTAAGAATGCTGACTGAAAAAAGTTCAAAAGGGGTCTGTTTTTTCTCTCTCTCTTTTTACATGTTGAACTCTTGATTCTCTCTGACTGTTTTTTGTATCACCATGAAAAATTTAGATGGTTGTTAAGCACATGTTTCTGAGTTCAGGACTATAAGTTTTGTATTGTTTTGTTTTGAAATAAGCTTATGATAAGCATCAGAATGGCATGGGGGTATTTTCAATTTAACATTGCGGAATGCAAAAAATCCATGCTGACTGTAGTATACAGCCACTCTTGTGGCTGTATAATGTTATACAGTGATGACTTGACTCTTGCATCTTACCTTTTTCTGCTATTTTACTTCATACAGTAATTCCTCAGTTAATGAAGTAGATGTGTTCCTGGACATTACTTCTTTTAACAGAAACTTACCAGAGGTAGGAATAATATGGAAAGAATAGGGATAGGTTCCTACACCACAAAAAAGAAGAGCCGTTCAACATATTTCAGCAAACATTTTATTGAAAACTAACAATGCATATGTCTGAAATGAAACAACCAGGACAGGTAAGCCTTGCACACAGACCACTTGAAGGCTTTGTACACTCAAGCAGGCAGGCAAGGGGCAGTCACCACCTCCCCTACACTTGAGCAGATGCGTGTGCAGTAAACAGTGCTTCTAGGACACCCAAAACACTGTTTACTGTGCAGGTGCTTGCACCACCTGGCAAGGAGCGCCCTTCCAGCCATTATTATTATTATTTATTATTTATTCAGCTTATATCCCGCCCGACTAGCAAACAGCTCTCTGGGCGGCAAACATAGCAACATATACAATAATAAAATTACAATGTCAGTATAACAAATATAAAAATACATCATCTAAAATAGAAATTACAGCATTTACATAAATAACTTAAATTAAAATGCCTCAGAGAAGAGAAAGGTTTTAACCTGGCGCCGAAAGGATAATAGTGTCAGTGCCAGGCGTACCTCCTCGGGGAGACTATTCCACAATTCGGGGGCCACCACTGAGAAGGCCCTAGATCTTGTTACTACCCTCCGGGCCTCCCTATGGGTCGGGACCCGGAGGAGGGCCTTCGTAGTAGACTGTAGTGTACGAGCCGGTTCATAACGGGAGAGGCGTTCCTGCAGGTATCGTGGTCCCGCGCTGTATAAGGCTTTGGTTAAAACCAACACTTTGAATCTGGCCCGGTAGCATATTGGAAGCCAGTGCAAGCGAGCCAGAACAGGTGTTATATGCTCAGACCGCTTAGTTCTTGTTAGCAGTCTGGCCGCCGTATTTTGCACTAGCTGTAGCTTCCGAACCATCTTCAAAGGTAGCCCTACGTAGAGCGCGTTGCAGTAGCCCAAACGTGAGGTTACCAGAGCATGAACCACTGATGTAAGGTCCTCCTTACTCAGATAGGGACGTAGCTGGGCTGAGAGAGCTGCCTGCAGCAGCAGCCACCATCCAATAGACTATGTCAGAGTGTGCACCCACACACACATGCCCCCTACACCCAAAAAAGACTTTGTTAAAAGGAGCTTCTTTCCTGGAGGATTTGTTAGCTGAGGTATTAGTGTATTTTGTTTACATTGTTAAATACTTTTCAAATTGATTGCCATAACTCCTGTTGGCTGATTTGGAAACTTTTTCTGAAAGGTTAGACAGAAATGGCCATTAAATGAATAAATTACCACCTTCTCCCAAGAAACCCAGTCTAAACCAACCAGCCTGAAATAAAATATGTATAGAGTTACTGAGGGGTAAATGACATTTGGGTTCAATTCTATACACACTTACCTGGGTACAAGTCCCACTTGAAAGGGGTAAAAAGCAGACATGTATACAGTTGTTCTGTTGGGGTTTCTTTGTGCTTTACACAGCAATAGTATTTCTCAGGTGCAGGAGTGGAAAGGAGGGTTCATAGCCACCTGAGCAATATTGTGATACCAGCCCAGAAAGCTAGGGTTATAAATTATAAGGCACAGATGAAACATATATCATTTCCTGTCGCATCTATTGGACCCAAGTGGTACAAGTTGTTGTTTTCTTCTTTTTTTAAGTAAAAAATGTATTGTGTATAAGTGTTTGGCTGTACAACTAGAAACTACCCAGTTGCAACCTGAACTTGGCCACAGAGCTCAGCTGCCACTGAAAACACAAGACCTTTTTAGCCTAGTAATAATACAATGATTAGAATTTACACAATGCTTTCCCTGAATACTCAGTGTGCTGTACATACACTGTTACAACAGTTCTTACAACAGCTTTGTAAGGTAGACCCATATTGCTACTATCCCAATATTTAAGATTGAGAGAGAGGTGAGACTGAAAGACTGTTAGACCATTTGCAGCACAATCCTTTGCATTTACTCAGAAGGAACCTCACTGACTTCAATGGGACTTACTCCCAGGTAAATGTGTGTCGGATCACAACTTCAATGAGTTCATGGCTGAGCTGAGATTTTAACTAGGTACAATTATGATTATTGACCGGATGAAAAGGGAAAGGTCTTCAGTGGTCTGAGTTACTATAGTATTTGTATTCACATACACAGTTTCATTAAGATGTAACGTTTTCACTTCTTTGTATCCAAATGAACATTCTATGCTGAGAAAGATGTAATGGGCTTCTTCCCTCCCTTTGTCTCTGCCTCCCTCAGTTCTGGACCACAATAAAGAAGGATGCCACTGAGCATCCTAAAAAGACCACTCTTATGAGAAGATATATGCTGAAAAGATAATGTATGTGAATTGGTTCTCTGTGCATGATCCTTTAATAACTGCTAAACCAGAGTATAACAGCAGAGCAGCTGTTTTTTAAAGGATCATTTCAGACCTTATTATAGAGAAGCTTATTTTTTTGTTAAATAACGTACTTCAGATTAATTTTTTTAGCAAATTGTTACTCCCAAACAAGCATTTATTTTAGTGAGATAGCATAACAGTGTTTTTCTTCTTCCTGATATTCACTCAGCAGAAAATAATGTGTAATATTCTCAGATATATTACACTACATACTGGTCAGAAGGATGTGGCGTGATCAGGGCTTAATTTGTGCCAGGTTTAGCCCCAGAATCTAATGGGTTTAATGAGGGAAAGCAGCTAAGGAGTTCTATCTCTTAGCAGAGTGTAGTTGGCAAAACTAGAATTGAGCAATAATCCAGCTGAACTTCCCCTCACACAGATTATTTATTTCTTTATTAAATTTATGTCCTACCCTTCCTCCCAGAAGGAGCCCAGGGAGGCAAACAAAAACATGAAAAGCACTCTAAAACATCTTAAAAACAAAAGACTTAAAAACATATTAAAATAAAACATCTTTAAAAACACCTTAAAAAGCCATTCCAACACAGATGCAGACTGGGATATAGTCTCTTCTTAAAAGGCTTGTTGAAAGAGGAAGGTCTTCAGTAGGTGCCAAAAAGATAACAGAGATGGTGCCTGTCTAATATTTAAGGGAAGGGAATTCCAAAGAGTACGTGACACAACACTAAAGGTCCGCTTCCTATGTTGTGTGGAAAGGACCTCCTGATAAGATGGTATCTGCAGGAGGCACCAGCAGAGTGCAGTGATCGACTGGGTATATAAGGGGTAAGGGTGTGAGACAGGGGTGTATTTTATCACCCTATTTGTTTAATCTGTATGCAGAACATATCATATGGAAAGCAGGATTGGACCAAGATGAAGGAGGTGTGAAAATTGGAGGGAAAAATATCAATAATTTAAGATATGCAGATGATACCATACTATTAGCAGAAAACAGTAATGATCTGAAACGAATGCTGATGAAAGTTAAAGAGGAAAGCACAAAGGCAGGACTACAGCTGAACGTCAAAAAGACTAAAGTAATGACAACAGAAGATTTGAAAATGGAAATAGACTGCCTTCAAGTCGATCCCGACTTATGGTGACCCTATGAATAGGGTTTTCATGGTAAGCGGTATTCAGAGGGGGTTTACTATTGCCTCCCTCTGAATCCCTTTGAAACGAATGCTGATGAAAGTTAAAGAGGAAAGCACAAAAGTAGGACTACAGCTGAACGTCAAGAAGACTAAAGTAATGACAGAAGATTTATGTAACTTTAAAGTTGACAATGAGGACATTGAACTTGTCAAGGATTATCAATACCTTGGCACAGTCATTAACCAAAAGGGAGACAATAGTGAAGAAATCAGAAGAAGTCTAGGACTGGGGAGGGCAGCTGTGAGAGAACTTGAAAAGGTCCTCAAATGTAAAGATGTATCACTGAACACCAAAGTCAGGATCATTCAGACCATGGTATTCCCAATCTCTATATATGGATGTGAAAGTTGGACAGTGAAAAAAGCGGATAAGACAAAGATAAACTCATATGAAAGGTGGTGTTGGAGGAGAGCTTTATGCTTACCATGGACTGCGCAAAAGACAAATAATTGGGTGTTAGAACAAATTAAACCAGAACTATCACTAGGAGTTAAAATGATGAAAATGAGGTTATCATACTTTAGACACACAATGGGAAGACATGATTCAGTAGAAAAGACAATAATGCTAGTAAAAACAGAAGGAAGTAGAAAAAGAGGAAGGCCAAACAAGAGATGGATTGATTCCATAAAGGAAGCCACAGACCTGAACTTACAAGATCTGAACAGGGTGGTTCACGACAGATGCTTTTGAAGGTCACTGATTCATAGGGTCGCCATAAGTCGTAATTGACTTGAAGGCACATAACAACAACAACATTATCTGAAAATGACCCTGTAGATAGGATCAGAACCACTGTGAAACAGTGCCTCCAATACCTATCTCACTAAATTGGCTCAGAAGGATACCATGGTCAATGGTATCAAAAGCTGTTGAAAGATCAAGTAAGAATATCAGGGTTGCACTCTCCCTGTCCTTCTCTTGATAAAGGTAATCCATCAGGGCGACCAAAGCCAATTCAGTCCCATAACCAAGCCTGAACCCAGACTGGAATGGGTCAAGATAATCTATTTCATCCAAGAGTACTTGCAATTGCTGTGCCACAACCCTCTCAATCACCTTCCCTAAGAAGGGGGTATTGGCGACCCGGTGGTAGTTGTCACAAACCAATGGGTCCAGGGCGGGCTTTTTCAGGAGCAAGCAAATCACTGCCTCTTTCAGGGCAGGTGGGACCACTCCCTCCTACAAAGATGCATTGACCACACCCAGGAATCACTCGGTCATATCCCCTCTGCAAGCTTTAATAAGCCAAGAAGGACAAGGGTCAAGAGGACATATTGCTGGCTGCATAGTTGCAAGCACTTTGTCCATATCATCAGGCCACATCAACTGACACTGATCCTAAGAAGTTGCAGCAAATGTTACACTGGACACCTCACTGTGGACTACAGTAGATATGGATGGGGCATCAGGATTTGTTATGGAGGCAAGCAACTTTACATTCAAAGTGTGTTGCAAACAATTCGCAGTAGGCCTTGGAAGGGTCTTAAACTCCATTTCTTGGAGTTGATGTCAACAGACGCGACAATTCAAAAAAGCTCAACTAGACGTCTACTTGAGGATGTGGTGGAGGCACAGAAGTAGGCCTTCTTTGCTGCTCTCACTGCCACACTGAAGGCACGTTTACGATGTTTTACTTGTGCCCAATCAACTTCATAGCACGCCTTTTGCCACTTGTGCTCTAGCCATTGTGCAGCCTGTTTCATTGCCCTTAGTTCACTGGTCTACAAAGGTGCAAACCATCTGAATTAAGACTAGCTGAATAAAGGAACACAGTCTTTTTAGTGAAAAGTATTAAAATGCTTACTCATGACCTTTCATATTGTAATGGACCAGCCCAAATATTAGCTTGAAATATGCATAAAATGTGCTGAAATCATTTACACTTGCTTTTATTTGCTTATAATGTCTTAGCTTATAACTTAGTACTGTGTAAGTGGCATACAGGAAAAATGTTCTCTTTTGAAAATGGGCTTCACCCTTCTGAACAAAATAGTGTTTTGCATGAGAATGTTGACATACAGTGTAAGATAAGACGTCTAGGCAGTCACCCTACACTCCGGCTGTTTAAGAGGAAGCTCCTTATAAGGTATGGTTAACACCACAACATTCAATAGTTGTTGACAAAAGGGTTGGTTAGTCACACTTGCCATCTCTAGGAGAAGGCATAGAGAAGCAGCTAGTGCTGCTTCTAGCAGGCAGCATAACTGATAATGGCCCATGGGGACACGCCTTTGTGACGCCCTTCCCTGGCTCTCCCTGTCAGGTTCCTACCTGCTCGTGGCTACTGCCTGTCACTAGGCACCACCAGGGACTCCACCAGTTTGGACTGTCCTTTTTTATGGTTTCTCTCCCCGCTCTAGCACAGATCTCAACAGATCCCCCTGCTAGGCACCACCACCAGTCACGTCCTAATACCAGTATTCCCAGAGACTCAGAATACTTGTGGTGTTATTCTCTTCTCCACGCTCTCCTGGCAAACAACTCTCTAAAACCCACCAAAACAACCCACTCACTTTCATCACATCACATCCACACTGATTCCACTGTCACTCTTCCTTTTATACGCTCAGCCATTTTAAACACTCAGCCAATCATCCAGCATTCTACTGCCCATTCACTCCCCCTCCTCTTTCATTCCACTTACAATGTATCTCCTATACAAACAGCACTTACCCTATTTACACTAATACAGGATCATCACATTTTCCCCCCCTTAACATAACGGCAGAGTATTATTCCTGCTCCAGGATTTATACGTCGCGTTAACAATTAAAACAAGTCTCTCTGGGGAAAGTGTCTTTCTTTGTTCTTCCGTCTGGTCACGTCACTGCAGTCCCAGCCACCTGCCTTGACAGTCCATCGGCCAATACATTGTCCTTGCCTTTGATGAACTGGAAGTCCACTTGATAGTCTTGTAGGGCCCAGGACCACCTCTGCAGCATAGTATTATGGTTTTTCATAGTCTGTAACCATAACAAGGCCCGATGATCCGTTGTTACCGTGAATCTTCGTCCCCACACGTATGGGCGCAACTTGTTCAGTCCCCACACGACTGCTAGGCACTCCTTTTGGACCGACAAATAGTTTTTCTCCCTCGGCGTCAGCTTGCGACTCAGATACGCCACTGGATGTCTGGTGCCTTCTCTCTCCTGCAGCAAGACGACTCCCAGCGCGAGGTCTGACGCATCTGTAGCCACGATGAATGGTTGCTGATAGTCTGGTGCTATTAATATGGGTCCTTGGCACAAGGCTTGCTTCAGCAGATCAAAAGCCTTCTGACATTCATCCGTCCATACCACACACTCAGAACACTTTTTCTTTGTCAACTCATGCAAGGGGGTTGCTATTTCCCCAAAATCTTTCACAAACTTTCTATAAAAACCAGCCACACCTAGAAATTCCCTAACTTGCTTTTTGGTTAAGGGGATAGGCCACGCTTGTATTGCCTCCACCTTGCTCCATAAGGGGGTGATTTTCCCACTCCCCACCCCATGTCCTAAATAGACCACCTCCTTCAACCCAAACTGGCATTTCTTCGCTTTTATTGTGAGGCCTGCCTTTCTTAATGCCTCTAATACTGTTGTCAGGTGTTGGACATGCTCAGGCACCGACTTGCTAAAAATGGCCATGTCATCTATATAGGCCACTGCAAAATCTGACATGCCTCGCAACACAGTATTGATTAGCCTCTGAAATGAACTTGGTGAGTTCCTTAGTCCCATGGGTAAGGTCACAAACTCATATAACCCATCTGGTGTACTGAAGGCAGTTTTGGCTCTGGATTGCTCGTCTAGTTCCATTTGCCAAAATCCTTTACAGAGGTCTAACGTAGAGATAATGGTTGCTGCCCCCAACAACTCTAACATTGCGTCTACCCTGGGCATAGGATACGCATCTGGGACCGTAATTTTATTGATTAGCTAATAATCAATGCAAAATCTTGTCGTTTCATCTTTTTTTGGAACCAGGACAATACTTGAGGCCCAGGGACTGATGGATTCCCTGATCACTCCTAATTCCAGCATATCTTCCACCTCCTTTTTAATCTCACTCAAAACTTTCCCATTCACACGGTACGGCATAGATCTGATTGGGGCATGATCTCCAGTATTAATGGAATGTTTGGCTATACTGGTTCGGCCAGGTTTATTACTAAAGAGATTCCCATAGTTTTTCAAAACTCTCAGAATCTCTTCTTTTACTTCCTCCTTCACCTCCTCTGACCATTCCACTTGAACTACCCCTCCTTTGTCTTTGCTTTCCTGTACCAGATCTGGAAGTTCAGGCCCACTTCCCTCAGGGAATAAGGTAACTTGCAACACCTGTGCATCCCTGGTATGGTAAGGCTTCAACATATTTACATGAACCACTTTGCTTTTGTTTAATTGGTCTGTGGTGATTACATACGTCACTGTGTCAAGCCTTTCTCTTATGGTATATGGTCCTTCCCAGTTAGCCTGTAATTTGTCATGTTTCCTGGGTATGAACGCCATAACCATATCTCCCACATCATACACACGTTCCCTGGCTGTTCTGTCATACCAGTAACTTTGCTTCTGCTGAGCTTGACTGAGATTCTCTTTCACAACTTCCATCATTGATGTTAATTTATTGCGGAATTCCAATACAAAATCTACTACAGATGTTTTGTACTCTCCCAGGGTTCCTTCCCATGAATTTTTTAACAGTTCCAAAGGTCCCCTCACTTTTCTAGTGAACATCAGTTCAAAGGGTGAGAAGCCTGTTGACTCCTGAGGGACTTCTCTGTATGCAGATAAGAAGCATCCCAAACGTTCATCCCAGTCTTGTGGGTGATCTTGAACATAGCTTCTTATCATGCCCTTCAAAACTCCATTGAATCTCTCTGTTAGCCCATTAGTGGCGGGATGGTAAGTAGTGGTCTTTAGATGTTTTAGACCACAACATTTCCACATACATTGCATCACTTCTCCCATGAATACACTGCCTTGATCCGTCAGCACTTCATGAGGGAAACCCAGCCTCATAAAGATTTTTAATAAAGCCTCTGCCACCACAGGGGCTTCTACAGATCTTAGTGCTTCTGCGTCTGGGTACCTGGTGGCAAAATCCACCACCACCACTAGATATTTCTTGCCATGCCTTGTGGGTTTGGAAAAAGGGCCCACCAAATCTACTCCCACTCTATAAAAGGGTTGTCCAATTATAGGAAGGGGCTTTAAGGGTGCCTTAGTCTTTACTCCACTTTTTCCCACCTTTTGGCATATACCACAAGATAGACAATGTTGTTTTACATCTTTGGAGATGTTTGGCCAATAATAGTGCGCAGCCAATCTCCTCTTGGTCTTTTTTATTCCCAGATGTCCTGCACATGGGACATCGTGGGCTACCTCTAGCAATCTGGTTCTGTATTTGCTAGGTACTATCAATTGCTTCACTGGTTCACATCCATCCTTTCTCTCAGCAGGCATCCACAGTCTATATAAAATCCCATTCTCACACACAACTTGATTCCTCAGCTTGTCAGTGAAAGGAATCTGTTGGGTCAGGGCTTGTTCCTTTATTTGGTTCAAACTTATATCTTTATGCAGCTCTTTCCTGAACTGCTCTGCTTCTTTATTATCAGAGACCACTTGATACAGTTTGTCTCCTTCAGCAGGCCTGCTAGTGGTTGCTATGGTGACCTGAGGCTGGCTAACAGATTCCACCCTGTTCTTTTCAGCCTGTGTTAACATGGCTTCTGTTTCTTTGCCCAGCTGCTGTCTGGTCACCACATATATTTTTCCTTGTGCCCCCATAACATCTCTTCCCAGTATCATTGGTTCTTGTTGTTGGGCATTAATACCGACTTTATATTCTCCCCCTTTTCCTCTCCACTCCATTTTCACTAGGGCCATAGGCAAGCTTTCTGGTTGTCCCCTCACTCCTTGGATAGTCACAGTTTCCTGAGGTAATATTTCCTCAGATTTTATTAAATCTGGCCTCAGTAATGTCTGAGCGCCACCAGTATCAAGTAATGCCCAATAATTTGCCCCTTGAACACACACTTCCTCTCTTAGACTCGAATCCAAGTCTGTTACTTTTGTCCAGTTTATCTGGCAGAACTGAACCTTTTTTGCTGTTTCTAAAGCCTTGGGCTCTGTTTTCACTGCCCTTGTCTGAGCAGGATTACTAATGGGGTTGGCAACCTCACATTGAAAACGTAGGTGCCCCGGTCTACCACATTTGTAGCATAATTTCTCCTCACTTTTAGGGTACACAGATCCACTCTGGGGTGTCCTGTGCCCTTCAGATTTTATTGGAGGACTCACTCGCTGTGGTACCACATCCCTTCTGCCAGCATTATATGGTCTGGGTTTAAAATCTCTTGATGTTTTCCCCACCCAGCCAGTTCTATTGGAGGCAAAGTGATCCGCCATCTCAGCGGCCTCCTGCACCGATGTAGGGGAACGGTCTTTGACCAGGAGCCTTATTTCTGGTGGTAACTGATGGTATAATTGATCCAGTATTATGAGGTTTTTCACCTCCTCCACAGACTGAGCTTTTGCACTTGTCAGCCATTTCCCAAATATGTCCATCAGTTTTGCCCCCAGCTCCACGAAAGACCTCCCTGTCTGTATCTGGCAGTTTCTGAAAAGCTTTCTAAAATAATCAGGCCCCAGTCTGAATCTTTTGTAGACTACCTCTTTAAACTCAGCATAGGTGACGGGCCTGTCTGAGGGGAAATATTGGTATACCTCTGCCAATTCCCCTTTGATCAGATTTGATAAATACTGCATGTATTTATCTTCAGGTAGCCCCCACAACTGAGCTGCCTTTTCAAAGGTTGTGAGATAAATTTGAGGATCTTGTCCAGGCTCATAGACAGCAAAGTCCTTTGGAGTAATTTTTATTTTTGCTCCATCTCTGTCTTTCCTTGTCTCCTCAGAGTGAAATTTCTCTCTATCCAATTTTAATCTTTCACCTTGTATCTCGGCATCCACTCTCATTCTCTCAGTTTCCATCCTCAATCTCTCAGTTTCCAACTCCCTCTGTTTATCTTTTTCCTCAGCTTCCATCCTCAACTTCTCTCTCAAATACTCTATATAAGCGGGATTGCTTAAGTATCTTTCTGGGGTCTCCTCCCTGACAGGTTGTTTTTGCTGGGCAGTTGCAAATCCTATAAGTGCTACCCTCAATTCATCTACCCCTTTACCCTCGTGAGGTAAATTGAATGTTATGCACTTCTCCACCAGCTCCTCTCTTTTCATTTTTATGTATTCAGCCATGGTGTTTGAGTTCGCTCACTCTTTGCCACACACTCTTTGCCACTCACTCTCACAAGTAATCTTGTTTTGTTATTTCTGTTTGCCACACCACTGTTAGGAATTCTCTAGTATTCGTACCACCGCTACAGCCAACACCTGTGACGTAGTCTCCTTTGTTCGATCCCACCGCTACTGCCACCATGTGTGACGCCCTTCCCTGGCTCTCCCTGTCAGGTTCCTACCTGCTCGTGGCTACTGCCTGTCACTAGGCACCACCAGGGACTCCACCAGTCCAGACTGTCCTTTTTTATGGTTTCTCTCCCCACTCTAGCACAGATCTCAACAGATCCCCCTGCTAGGCACCACCACCAGTCACGTCCTAATACCAGTATTCCCAGAGACTCAGAATACTTGTGGTGTTATTCTCTTCTCCACGCTCTCCTGGCAAACAACTCTCTAAAACCCACCAAAACAACCCACTCACTTTCATCACATCACATCCACACCGATTCCACTGTCACTCTTCCTTTTATACGCTCAGCCATTTTAAACACTCAGCCAATCATCCAGCATTCTACTGCCCATTCACTCCCCCTCCTCTTTCATTCCACTTACCATGTATCTCCTATACAAACAGCACTTACCCTATTTACACTAATACAGGATCATCACAGCCTTCCCTTTGATAAGAAAGTGTATAAAAGGCCAGGTTTTATAGCACTCATTACCCCTCAGCTCCAGCTGGAGTGGGGGGTCGAAGAAAGCAGGAGAACCATCCATCTATTCCATCCATGACATCTGATGGGTGATGTGTCATGACATGTATTTCCATGTACTTTGTAACTTTAGCTCTCTAATATGACTTAGAGTTTAACTTGGTCTCTCATCTTTTGTAACTTGTTTTACCTAAGATGTGCCTGCAAAGTCTTATACTTTGATGTTAAATGGATATCCAGCAACTTTTCATGTTGACATGTATTCCTATTTTTCTGTTTCTCCAATGATGGCTAAGGCCACGTAGAATGCATTTTATTACTTGTCGTATGTAAGATATGAATAAGTAGCATATATTATAAAGACTGTTCTCCTGTCTGAAGTCTGACTCCCACATAGAAAATTTATGGTACCTCCCAAGACTCAAGAATTCTTGAGTGGGCTCTCCTCTATCCTTCACCTGCACTGGATGGCTGCTATTGATAACCTATAAGCTTAGGTGAACTAACGTTAAACCAGAGCTTGGAAAAGTTACTTTTTTGAACTACAACTCCCATCTGCCCAATCCAGTGGCCAAGCTGGCTGGGGCTGATGGGAGTTGTAGTTCAAAAAAGTAACTTTTCCAAGCTCTGCGTTAAACATACAAGGACTCTATGTAGATATGGAGAAAGTGAGAAAGCAAGAACCCTTGACTCTGTGCATTCTCTGGCAAGGGGCCGGTCTTGCTGGAATCAATATGTTCAGGAAACATAGACTTTAGCTTGTAAAGAAAATAACAGAAGTAGGTAGTAGATTTTAGTCCATAATTAGGATGTTCTGACAGAGATGGTTTATCTCTCCTGTGGCTTAATGGAGAATATGCAAACTCAACTTACTCACAAACAAAGGGGAAGAAAAGAAGGGAGAGGAAGAGGAAGTTACATCACAGTTAGCAACCACAGAGCTGTCCCCAAAATCTAGCTGGAGGGGTCCCCAAAATCTAGCTAGAAGGGTTATCTCCCTACATTTGTACTAAGAAGGCCAGGCCACAAAGGAAGACAGACAGGTATCAAGGAATTGCAGGGATGGTGTCAAGAAGGCTAAAGCTGAGAATGAGCTGAGGTTAGCGAGAGATGCTAAAAGCAACAAAAAAGCTTTCTTCAGGTACATCCATAGTAAAAGAGAGAGAAAAGAAATGGTGGCACAGCTACTCAATGAGGAAGGCAAAATGATAACAGATGACAAAGAAAAGGCAGAAGTGCTCAATTCCTACTTTGGCTCAATCTTCTCCCAAAAAAGGGTCTATAACCCTCCTGGGAAACATGAAGTAGAAGGGGCAGGGTTGGAGCTTGAGCTTGACAGACAAATGGTCAAGGAATACCTAATCACTTTGAATGAGTTCAAATCGGCAGGGCCTGATAAACTTGCATCCTAGAGTATTGAAGGAACTGGCTGAAGAACTCTCAGAACCGCTGCCTATTATCTTTGCAAAATCGTGGAGGACTGGTGAAGTGCCGGATGACTGGAGGAGAGCTAATGTCCCTATCTTCAAAAAGGGCAAAAAGGAGGAACTGAGGAACTACAGACCAGTCAGCCTAACATCAATCCCTGGAAAAACTCTGGAGCAGATTATAAAAAAGCAGTCAATCTGTAAGCACCTTGAAAACAATGCAGTGATTACTAGGAGCCAACACGGATTTATGAAGAACAAATCCTGCCAAACTAACCTTATCTCAATTTTTTGATTGGGTAACCTCCCTTGTAGACTGTGGGAATGCTGTGGACATATATCTCGACTTTAGCAAAGCTTTTGACCAAGTGCCCCATGATATTCTGATTAGCAAGCTAGCTAAATGTGGGCATCCAGTTCTGGTCTCCGCACTTCAAGAACGATGCAGACAAACTGGAACAGGTTCAGAGGAGGGCAACAAGGATGATCAGGGGACTAGAAACCAAACCCTATGAGGAGAGACTGAAAGTACGGGGCATGTTTAGCCTGGAGAAGAGAAGACTGAGGGGAGATATGATAGCACTCTTCAAGTACATGAAAGGTTGTCACACAGAGGAGGGCCGGGATCTCTTCTCAATCATCCCAGAATGCAGGACACGGAATAATGGGCTCAAGTTGTAGGAAGACAGATTTCGACTGGACATCAGGAAAAACTTCCTAACTGTTAGAGCCATACGACAATGCAACCAATTACCTAGAGAGGTAGAGGGCTCTCCGACACTGGAGGCATTCAAGAGGCAGCTGGACAGCCATCTGTCAGGAATGCTTTGATTTGGATTCCTGCATTGAGCAGGGGGTTGGACTTTATGGCCTTATAGGCCCCTTTCTACTATCCTATGATTCTATTATTCTATAAAGAATACAAGCTTGTTTATTTGCAACACTCCTCCTCAAGGCTGTGAGCAAGAATCCTAAAGTCCCATCTTTACTCAAAGGTTCTAGAAGCAATCTCTTGGCAATGGTTTTGTCGAGATGTCTGCTGTCATCTCTGTACTTGGACAGCAGTTTATTTATTATTTATTTATTTATTGTTTGATTTATATCCCACCCTTCCTCCCAGCAGGAGTCCAGGGTGGAAAACATAAATGCTAAAAACACTTTAAAACATCATATTATTTATTTATTTATTTAAAATATTTCTATCTCGCCCTTTTGCCCTATAATAGGGCACTCAGGGCAGCTTACAAAATAAAATCAAACATGTACATAAAATTGTAAACAGTAAAATCACAAAAACATTAAAATAAATTAAAATACATAAAATACAATTAAAATACATAAAATATACTATATATATACACACACGTATATGCATATAAATAGGAAGTCATGAAAACAGATCTTAAAATACATTAAAACAAAACAACGTTAAAAACATTTTTTTAAAAGCTTTAAAAACATCTTTTTTAAACGGGTTAAAAACATATAAGAAAACCCACATATTAACAAGCAATTCTAACACAGATGCAGGTTGGGATAGGTCTCAACTTAAAAGGATTGTTGAAAGAGTTTATCTTGATACATCCCTTTTCAGTCAGCTCACACACTATGTGGTATTTAATTCCTATGAGCTTAGTGCATGGTGTGATCCTCTCAGTCTGAGAAAGTCTTAATACAACTCTGATTGTCTTCCATAATCAGAATTGGCCTTTGTACACTTATTCCAAAGTATTTTAGAAGTCAGTTAAGCCATAGCAGTTCTTTGCATGCTTCTGCTGTGGCTATGTATTCTGATTCTGTGGAAGAGAATTCTCTTATGTCTTGTTTGCAGCTGGCCCAGGAGATAGGTTCACCTCCACATGTAAACAAGAAACTACTAGTAGATTTGGAGTCTGAACTGTCTCCAGCCCAGTCTGCATCAGTGTGGCATACAGGTTATGGATTACCATTCGCTGGCAATCTCAGCTTAAAGTCCATAGTTCCTTTAAAGTATCTAGCCACCCTCTTGACAGCAATCCAGTCCTTTTGTGTGGGTGTGCTAGTTTTCTTACTTAAAATCCCTGTAGCAGCTGCTATGTCAAGTCTGGTATTACTAGTCAAGTACAGAAGTTTCCCTTTTGCTGTTCTAAATTGGCTGTTATTTGGTAAAGGTTCACTTACATCATTGTCTTTAAGAAAGTCTGTCACCATGGGCGTTGCTACAGGGTAGGCATCTTTGAGTTCTAGAGTCTCTAAACATTCAATAATCTTTTGGCTTTCATTGAGGAGGTATGAGCCATCTCCTTCCCTTTCAGTTTGGATGGCAAGGGAATATATTGCAGTGCCTAATTCTTTTATTTCCACTTCTTTAAATTATGTACAACTTCTATGTAGTCCTGATCTTGCTTAGTTGCTACAATCAGATCATCAACATAAGTCAAGATAAATGTTAAATGTCCATCTTTGCTTTTGGCATTCAGGCATTGGTCTACCTCACCTTGCTTAAAGCCTTGCTGCTTGAGCATTTTATCCAGTTTCTTATCCAGGCCCTTGCAGCTTCTTTGAGTCCATACAGGCCCTTGTCAGGTTTACAAACAAGATGTGCTTGCTTCTGGTTCACAAAGCCTGGAGGCTGTTCCATGTATAACTCTTCTGTTATTTCTCCATGCAAAAAGGCTGTCTTCGCATCGAGGTGTCTGACGTGCATCTGTTTGGAGGCTGTCACACTTAGTAGCATTCTTACAGTGCTGTGTTTGACAACAGGAGCAAATATTTCATCATAATCTTCTCCATATTTCTGCCGGAATCCCTTGGCAACTATTCTTGCTGCCTGTGTGAGGTAGGCCAATGCCTTGTGCTGACTTCACCAGTTTTCAGGTTCATTACTCTGTAGCCTTTGCTACCAGGAGCATAGCTAATCAAAACAGTATGTTCTGTTCTGGCATCTAGCTTCTGCCCCTTTTGTTTTGCTATGTATGCAAATACAATGCTCCCAAAAACATATGTTCTGTGTTTGGGACTCTACCATGGCATAACTGAAATGGTATATGTGTAGTGCCCTTGGCTGATAATCTGTTCTCCAGATATGTTGCAGTGATGATCACATCACCCCAGAATTTGCTGGGGAAATCACTGTCAGCCATTATCCATGTAGTCATTTCCAGGAGAGATCTGAGTCTCCTATCAGCAACTGCATTAAGCTTAGGGGTATGACTGACAGTTCTCCTGTGCAAAATGCTTTTCTCATTCAGGAAACTGTATGGTGCAAGATAAACTCACCATCATTGTCCATTTGTAGAGCCTTTGTTTATTTCTTAGACTTGGTGCTGACCATTGCAACATATTTCTTTAGTAGGTGTGTGATACAATACCTTAAAAAATCATCCACAAAGATTAAAACACATATATTCTTCCCAAGTGAGGGTATATTAAATGGTCCACAGAGCTCACTGTGTATAAGATCTAGCACCTTGGTGCTTTTCCTCTTAGTTCTTGGTAGAAATGAGGGCCTAGCTGCTTTTTCTTCTATACAGTTTATGCACCTGCTTGTGCTATTACTGTCCTTTGGGTTTATCTTGGTTCTGTAGTTGAAGGATTGCCTTTGGATCATGATGTCCCAGACACCAGTGCCAGAGATCTAGGCTGATCTCTTCCTTATGCACTTTGGCTGCATTTGCTTGTTTAGCTGAAAGATCAAATTCATAAATATCATGATTTTCAAAAGCTTGTACAAACAAAACATTGTTTTTGGTTACTGTACAGACCAGCGTTCAAATCCCCACATAGCCATGAAGCTCACTGGGTGACCTTGGGCCAGTCACTGCCTCAGCCTCAGAAGAAGGAATGGTAAACCACCTCTGAATACTGCTTACCATGAAAACCCTATTCATAGGGTCGCCATAAGTTGGAATTGACTTGAAGGCAGTCCATTTCCATTTCACACTTTCCATTCTGAAAATAATATTGCAAATACTTTCTTGACTAATGCAGATTCACTCAGCATGTTGCAACTCAATTCAGAAATGAACAAAACATTGTCTGCTATGTTTTCTATAGCTTTATCAGGTAACTTGCATTTTAGAACAACACTGCCGGCTCAGTGAATCTCCATGTGTTGGCTGTTTGCACTTTGGTTTTTTCCTCGAGTATTTCTATGTCATCAAAGAAAGCTTAAGAAAAGGTACTATGGCTTGTACAGCCACTGTCAATTATCCAATTGCTTAATTTTGGCTTACAGTTATTTGTCATCAGACCTTTATGCATTAAAAAGAAATTGCTCCCTTTGGGTCCTACTTTCTGAGACCTTTTGTTATGATCAGATAAAACATGCTGTCTTTGTTCTCTCTGTATGAAACTTGGAGAGTTACCATTGATTGCAGAGCTCTTGGTTGAGGGACATTGCTTAGCCAAAAGGCCCCTCCCACCACAGGAAAACAACATTGTGATTGGCTCATGGACGGGGCTTTCCCTCTGTCTTTCCCACTGGCCAGTTACTTGGAACCACTTGCAGCTGAAGTTGACTAAGGAGAGTATGTCTGGTCAACACATTCCTCTCTCAATCAGGCAACATCAAAATCCTGTTCAAATTTAATTTCATGTTTGCTGTCCAAAACAGAAATAAAAGTCTAAAATTTCTCTCCCAAAATTCCCATAAGGAATCCCAACTTCTGTTGGTCATTCAGTTCTAGTCCAGTTAACTTCTCTTTGTGAAATATAGTAATCAAAGAAGTTATATGCTTTTCACAATTTTTCTTTGATTTCAGTCTCTACTATCTCTTTGATCCATACAGTCTGAGACTTGAAGTTGTAAAGCCAAA
This sequence comes from Rhineura floridana, assembly GCF_030035675.1. Classification (NCBI taxonomy): domain Eukaryota; kingdom Metazoa; phylum Chordata; class Lepidosauria; order Squamata; family Rhineuridae; genus Rhineura; species Rhineura floridana. The sequence continues at coordinate 81,715,656 of NC_084485.1, read as the reverse complement.
TGAGGCTTGAAGACTTTCCAGCATTTCTTTAAGTGACTATATTCTCTATAAAGATCAGCTGTTCATCTAGCAGAGAATAATAATGGCATTTTTCTTTTCCTAATCTCTTGCCTCTTGGCCATCCCCCTGTGGCCTTGAGTTATCAACACAGGAATAAACTTCATTTGCCTGTAGGGCAATAGTGATCCTATCTCTCCACTGTTCGTAATTAGATGTTCTTAACTGTGGCAGCTTTCTGGCAAAAGCCCTATTGTCTTGTGAATACATTCTTTATTGCTTATTTTATTCGATGACTGCTGAACTTACTCAGGAGTCTTTGGTAAGGTACTTTATCAAAAGCTTTTTGAAAGTCCAAGTCTGCATTGTCAACTGGATCACTTCTATCTATATATTTGTTGACACTCTCAAAGACCTCTAATAGGTTAGTAAGACAGGACTTACACTTGCAGAAGCCAGCCTATGTACTCATTGCAGGGAAATCAGGGAAAATGGAATCTTCCTCTCAAGATTTAATGTCGTTTGAAGAAAACTACATATTCCAGGCAACGAACTGCATTTTTTTACCATTAGAAATAATGCTTTCCCCAATCCATCCTCAACTATTTATTTATTATATTTATACCCCACCTTTCTTTCATGCTAGAAACCCAAGGCAGCTTACATATGGTTCCCAGGCAGTCTCCCATCCAGGCACTGAGCAGACCTGACCCTGCCTAGCTTCAGAAGGGTGCTAGCCTCATGTGCTTTCAGACCATAGCCTGAGAACTAGCATGTCTTCATCTGTTTGGAATGTCATGGGTACACTATGGTTGTGCTAACAATACATATATCCATTAACTAGCATTCTTGACATCAGTTATGACCATTTACACATGCCTCCTCCCCTGCAGCAAGACTGTCACTCACCTTCCCTGGAGGAATGCCCCACCATCCCGTGAAGCTTATTTCTTCTCCCCACTTTTGAAATTTCCCCCCCACTTCTCCCCTTCTCCAGTGCTGGGCCTTATATGATTTTAAAAGAAAAAATAAAATTAATAGGGACTTTTACTGCAGAATGGCTAATTCCCCTACACACAAACCCCAAATCTGAGGGTAAGATATTAGCATTTCTTAGAGTGAATAGTGAATTTTTGCACACATCCTTTTTTGGTCATCATCTGGAAAGACTCTGAGACTTTAATCTGTTTTTTTTAAAAATGTCAAGAATATGATATAACCTGAAGCACTGCAATGTTTATTCCTGTTTCTTTGCCTAATGCTTTTAACTGCCAGTCCTGCTAATGTGTTCCAAACACCTGGTTAAACAGTTTCCTGAGATTAAGATCTTATCTTTCTCACTCATAAAGTCATTATATATCCCATTAGTTGTTCAGAAGCCCCTACAGCTCCATTATTTGCAGTGCAGTAAGGTGTGTAGGCTTTAGAGCTGGATCCTTTGGGGAGGGATACAAATCTGCTAATGCATGAGGTAAACGTGCTGAGTATAATCTCCTCCATAGATCATATTCAGGAAGCAGCAGATTGTAACATTCTGTCCTAAGAATGCAAGAAAAGGTATTACAAAATAGGTACTAATGTGAGGGCTGATCAGAAATGTGGACTAGATGCCAAGCAATGGAAACTGTGTGGCCAGCCACACATTTACACAGGAAACCTTCCTACTATCATCAGGTCTGGAAGCCAAAGGATCCACAGCCACATATGTATGGCTGTAGCTTCACTTTCTGCAACTGCCATCTTGAAAAAAAGATAAAAGATCTGCTGGACTGAAAAAGATGATTAGGAGAAGTTCGCTACCCCAAATAGCTGCTTATGGATGGATTTCTGTGCATTTCCATGATAATTTGAAATGTAAGGTGCTACCTCTTCCATTCTTCCTTAATTTACTCTTAGATCAAGGGTAAAAGACTTACTTGTGCACAGGCTCTTTTTTCTTTTTCTTTGAGATTGCCAGAGATGTGAATAAGCAGCTGCTACAAGTTTCTGCATGCTGCACGCTTAGCTGTTTCTTAGCTATTTCAAGCACAATTATGCATTTACTTTCATGCTTCTTGCCCAGAAGGGCAAAGTTAAGGGCCCTGTACATGCCAAGCAGTGCCATTATCTGGGCCAACACACACCCAGTTTTGACCCCTCAACACGTAAGCTCCCATTCACACATGCACACACTTGCTGCCATATCTGGGTGTTGGAGAGTGCCTCTTAGATAGCATGTTAAATGTCTAAACACAGATCAGGCAACTTTCAACACCATGTAATATCTCTGTTGGGCTGACAACTGGGTGAGAGGTAAAAGGATGGGTTTTCCTACTTTCTCGACACATCCTTAAACTGGGGTTCTAACCTGTACCTGATCTTGTGAGTACCGATGTAAGGTGGTAGTTATTCTGCATAAGAAGCACATGCTGCATTAAACTCCAACAGTCCAAGCCTACATATGTTCACAAAGTCATTGAACTGTGTCCAACCAGGCTTATTCCCAAGTGCATAGGATTGCAACCCAAACCACTATCTTGGCCAGGTTGCTAATTTCCACCAGCTCCTTCAAACTTATTATTATTCTCAGTACCCAAAACAGTATGAGTGGGACTTAGTGGACACAAGCTGCTTCTCATGGGGACTGCAAGCATCAGGTTAATCACAAGCATGTTTGTAAATGCTAAATTAAGATTTTTCTTCTCCTGTTCACACAGTTATGGTTGTAATTAGATAGGAATACAATAATATAAGAAGAGATCTGCTGCATCGACTACCTAGTCCAGCATCCTGTTTCCAACAGTGGTCAAGCCAGAAGCAGAGAATGAAAGCAGCTGCCCTCCCTGAAAGTTTCCCCCACCACTGGCATTCAGAGTGCATCTTCCCAGAACCTGGAGGTTTCACTCAGTTATCGTAGCAATTGATAACCATAGCTAAATGGAACCTAGGGATCTTGAATGCAGAAGGAACTTCTTCAAACAGAACCAGCTCTGGATGTTGGAGAAGACACAATGGATGGCATCTCCTAGACAGACATCTTCATTCCATCAGGATTCAGCTCCTTCCATTCCTTCTTGCATAGTTTAGCTTGTCTTCTTTCTACCTTCCCACCATTGGTTGCATAGACTGGGCACAAAAGTGGCAATGAGGAGTTCCTCTAGAGCCCATCTCTGGGACAACTGATGCTAAAGACACTGGGAGCACAGTCTAGCTTGCAAAATAATAATCAGAAGGCCAACAATGCTACAGATCACTTTTCAGAATGATCCCACCAGCTATCTTACTGCAGTCACACTTTGAAAATTAATGCTGGTTCTCCTACAGAGTAGCATTGGCCACAGACTAGAGACTAGAATCAGAAAGGGTGGGGGAATTCTGGTTCTAATAAGCACAAAAGAAATGACTGTACAGAAGGGAGAGGGGAGGCAGCAAGTCACGCTATACTCCAGTGACTTGGAAATGAAATGCAAGAGAAAATTATTTCTTCCTATTTCTAGTATGCCCATCCACTGTGCATCTAAAACCCTGCAGTCTTCGAGGAACAGAGAAAAGGCTGTGATCCTTTACCTCCTCAGTTGGATTTACTTTCAAGTAAACATGTGTAGGATCGAGCTGCAAGCATAACACAGCCATAGAAGGGAATAAGAAAGCACAGGAGCAGGGGTCTGTCACAGCGGTGATTGCGGGCATACGCTGCATTCGGTATTGGCCCTTGTGGAGCCTGTCCTATAAAAGAAGTGCCAGTTCAGTATCATGATGGCTTTTGCATTTGTAGGGAGGAAGAGTCATCAGCACCCCCTTGAGCCTCCTGTCTCAGAGCAAAATGCCTCTTGCCTTTTGGGGGAAACCACAGCCAGTTGCCCCTTGCTCTGACTTAGAGGAGACATTGTTGCAGGCAGGGGAGCACTGACAGTCCGTCAGCCCCCCCCATTGGAAACTCATTGGATCGGCGTGATTTACAGAATCTTTGGCCAAAAGCTGCGGACTTCGCCCCAACGCTGAAGCCCTGTTTCCTGCCCCAAGCCTCCCACCCCGCTATCAGGCCGGCAGGGGGTGTCAGCGCACAAAATCCCGAGGTTCCCAAGGACACATTGAAAAAGGAGTGTCACGTAGCAACACCCAAACCTAGAGCAAATTCTGTGGACCAATTTAACTGCGCGGCGGGGTGTGTGTGTGTCAAACATCCTGGGGCTGTGGAGAGCTGCTTCATCCCTCCCCAAGTAGGTGATTAACAACATCTTGGAAGAGCTTTGATTGGAGGAGGGGCCGTTTGAGTGTGGAACTGAGTCCTCCGTATGTCTGAGGCGCAGAGAAGGCTTAGACATGCGACCCCCTTCCTTCCCGGACACATCGGGTTTGAGCTAGCTGGCAGAAGATCAAACGGTTCCAGGAGAGCTGGTTCGAGATAGGGCAGTGGCGAGGACGCTCTGTAAAGGTGCTGCGAGCAGATCGCAGCGATCGTCAGGTACGATTGGGCCAGAGGCAACAAAGTTTCCCGGGAGAGCACCTTAAAGACTTCACAAGCTTATTGTCGGCAAGAGCCTACTTCATTAGATAAATGGCTGGTATTAGGGCAGGACCAGAGCATCCACAGCTGCTGTGCGATGTCCAACCAAAATACCTATGTGTGTGTGTTTGTTTTTCCTCTGCGGTGTGACTGTCCATGGTGCTGCTTGGAGGTGAGATGCGCGGGTTTTCTGTAGTATTCTGAAACGTCTTCGTAGGCTAGCGTGTGTCCAGGGAGCGGGAGGGGAGGCTTGCGTATGTACATGCCAAAGGCACTGCACATGCTACCACGAGAAAATGTGCATTCGCCCCCGGCTCTCTACGTCTGCGAGCGCGAGGGCAGGCTACGCCAGAGTACGCGCGTAGCCACGGCTATATTTTTGCCCAACGCGATCCTTTCGTACGTTCACGCCCCAGTGGCTGTGTGTGTGTGTGCGCGCGCGCGCACCCCTTTTCTAAGACCAAGCCGGAGCATGTCCTGAGGTATATGTCCTGAGGTATACGGTTTCCCTGTCATGTGGGTGGCTGGCGACGGTATTTATTTACACTGCACGCGGGAGGAATGTGGCCGCCGCTGGACCCTTGCAAACCCTCTTTCTCCACCGCAACCAGGAATCTCTGCGGCCCCCTCCCCAGAGCCCCACGGCACGGCTAGACTGAGGCAGGGCGGGAGCGTATCGGAGAAACAAGACCGTCCCAATCAACGAGGGGGGCGGGAACGGCTGGGCGGAGCCGGTGCAGGGAAGGCGGGACGTGCCTGCGGCTGCCCACTCGGAATCCTCTACCACAACTTTAATTAAAGTCAGCGGCCCCCTCCCGAGCCCACGGCAGACCGTGAGTGTCGGCTGCCACGCGTAGACGCGATCTCCCCCACTTGGCGCACAGGCAAGCTCGGACGGAGCGCATCGACAGCTACTAAGCCGAACCGAGGCCGAAGGAGTACGGTTAGAAGGCTGATGCAATTTTCCTTCTAAGAGGAGCCACCTTGACAGCGTGCCTGAAAAGCCTGGGCGAGGCACGAGCTGCGATCGGCAGGAGGAGACGGGATCGGCATGGAGAGGGTAAGCAACGGACAGAGCAAAACCTATGGGGAGGGATTTGAGATGCGAGCTTGTGTGTGTATATGTCTGTACACGCAAGAGAGAGAGAGATCGAGGGGGCGGGGGAATGTGGTAATTTACGGAAAGTGTTGAAGAAAAACGTGTTGTTAGGGAACCGAAGATGAGGGTCCGGAAGCAATCCAACCTCCTTGCCGGTTTTCCAGTGTGTTACATCTACAGCTGTCACTGGGCAACCCAGAGCTGCCTCGAGCCTAGTCTTCTAGGGTAAGACCCACGGGAAGGGTGTTCGCAGCCCAAGAGATTGGAAAAGGGTGTCCCGGGGCTTACGGAAGCCGTGCTGGGGAATGAAGCGGTTGTTCAGACCTAGGGGGTATCTGGCCTGGAAAAGGGGTAGTCGAACGCTCCCGAGGCCGGGGGGGGGGGAATCCGCGCGCTGGAATTTTCCACCCCGGCATGTGCAGGGGCGGAGCGTGGAGCAGCTCCCACGTGGCGGCTGATGTAACCCCCCTTTTCTTGCCCCCTCCACTGCTTTTAAAGAGATCGCACACCCTCTCTGGCCAGGTGTTCTGGGTTTCTATGGGTTTGTGTTTACCCACTGGGAGGAGGCTGGGGGGCTTTCTTCAACCGATGCTATGGAGGCCTCAGCACTGTGACATCAAACCATGAACAGAGAGATGATGTCAGAAAGTATCTCACTGTATCCTTGCTCTAGTGTGGCCACAGTAATACTGTATAAACAGGCATTGCCAACCTGTAAAACTAGCAGGCTAAAAGTGAAAGGTGTTCAGAGAGTAGGAAATCAATTAATACAACAATATGCTAATTATATGGTAGAAGAAATTTTGCACATAATTTGCATATTATTAATTGCAACAACTTTGATGGCTGCAGACCATTTATACTACCTATAAATAAGTGTGCCCAAGAGTCCAAATTATGGATTCATTAATGAAGATTGGCTGAGAGGCACAAAGCGCACTCCTCACTCAGAAGTGGAGACGGTTCAGTTACAAGAAAGACTGAAACAGAAACTTTCTGTTCACAAAATTACTCCTGAACAATCAAAACAACAAAGACCCTTGTGACACCTTAAAGAGTGACATATTTATTGTGGGCCAGGGCTCACTTTGTTAAATGCATGATGTGATCACCTAAGTGGTAGATATACACACACTCCCTGAGCGTAGATGAAAGGGAGGAGGAAATATATCACTATTATTTTTTGCTACAATATTACTTTTTTTGTTTATGCTGCAACAAAACTAGAATGGCTACACCTCTGGAATTCTTAATTCCCCCCCCCCAAAAAAATCAGAATTTATACAGTGTTTTATTTACAAATATGAGGAGTAAAATTCCACTAAACCCTGTTGCACACTCCATTGCAGCCTGGCAGCAGTACAGAACCAACACTCATGAACTGGGATGAGCAAGAGTCACTAGATCAAATCCCAGATGCAGCCTTTATTCTGAGATGGTCCCATCTATCTTTGAGGAGATACCAGTACAGGTTGCCCTATTATACATAATGATACTTATGGAACATATTTCAGCATCAATGTTGTTTACATAACTGAGATGTGGATGCTGCCAGTGTGGTTGGGATGACCTCCAATTTCCAAGGATTTGGGTGCAGAAGCTTAATAGTCAGACACATTGGGCAGTCTTCATTGCATCGTGCTAGCCCTGGAGTAGTGAATCAGTGGCAAGTGTAGAGATCTGATTACTGTTAATTTAGTACTTTGGCTGAGTGAGGCCAAAATGTTTTCCATAGTATCAAGTGTGATATATTCCCATCATCTCTCAAAAGTTCCCTCCCACAAGTCATTGCTGACTCTTCCAAGGTAACTTTGTTGGCTTCCTCACAAGACTTCTGATCCACTTACAGTTGTGACTTGCAGCAGCTAAAATCTATTCAAACGATAAAGACTACGGTGTCAGGAGAGCCCCTAACATCAGGCCAAAATGCAGGGGAAAGCTCTTTGCTGTGTCATGTGGGCAGGGTGGGTGGTCCACTTGAGAGAGCATGGGGGATCTGGGTCAAAGTGGCTGTGAAACATGGCTTTCCCTGCTATTTTGCAGGGTTTCTTATTGCACTTCCTTGCTTTTGGCATGGCAGAGCAGGAAAACTTTCCTATATCCCAATTCACTAGGAGTTTGTTGGCAGGACAAGGACTGCTCAAGCATGAAAAGGGAGACATCATTCCGGTCTCTGTCTAGAGTGGGGACAACTCACTTGAACTTAGGGGTGGGGTTAGATCCCCTATCACATAATGCCTTCTGTGTCATCTCGTTCCTGTGCCTCCCATTTAGAGGATATAGTTTTTCTTGTCTGATTCCTGACAGCTCGAGGGAGCATCATTCACATTTTCTTCATATTTAGGACACTGGAGCAGAAAGGGCCTCTGTTCCAGCCTCTCCTTAGTGTGTCTGGTTGCACAACCTCTTCTGTAGCCTCAGAGTGTCCGTTGTGCTGCATTTTCACCTTGATTCCTTGACCAGTTGCTTACTGCAAGCATAAGAGTGTGATTATTATGATATCCTCCCTTGAAGTGAAATGGACATTTTATTTTCAAGTATGCCCTGGGCAGGATCCTGTGTTGTTTGGATATTTCACTGAGAGCAGTTTGTTTGCTGAACTGGTGCTTTGAATGCTTGGTTGTGAGAGTTAGGCTGTGGTGGTAGAGAAAATTATGTCTCATGTTTTTTAACAGGGCCTATTTCCTGGTTATAATGTTGTGGAGACTTCACCTTTTACCTAAAACAGGGCTGACCAAAACTCCTAGTAGCCACACACCCAAGACTGTGCCTACTCTTTCACTAAAAAAAACACAACTTTTAAAAAGGTTGCCCAAGTTTTGTGTTAGGAAGCATGTAAATCAGACACACCTTTTGTATATTTCCCCTTCCCTGATTTCCAAAGAGATTCACAGGGCACTATTCGTCCTGGACACAAGAAAGTGTGCTTATTTTCCTTTCTGGCTTTTGGGACTTTGCTTTTCAAGCTAATCTTTGCCTTCCAAACTGCCAGAAATTTGCGTTTCCTCTCCTCTTCCTCATTATCAACAACAGCTAAGTTTCTCAGAATGCTGAAATTTCTGCCACTTCTACACTGCTGCTTGCTGTTGTAAGTATTCCTTCCTCCTTAGCAAATTTCCTTATGTTGCCCCAAGGGGCAGCCCAAGACATTTTACTGCCTGAGGTGAAGGACATGAGAGCCCCCCTCCCCCATTTGAAGCCAACCAGATTAGCAACTGAATCTTACTTCAGTGCTGGTGACAGGATAACATCCTCCACTGCACCTGAGGCAGCAGCCTAGCTTAGGGGATGTATCCTTGCTGCTCCCCACATCCCAACAACTGTCACCCAAGGTGCCTGCTTCACTCTGCCGAATGGTAGAGCTGGCCCTGTGCCCTGCTGCTGCTGCATATCTTTTCCCCTCCTCAATACACAGTTGCTCCCTCCCTATGTTCTTCGGGAACTCACTACTCTGGGTCTAGAAATTGTTCCGCACTTTTTTTTAATGCTCTCCTTCCCAGTCTCAGCATATGGGCTCATAAGATCACACCCTTGTTATTTGTGTTCATCTGGAGTAACTATTACCCCTTCATTTCATACTGCTGATCTCTAGTGCAAAATGAAGTCTCACTTCATCCATTATAGCTAGTACAGTGTAGCAACTAATGACTGAGCTGTGAAATCTCACCCTTGCCATATAGTAGAGTTAGATGAGCCATGATCAATCTCTTTCTCCAGTCTGCAATACAGGGCTAATCATTCTGGCTAACCTAGGGGGCTGTTGTAAGGGCAACTGACAATGTGTATAAAGTGCCTTGAAAACTCTAAAATGCTAAATATTAATATCAGTATATATCAAAATAATGACAAATGCCCTGGTTATGAGCATATTTCATAGTAACTAATCTACAAGAAAATGATCTGGAGAAGAAATAGGATGAGAAAGGCAAGTCCACATACCTCTGGTGTGTGTATGTACTCCTAAAGCTTCTTTTCCAGTTTTCTGTTTCAGCTATTCAGGAGTTCCATTTTGAAGTGTCCAGGAACAAAATGCACCCATGGTGATGAGGTAGCCACCTTTGCCCTAGAGATCTAAAAACATGGTAGTGAGCACTTCCTGTTTTTCCATAGTGTATGCCATCTGTTTAGTTGTTTTTCTACAGTAAGTTATCCAGGATTCCATTTTATGTTCACCATCCTTTTCACAGAAAGTGTAGCAGAACTTGTTCAATTCTACACTTGCTGAATACAATCAGCAGCCATAGGATGTCAAGCAAAAGGACCTGCCCTTTTCCTGAAGCTAAAGTGAAGCCCTAGCCCCTATCCATCCCACAGCTCCACTGATTTTCCACCGAATTAGCAATTCTGCCACATTGTTCATAAGCGCCTCTCTCTTTCACCCCTCCCCTAAATCTGCAAAAACTAAATTGCACACATTTGCTTAATTATATTGGTTTTCATAATTTATATTTGATTTATGATCCTATGGTCTCGATGTTATTTAGTTCTCTGTGTATCAGAAATTGGATTTGGAATTTTAATTTAAGAATTTAGAGTGACTTAATTATGTCCTGGGTCTTCTTACTGGTCCTCCAGTTCTGCTTTCAGTGCCAGTTTGTCCTAGTGCTCAGCACCAAGTATATTATGGAAGTGAGGAGAGGATTGGGATGCTAATGTTCATGCTTACATAAGCAAATTGTTCTTACTGGAGCCCAGGTGAGGAGAATGAGGTGATGTTTGGTCCCTGATGATCAGAAATTTCTGATGCAGCCAGGTCAGCCCTCCAGAGGATAAGGCATGGCACGTGGGGCCCACCATTGTAAGGCACAGGCCAACAGAACTCCCAGAGCCCTTTCCTTACAAAAGCCATGACCTTGGGATATCTGTAAGTACAGACATAGTACATTAAAAGGATCTGTAGCACCTCCCTTCATTGTGTATATTTGGGGTGGGGTGCTCAGTCTCCAATATAACACTGAAAGTAACATTTGGGCCACTTGAGTTGAGGGGCTAAGGTCAAGGGTTAACAGAGGTTTGTTTTCTCCAAATCACCTCCTCTGGAGTCACGTCATCACAGAAGAAAGTGTCAGGGTTTGGGTTCCCATTATGTGAAACAGTGGAGAAGAGCTTGAGTACTTTGCTCAGCTCTTTATCTCACCGGCTCAGGCAGCGGCAGCAAGGGTCCCTGAAACACCCACCCTGTCCCTCCCCGCTCCACCCTGTTCACCATGGGCTACAGTTTATAAATACATCTTTTTATGTTGCATCACTCCAGGCTGTGACCAATCATGCCAGCAAACAATGCAGTTTCGTTGCTGGTATATTGCAAATTGTCTTGGGCAAAAATGCCCTTTCGTGCCATGGACAGACACACAGACATCATGGCTGTCTCTTTTTTGTTGCCTGGCCTTGGCAGTACCACCTGGTCTCTGGCACAATGGCAGAGCTAACCTGGCACATGACTAGGTGCATCAGAGTGGAAGACAACCACCTCCCATCTGTGTCCCTTAGTGGCAGTTGTGCCCCTGTGTGTGTGCAGTGCCCTGAAGACTTCCTCTCCCCTGAGCACTGGCTATGTTCTTTTCAGCCATGTGTGTAATTCTTGTGGCTTCTTCCCACTACAGAGATGGCAGAGGGCTGAAAGAACCAGGAATAACGGGTCAGATATAAGTGCTTGTTAACCCAAACTCTACATTCCCTTCAAGTCCTGCTCTTGTATTACCATCTTTGGACATGTGCTGAATGTAGGCTGGGAAACGACAACATAATTTTTGCCGTAAAAAGCGATGGCCCTTGTAGATGCACCAGTCTTGGTGACCTGTGTGTGGCTTCTTTCCTTTGAAGATTTAGAGGAGGGTAGTTAACCCTTGGCCCAGAGGCCTGATCCAGCACCTCCCTTCTGCAAAATTTTCTCCTACCACCAAGAACCCACTAACTTCAGTGGTGGTGGCAAAAAGGAAAACAAATGCCATAGATGCAGCGCTTGAGCAATTTAAACCTCTCCATCCAGCACCCTAATGGGGATGCAAACCCTTCTTTGGTCACCAGATTGGTCATTTTATGAGCAGGGAGGGGCAATTATGGATGGATCAGCTGAGTGAGGAGCTGTGTTTGGCTGCATACGCAGCATATACTTAAGGCACATTCCCGCACTACTATCAAGGAATCCTGGAAATGTTATCTTATTCCTCACAGAGCTACAATTCACAGAACCCTTAACAAAGTACAGTTCCCAGGATCCTTTGCGAACGGGCGGTGGAAATGTGTGCTTTAAATGTATGGTGTGTATGCAGACTGAGGGAGTGTGTGTTCACACATGTGTGCAAGAATGTGGAGTAACCACACTGTTTGCCACACCCACCATTGGCATGTGGCCCCTGGAGGGCTGACTAAGAGTGATTGTGGCTCTTGGGCCAAACATTTTAGCCATCTCTAATTTGGAGGGATGGAGGCAAGGCTTCTCTGTTGTTGTTTTCATTTTCTCTAACCAGTGCCCTTTTGCTTCTCCACAGCTTTCTGTCTCTTTGGTCTAGTTTGCACTGCCATCTGAGCTTTCTCTGTAGCCTGGGAAGTGTAGCCAGCAAGACGGATAGCGGGCAGGTGGGCGCCCACATCACGGCCCTCAACCATGGCAGAAAAATGTAGCGAGAGCTTGCTGGTGAGTTTGTTGGGATCCTTTGTGGATTCTGGAATATCAGGACTGGGTTGGAATATGTGACACCTTTTTGGGGGATGAGAGGATCCATGGGTCTGGGGCAGGGAGGAATTGTTGTTATTTAATTTAATTTGAGAATGCTGCTTTTCTACATAGATGTGCCCAAAGTGATTCCCAACACAAAAACAGGAATACATATCAAAGCAATGTTATAATAAACTTTTTAGGACCAGTTTATTTCAAATCATGATACAGCAGTCTACATGAAGCAATTTGTTTCATTAATGCTATTGTAACATAAAAAAATCATTGCAAAATAGACAGCACAAATCAATCAAATTCAATAACAGTTTATATCATTTATCCATTGTTAAAATTCATAAGCCAGAATCAGATACGATAAAGCTTTCCAGTGCCGTCAGGTATCAATAAACGATATAATCAGCAGCAGTTCCTCAGAATCGTCAAGTGCAGGAAAAAGCATCCCTATATCTTAAAGCAGTGATTCCCAACCTGGGGGCCGTGAACAGTAAAGAAATGAATTATTTATTAATTTTTTTAAAAAAAGTTTTTACTCTCTGGATGCTGTCTGCTCCCCACTGCTACTGCAGATGACACCTTCCCCTTGCTTCAAACAAGAAGGGAGGACTTTTGCTAAAGTGCCAGAACATCTCTCAGGCGTGCCGAGGGCAGGCATCTCTCTATAAAATTTGTGGCAGATGCCAAAGGAGAGGAGACTGAGGGTGGAACTACCAGGAAGAAGTGGGGATTACTATCGTTGACTCGTGTCTCCTTGCACTGCTGCTCCTGATGACGCCGTTACTCAGAATGAGACGAGAGGGGTTTTTGTGAAGCAAAAATAGGCAAGGCTGCAAGGAAAGGCTGCTTTCTCTTTCCTGATAGCCTGCCTGCCTGCCTTTCTTGCTGCTTCACTGCCACCTCCTTTTAAAAATTATTCTTATTTGCAAGGCTGCTCAGATCTTGCCTTTGGCCCAGACTGAGCCAAGGAGCAGTGAAGAAGGACTTGCTTGCCCCCCCATCTCTGGGGCTAAGTGTGTGTGCCAGCATCCCCTCTTTCTTCCACCTACATTCTGCCCCCCAATCACTCCAAGATGCTGTGGCAGTTGAGCGTTCCCCCCTCCCACATGCCCAAATGCATGCACGCCGAAGATGCTTGCAGGAGGGGCAGGTGTGTTTGTGTGTCTATGTGCTGATCTGTCTTCTGTCCCACTCTCATTCCCCAAGTGCAGGCTAACCAAGTCATCAGTTCTGATGATCATCCCAAGGCCTAAAAGCACTAACCTCCATCTGTCCACCCTTTTGTCTTCACAATCTAGCATCCCCACCACTACCACATTGCTGCTTCTTGATTGTTGTTGTTGTTATTTTAAAAAAACTCAGCAGGTTGGCTGAGAGTGGGGCCCACATAATGCAGCTGAAATGTATTTATTTATTTAATTATTGTATTTATATCCCACCTTTCCCCCAAATTGCTCAAGGTGGTGCACATGGTTCCCTCCTTTCCGTTTTATCTTTACACCAACCCTGTGACATAGGTCAAGCTGAGAGACTGTGTCGGGCGCAAGGGCACCAGTGGGCTTCATGGCTGGGTGGGGATTTGAACCTGGATCTTAGTCCAACACTGTAACCCACTGGTGTTAGGAGACAGGACTGTACATCTTCAGATTATGTGTGTGTGTGGGGGGGGAGGAGGATACCAGTTTGATAAACCTTTGCATTAAGAAAAGAAAGCAACTCCTCCCTATCTGCAGGGAGCTTTTTATGCAAAGGGATAATTGGAGATGTGATTTTGCCACACACCATTTTTTCAGTTAGCAGAGACTAACATTATAATTAGCATGGGGGGTGTCACAACATTTTTTGAGCTTACAAAGGGGGTTCCACACTCATAAATGTTGGAAACCACTGTCTTAAATTATAAAGAGTGCTAGATGCAGATGTGTCATAACAATCTTAAGTACAACAGAAGTGTTGTGGACATAGAATTGGAGAATTTCCAAAACGAAAACCCTCTTGGGGTAAGGCTTTCTAAACAACTCAGCATCACCTAGTCCCTAGACTTACCAGGTACTGTTTAATCTTTAAAAACCCAAGGTCACCCAGTGAGCTTCATGGCTAGGCAGGGATTTGAACCCTGGTCTCCCAGGTCCCAGTCCAACACTCGAACCATGACACCACAAAATCAGGACGGGGAGAACCATGTTTGTGTACGACCTTGAGCTCCTTGGAGGAAAGGTTGGGTATGTATGTATGTATAAATAAAAGAAATCCAGCCATCTTGGGCCACAGTCTCCTCATCTGGGCTGAGGCATGAGAATTTGCTGATTATCTTATACCTACCTATAGCAGGGGCCCCTCTGTTCCACTGGAATGCATCGTGCCATTATGCTTGGAGGGAGCATCTGTGTAGGCCCCTCCCTAATCCCAGTTCCCAGATTGTGCACCTGCCCTTATCAGGCAGAAGGGTGGGAAACTCCAGGACACTATAAACAGCATTTACCAAATTATGTCCCAACTGATTGCTGTTGGAAGGAGCGGAGTCAAAAAGTGAAGGAAGCTATCCTGAATTCAAGTCTTGCCTGTGCTGGGTGATACTTACTGCTACATTTGGGGACTGCCAAGTGTCTTTATGTATGTGGAAATATCAAAGGTTGGGTCTAAGTATTGGGGCATGCCCAGCCCAGATGTGGTTGGATATTAGGTTGTTCTGCTATTTTCCTGGGCTGTGTACTCTGTCAGTGGAAACTAAGACACCAGCTTCGCTGCCCCATTGCTTCTTGTGTCTGTCCCTTTCTTCTACCTCCCAAAAGCCTGGGAAGAGTAAGGCAGGATGTGCCTACCTCAGCTGTCTTTCACCAGAGTTATTTTTCAGTCAGAGGTAGAATGATGGTGCTCCCTCTGAAGTGCTGTAATGTCACCAAATATTGTGAGGGAAACATGCAGAGTCCAGCAGGTGGGGAAAGTTTGCCTCCACCCACTCCGCTACTTTGTTTGTATTTTGTATTTCCAAGTTTACTGAGAACAAGGTTCCCAGGAGATGCCTAAAATAGCATGCACCCCAGCCAGGGGGCACCATGCCAGTTTCAGGCCTGGAACATGTGGGGGAAGGGGAGCTTGGATAGCTGCAATAGATACACACACACCACAGAGTCCCTTGCATTCCATCCATAAAGACTGCAGGTCTTCTTTTCTGCAGTGTTTCAGAAACTCTTGCATTCCTTTGCATATTTCCTCTTATGCAGCTGCTTTATGGTTTTTCTTCATATTGTCCAAGCAAACACAGAGGACTCGAACTCTTGCTTTCTTTCATACAGTCTGTGATTCTCTCACATATATACACACACATCATTCCCCGCCCCCACTATACACACACACATACAGTATATGCAAGCACACAAGGCAGTATGCAACTAAATTAGACAAGCGCAAGTATTTCCACTTGTGCAACAGGACTTCCCCCTTCTCCTCCCCCCTACTCATGCCCTGTGCCATCCCCAAATGTGCTCCAGAGGATTGGGAAAAAACCCTGAACATATTTAGGGGGTGCCCAGGTACAGGAGAGGGAGAAATCTTTGTTGTGACTGAAGTTCACCTTAGCACTGCATACAACATGCACTCACAGGATGGTGCCCTCCACAGTGCTGCTTTCTGGATCATCTCCGTTCAACTGAACGTGGATCAGCTGATTAGGATAAACAAGCCAGACCAGCCAGCATCAATCCAAATAAAAGGTGGTGATGGTCACAAGGGAGCACCATCCCACGTGCTGTTCTGTGTTGTGCTGCAAGTTGCAACCTGGATTGGCTTGATCTGAGTGTGAAAGTACTCAGATTCACATGCTTGCCTGGCTGTGGGACACTCTGGACTGTGCACACTGCTTTTGGGAAGCATCCCAGCAGGCCTGCTAATGTATGCGTATGTTTGCACATGCACAGATACAAAGAGCACCCTCTATATTGCACTGCTGCTTGTGTGCATGGTGTGTATTGGCTTGCACACCCTTGCTTTCTTCCCTTGACATGGCTCTAATACTGCTGTGAGGCAGTGCTCTAGCTGCTGTTTGTACCGCTGGAGCCCTTTGTCAATGCCATTTTGTTCCCTGGGGTGGGTTGTACAGGGTGTGCAGCGGGAGAGCCCAGTGTAGCTTTGCAGCGCCAAATCTGTTCTGAGTCAATCTTTTATCAATTCTGGGAGTCAAATGTTGTTTTATTTTTATTTATTTATTATTTTATTTATATCCCACCCTTCCTCCCAGCAGGAGCCCAGGGCGGCAAACAAAAGCACAAAAAACATTTTAACCATCATAAAAACAGACTTTAAAATACATTAAAACAAAACATCTTTAAAAACATTTTTTACATAAGGTTTCAAGACTTTTTTAAAAAGGTTAAAAACATTGGTATTTTTTAAAAAAAGTTTTAAAAACATATAAAAAAGCAATTCCAACACAGAAGCAGACTGAGGAAGAGGGGGTGGTGTTCAGTGCTAATCCTACTCAAAGTTAACCCACTGAAGTTAATAGACATGAATAACCTAGGTTCATTAACTTCAGTGGGTCTACTCTGAGCAGGACTTAGTTGAATACAGCCCAAGAGGTTCGTAGAGGCTACTAGGACAAGGAAAGAAGGGGGTGAATCAGAAATGCTCTGCAGTTCTAACCTGTTGACCCTTCCATTCAGGAGCCCCTGCTTAGTCCCATGTAGTGTCTCTAGGTCACTGGGGCAGCAGAGCTTTCTGGCCACAGGAAAGAGGCTAATCTCCTCACTGAGCTGTCTCAACATTGTTGAAATAGCAGCACAAACTGATCACCCACTAATCCCCTATCCCAAGACAGGAATAGCATCTTGGAGTCAACAGCTTCTCCTTGAGGTTCAGGGAAAGAATGGGACAGTGCTCTTAGACCCTTCTTTATTTATTTATTTATTTAATATATTTGTATGCCGCTTTTCATCACCAGGTGACCTCAAAGTGGCTTCCATAGCAAGAACAAAATAATATCTTCTTGATGGAGGAGGAGGAGGAGGAGGAGGAGGAGGATCATTAGGCAGCTCCCTTACTTAAGGACCTTAAGGTCTGCTCTCACCTTACTTGCTAACATCTACATGCCTAAGCAAATAAACAGGACCCTGAGAAACTGCAAAATTTTCCAGAAAGAGACAATCAAAGAGGTGGTCAAAGGTGCATAAAACCCTGTTGGTCACCTCTTTCATCTCTTTGCGTCCTGGTCTTCATTTCCAAATCATCCTCTTGGGTAGTTCTTCTTTCCTGAGATGAACATTGGCCTATTTGTGGCTAGATGGGATTTACCCCCAGAAGAAAATCCTCCCTGGCTGTTTCCTAGATTCTCCATCATGAAGATATACTTTTTATATCTCACTACATGTTACACTTGTCATAATGCCTATTTCTGAGAGATATAGAGCAAGATAATGATGGTGTTGTGGGTGAATAGTTTTGGGGTACTTCTTTCTGGAGCAAGAGTAGACTCTTCCCTATCTTATTGCATGTGTCATCATGAAACTGGCTCCAGCAGGAACTCTTGTTTGGGGATCTTTCGGACTGACTGTGATCTGCAAACTCTGTCTGTGCAGCTGCACAGTCACTTTGCTCTATGTTGGCTGTGGATGGACATAAAGGCTGTAGACTAAGAGACATTGTTGACACACACTGAGATCCAGAGGTGGTAGTGATAAGTAGCTTTGGATGGACACTTCCAATCCTGTACTCCTCTGGCACTCCTTGGGTTGTATTCAGCTATCCTACACAGAGTATACCCATTAAAATTAAAGAGCCTAAGTTACTTGTGTCATTATCTTCACTGAGTCTACTCTGAGTAGCATTGCATACCACCCTTTGCGTCCAGCATCAGCTAACTGTGCCAGTGGGGGCACTGCTGTAAACATGGATAGAATGGCCAGGTACTTGCTATGCCTAGAGGTGCCTTTCACCAAAGTGACGTTGCTTGTATCAGTCTGACATTGTGGAAAATTATAGTTTTTCAGCCCATAGAGGAGACAAGGCAAGCTGGGCACAGAGCCACACACAAGATTGTCCGTACCAGCTATGTCATCCCCTACCCCCTACCAATTGCTCAGTAGTAGCATCTATTTTGTGGACTTGATTAGTGTTTCAAGAATTGGGTTTACATGTGTCTGTGGAGCAATCAGGTCTGTCTGTCTGGCCTCTGCCCAACTCAGTCAGCTACTGGGCAATCTGTGGGTGCAGAGATTTTCTGCCACTCGGGCTACTGTGTATTTCTTGCTTCCAAAAACTATTTTTCAGGGAGAAGGAAAAAGGCAGGCCATTGAGGAGCATCTAGGGTGGATGCCTGCCCAGCCATTGCTGAACTCTGTGTCTATTCCTCATTCTGTATGAATTTATTATGCTCCTCTCTGGCATTTCAGGTCAGCCCCACTTATTCCCCAAACTGGCATGGATGTTTCTCCTTGCATTTTCTTGGTAGTGGCACTTTGACTCTAGACATTTCAAGAATGCTACTCTAGGCCTTGTACTGGGCTTGTTTTTATCATCCAGGGAACTGCAGCAGAGCTTGCCTCAAACCCAGAGCCCTCCATGGTGCATAAGAAAAATGAGAAAAAGGATTGTAGCCTTTTTTTTCTTTTTTAAAAACCACACCCCTTAGCAACTACTGCTTCTTGTCTTACATTTTCATAGTGAGACTGATAGAAAAAATCATGTGTTCCAATGTCCAACAAGAATCTTGGTTTTTTTTTACCCATTCCAAACTCTTTTGTAAAAAGTAAACTTTCACACTATTATTGTCTCCCAAGTTTCCCTTCCCCATTCATTCTCTCTCTTTCTGAAGAGGTGAAATCCCTCAGAATTGAGCTGTTCACCTTAGTAGTATATTGCCCAATAGGCACTGTGTCTGTTTATAATAAACCGACAAGATTTTATAATGGAACAGATGTGCATCAAAATAAAAAAACCCTCACATTATCTAATCTACATTTGATTTCCTAATCTCATATTGCAACACTTACCTTCCAACGTATCGGTATGGGGGTGAAGGGAGCATCCTCCCATTTTAAGATGTCTGCTAAAACATGAAATGACAGATTTCTAGTCTTTGTTGTTGGTGTCCAAACCAGAGAACTCTTTCCCTTGCTGGAAAAATGCTGCTGCTAAGATCAGCTCAGCTCTGCATTCCCCTATTCTCCCCTAAGCATCAAATACATACCCTGCTTCCTGCAGGAAGATGCGTACATGCTAGCTTTAAGACATCTTTCACACGCTGGGTGGAAGCTCACAAAAAGTCTTGAGAAGATAATTGATTTAGTGCAGGTACTGGGGAGCTGGGATGAATTCCTGCAAATAAACTTGTTGAGGAGACAAAACACGAGGAGCCTGAGTCAGAGTCTAGTTACACAGAGCAAACATCAAGAGTGTGTATCATTAGAGCAGAGCTTGACAACGTGGTGCCCTCCAGATGTTGCTGGACTCCCAACTCCCACCATCTCCAACCATTGGCCATGCTGGCTTGGACTGATGGGAGCTGGCTACCCCTGAGTTATTGCATAGCTATTTCTACACACTTTGCCCATTCTAGCAGAGCACACAGAGGGCATTCCCATACTTGTTATTTTTGGGAGGGATTTAATCACATCCTGGCAAATTCAGGTTGTGAAATTATAGGTGCTTGGGAAGACTTGAGCAAGAAACCTGCTTCTCGAAAAGATCAGACTTTTTGTAATAAGAAAAGGTATAGGAAAATGTATTAGAAAGAGTGGGGTGACACTTGCTTTGATGCAGCGCTATCTAACCTCCATGCAAACAAGTCAGAATGAAATGTCCCTGCATACAATCTGGAATGAATTTCCAATAAACATGTTGTCTGGAAGCATCCAGAGATAACAGAAAGGCACAGTGGTGTAGTTATCTGGGGGTGCAGGGGTTTGTATACCCCTTACTGTTTGGGGAGCAGGATCCCAGCACGGTCCCAATGCACAAGCTGATCAACATGAAAGGGGAGCATGTGTAAGTGAAAAGTGAGCTTTGTGGCAAAGTATCTTGGTCTCCCAAAGCTTGCCCCACATTTGGCTTCATTTCAGAATTCTTAAAATCAAAACGTTTCTGGCACCGTTTTAGCCCCTAGAGCAGCCTTTCCCAACCAGTGTGCCTCCAGGTGTTGTTGGAGCACAATTCCCATCTTTCCTGACCATTGGCAATGCTGGCTGAGGCTGATGAGAGTTGTGGTCCAACAACATCTGGAGGCACACTGGTTGGAAAAGGCTGCCCTAGAGAGACAGATTGAGTGGGATGGAAGCCTATGCACACAGCAATTTTATTCTGGTTCTGTCTGTAAATGCAGAAGAAATGGTGAATCTTAGGGGTGTGGCTGTGAGGCGGCATGCTGTGACTATCATGCAGGGACCTTGCACTTCTGAATTTGCCATTACACTACTGGAAAGGCAATGGTATATTGAGATGGGAAACTATTATCTGTTGGGTGTTGGCTCTGCTTCTTGGGACTGTGCTCTGGAGCTGATTTTTGGAGCAGTTCGTGTCAGTTCTCACTGAGAAATTGATCATAGGTGGGAGAAAAACGTGGTATGGCATTTCTCCTTTTCAAGGGCTTGCTGCGGTGATGGAAAAGGCTTTCAAGTGCCTTGGTGAAAGGCAGTATCAACACTTTCGGAGCCCACTGAAGGGATGGCAGGGAAATGTTTAAAGCCTTATGTGCCAGCAGGATGTCTTTGAATGACTTGAATCCTGCTCTTCCTCCCACCCCCACCCCAGTTCTGCAAATGGGGCCATCTTAGTACAACTTGCAAACACCAGGATGTTGGGAAGACCTGAGAAAAACAGCTCTATCCCACTGCTTCCTGAGTCCGGATGGATAAGACTTGGGCTCCAGCCAGCTACAGCATTCCTCTGGGCTGTCCTCAGTGGGATTGGGGCCCAGACAGTGCAGGGGGGTGGGTAGAAGTTGCAATATTGTATAGCGGACTGTAGCACCTCTGATACCACTAGGAGCCCTGATTCCCAGGGAGCTGTCAGGAGACACAATGAATCCTGGAGAGGGTACTAAGCAGAAAAGAGGGAGTGCTGGGCTCTTGAGGCAGCTGCCTTTTTTACTGGAATGGAGATCCATTCACAAATTCGCTTTACTGCCCTGACACTGCCTGAGGGGTATGTGCGTGTGTGTGTGTGTATATATACGTGTGGTTTTCTTCTCCAGATGAGAGGATGCATTTCCCAACACCCCAGCACAAGTCAGTGCCAAACACTCTCTCGCTTGTTTTAAGGACATTATGTTTTGTCCTCGGATTTGCCGTTGCTTTGTTTGTACAGCAGCCCCTGCCAGCGCCTCCTGACTCCTGGGCAGATTCTCTGACTGTTTGGGGGCTTGCAGCATCTGCTGGGGGACTTTTGGGGGGGGCAAAATGGCAGGGGCATTTGTAGCATATCTTCCAGTGGTGGCCCAGGCAGTTGTGTTCTGCTTAGCTGTGGGGTACAAGCCTATGGGGGAGTTTTGCTTCTGATGTTGAGAGATTTAAGTAGCAGCCCCTGGCTCATGCATGCTGGCCTCTGGCCAAGACACCCCCCACCGTGGGTCCTGAGTCTTTACTAGACTGCGGAAGCTCCTCTGCCTAGAATAATAAGGGGGGAGCAAAAGGAGGGGGGTTGATGAGGATTTTCTGCCTGAGCAGCCCTAGAGAATTGAGGCCCAGCCTGTCAGCAGGGCCTGAGAAAGTCGCCTGAGGATGTATGCGTCTGGCACAGGCCTCTTTCTTCCCCACCCCTTGCCCCATGTTGTCCCCCAGAATGGAAGAGACAAGAGCTACCACCTGTGAGTAGGGCGACTAGATAGATCCCCATTTCATCCTTTTGAAATGCTCATACCATGCCCTGTTCCTGATATCCACAGTGTAATCCAGGATCGATGGCACTCAGCTGCACCAGCTGTCTTTCTGGTCAGGCATTGGTGTGTTGGGGGGCGAAGCAGGGCTTCTGTTACCCCAACATCTCAACACCTCCATTTGGGCCTGACGCTAGTGTTGAAGCCTTGCATACTGAGAGTTCTTCTCACATCAGTTTTAGCCCCTGTATTGCAGTGTGGTTCCAAGAGGTGTTCTGCTTGAAATAATATTTGTGGGATCACTCTTTCCCTCTTCCTCTCCCCTGATCTGCATGAACTGAATGGAAACTTAGAGACTGTTCCTTGAATCATAATCTGGTCGGTGCTTTCCATAAAACTCCTGTCCACCTATTTACCTCTTATCTATCTGTGTTATTGGTCGGTGTCCCATCACATTGCATAATCATCCTGGCATTCCAGTCAGGGGTTCTGCAAATATGCTTGGCTGTTGTCATGCAACAGAATACAGAATAAACAGTTAATATGCACAAAGCTCTCCTCCAGCACCACGTTTCAAATGAGTTTATTTTTCTCTTATCCGCCTTTTTCACTGTCCAACTCTCACATCCATACATAGAGATCGGGAATACCATGGCCTGAATGATCCTGACTTTGGTGTTCAGTGATACAACTTTGCATTTGAGGACCTTTTCTACTTCTCTCACAGCTGCCCTCCCCAGTCCTAGCCTTCTTCTGATTTCTTGACTATTGTCTTCGTCTTGGTTAATGACTGTGCCAAGGTATTGATAATCCTTGACAAGTTCAATGTCATTGTCAACTTTAAAGTTACATAAATCTTCTGTTGTCATTACTTTAGTCTTTTTGACGTTCAGCTGTAGTCCTGCTTTTATGCTTTCCTCTTTAACTTTCATCAGCATTCGTTTCAAATCATTACTGGTTTCTGCTAGTAGTATGGTGTCGTCTGCATATGTTAAATTATTGATATTTCTTCCTCCAGTTTTCACACGTCCTTCTTCTTGGTCCAATCCTGGTTTCCGTATGATATGTTCTGCGTATAGATTAAATAAATAGGGTGATAAAATACACCCCTGTCGATAACAAAGGTTAAAACAATTATAAATTGCACTTCTCATACAGTCCCATTCAGGTACATCCCAACCCCATATTTGTGCCAATATTCTTTCTTCTTCATCACTTTTGATGGAACTGTGGAGTTGAGGAACTGTGGAATTTTGCTTGCAGAATCCTTTAATGCACAATTCTTGATTCTACCTGTGTTCTCATTTGGGTTCTTCTTCCCTTCTGGTTGGGTGGTTGTGGTGATGGGCGATGGGAGATTCATTGAACTGAGTGGTCTTATTCTATTAGATCAAGTCCATGGAAACTATATCAAATGCCACTAGGGTATAACTGACTATCTGGAGAGCAGTGTGTGCAGTTAGCCAGTATGATGGGCACAATTCCCAGTGCTTTAAGACACATGCAAGGTTAAAAATGGTAACAACCTAAGAAGTCCAGACTGAACATGTGTGTATATGTGCATGGAAGAGGAATGTCCCTTTGCTTGTGTGTTGCTAGCTTGTTCTTTTTGGTTTTCTCTTGACCAAATTATATCCATGTTTTTCTTGTTATACTCGCAGAGCTGGATTTTAAGCTTTCAGCTGGCCATATCCACTTGTCTAGATGTGTATTACATAAAATCCATACACATTCTGTTTTGCTATTAGCAGTTTTTAAAAGCTGTTTTATTGAAGTGTGCAAAAATCCATGGTTCCAAATTGATGGTCTAAGTAATAATGTTTGATTGGCTAATTGCTGTTACATAGACATCCCTTCCAGATGCTCTCTAAGTGTTTATCATCCCCTCCTGGACAGTAGCCTTACATCCTCCATCATGGTAACTCACCCTTAAGCCTTTGTCCAGTGTGTATAATCAAGGCTGCATACACACCATACCTTTAAAGCACATTCCTCCCTGCCTGAAAGAATCCTGGGAACTATAGTTTGTTAAGGGTGCTGGAAATTGTAGATCTGTGAGGGATAAACTACAGTTCCTAGGATTCATTGTGTGTCTGTGTGGCAGGGAAATGTGCTTTAAGGTGTGATGTATACATAGTCAAAAATGTTTCTCCCCTCTGTTTATTTATGGGGTTTTCAAAGATACTAACAGTAACAATAAATTACTAAGTGTTGAGCCCCAGGTGACCCAAGGGGGGCTGGATCAGGAGGTAGGGGACCCCCAGGGCCCCTTCCCAGCGCAGAGTGACTCTGGGGGGGAGCTCTTCAAGGGCGCATCCCCAGCTCTGCAGATGGGAGAGTTGTCAGATGTGGAGGATGCTCCTGAAGATCTGGGGGGAGGAGACACGACCAACCACTCTCTGATTCGCACGGAAAATTTGCCCGCTAATGTGGAGACTCCTCCCTTGCCAAGCAACCCAGGAGAGCCGTTGGAGCAAGATGTTGCGCACGTTCCAACTCCGCCCCAGGATTCCTTGTCTGGCCCTTCAAACGCCTCCCTGCCAGAAATGTCTCCTCCCCCTTCAATGGAGCCGGCACCTGAGGAGTCTAGACTGTCCGATGAGCAGACGTGTGCTCTGTCACCTCGTGTGCGCTGCCGAGAAAAGAGGCTTGGCCAGAGGGTGGTCCCGCGCAGGAGTCAGAGATTATGAGCGAAAACCTTTCCTACTTCAGCCTGCGTCCCCCTGATGCTGCTGCTGAGTCAACTCCCCTTACATGCTGCAGAGTAAGACTGAGTAGTTTAGTTAGGAATTACAGTGAGCTAGTTAGCGAAATCTATGAGACGCCTTGCCTTCGATGTTACTCTAATAAAACAGGAATTAATTCCAGTCTCGCCTCCATTTCATGATTCTCACTCTGGGCAGGACACTAAGACACTAGCCCCTCCACTCTCTCATGCCCCTCCACACCCACCCACCCATTGTTCCTTACAGGCAGCCTCTATATTTCACTCCCTACACAGAACTTCAGGGAGAGTTTTAAATTAACTATAGAAATTTGAGTGGAGTTGAACTTTGATAATGGCTATGTCAAAAATGTTTTTTATTGTTTCATTGCGACTCATGAAGTCACTAGCTATGAGCTCCCCCCTCCAAAAAAAAGGATGTGGAGAAAATTGAGTAGATACCTGCATGGCTGCCCTGTCATTTTGCTGCCTGAGGCAAAGATGGCGCCCCCGCCACACACACTCTTCATGTACAGAAGCCAACTTGACTGGCAGTGGAATCTTCAAGCCTGGTGATGTGGTCAGCATTCTCCATTGCTCCTCAGGGCAGCAGGGCAGTTATGGGAGGTGCAGGCCAGGCCAGACACAGCAGAGGGGTATCTCCAGCAGAGGGGAATGGCCAGGGGAGCTCAGGAGGAGTGGTTGGGAGGGCTGCTGCCATTAGCTCCCAGCATCGACCACACGACTGATTCCCTCACTTTGCATAAGGATAGGGCTGACCTGGATACTTGTTTGGAATCCACCTTGAAAAGTGCTGCAAATGAGGCTTGTTTCCTCTGTAGCCGAGACACTATCCAATGCACATTTCCTTTGGAGTCAGTCTTGCTGAACTCATTGAGGTTTACCTCTATTTAAACATGCATAAGGGCAAACTGTAAGAATAATAACATTGTCTACATACCAATAGAATAATGCCAGCCCTTTACATTGTGATGCATGATCTCCTTGTTACTATGGAGGTTGTGTTGGTTTCCTATAAAGGGTTTTTAAGGGTAGGGTAGGGTTTGTTCAGATACTGTTGAAGATTGCCCAAATGTTTCTCTCAAGGGAAGCTGTTCTCCTGTTGCTGGCAGGACTCCAAGACTGAAAATAACCCCCAGCTAGGAGAAAAACAGTTGGGGAGAAGCTGTTTCAATAGAGGAAGCTGGATAGAAGCAGAGTTTTGTGCTCCCTCCTACCTCCCCTCCTGTCTACACTTGAAATGGGCCTCAGCCTCCTGCTATGTAGGAAATTAGTACAACGTGAATTGTGACACTTGACTCATGCTGCCAGAATATCTCATTTAGTATCATATTTTAATCTTTGTTTTCTTATATGCGTGATACTGTTACATCCCCCCCCCCATTAATAAACTTTATTTGCTCTTCAAGAGCATTCTCTTTGCTCTGGGATGTTGAAAAGGTCTTGCCTTCCAGAGCACCTTATCCACAATATATGCAAAGCATTGAACTGTTCTTCTGGATCATGGAAGATGAGATTTAAAAGTCCGTTGTGTAAAATCGGAAGGAGAAAAATGCATAGACTTTATCAAGCTCCATAGGATCCGCACCAGATATTCCTGCTTTGATGTTAATCAGATTTGTTTGTCAGACTAGATACAAATGTGTAAGGAAGTGGTGACAGCTACCCTGGTTGAGAACCATAGTAAAATTTGGTTACCTCACCATTGTCTCATTCATTAAAAGTCACCCCAAAGCTGGCTCTGTGTATCACAAACATGTTGGCACCAGCTGATCAGCCTTGAGTCTGCGGTAGCAAGTGATTTAGAGCATTTGACCTATGCATACAAGATGCAAACTGAGTAGAAACTAACTTTGGAAGTGATGTTTGTTTACATACATTCACATCTGAAAATTCAAAGTTTCCATCATGGAAGTTTGCTGAGAGATCCTCAAAGGTTAGGTCTTTCAGAGACGCATAAATTGGGACCCATAGATTGTTCCTTTCACCTGTATAATTGCTTGACTCTTTGCATAAGTGTGGTATATATCATACAGGGTGGTTAGAAACAGAATACTGACCTTGACTTCTATTTTAAGTTAGTGCCATCATAAATATGCTAATAAGAATAAGGCTGCAATCCTGTGCCCATGTACCTTGGAGTGAAAGCCGTTGAACTGAGTGGACTTAGGGTAGAGACACATTTACTACTCTGCCAGTTCCAGTGTGTTTCCACCCCTCTTTTCTGAAAACAGGGGCCTATGAAGCTAGTTGAACCCCGCTCATTTTTATTGTAAAACCTGGTGGGATCAGCTTGAGTGCGTTTTTTTCAAAAAAAATGCTTCAAAAAGATTTTGCAGCTGATCGGCAGATCAATCCATTGCCCTTCCAGGTGTAGCCAATTGCTGTAGTTGACTAGTGTACTCACAGCCTGAGCAGGCAGGTATAGACTGATTACTGAAATTAGAAAGTAACTGATTGAAATCATGGCGGCTTTCTGTAATGCTGTGGGACCAGATGTTCAGCACCAATATGCGTAAGTTCTTTGATGTTGCATGCTCAAGGTGTGTTTAAGGTGTGTTAAAGCCTGCATCCTTAGTCCCCCCTCCTTCCTTTAACATGTTTTCCATAATCACAGTGTATTATATCCTCCTACCCCTGCAGTTACATTGATTTGGGATCATAAATGGACTGTATTGGAACAGGAGTTTACCTTGATGATGACCTCTTTACATCTCCCAGGATCAAGCACATGCAGCTCTCCCTCTGTTGACTTCAGATTGTGAAGTTGTAGGAAAACACTGATAGCTTGAAGAGCTGCCACACATTTCCTCATATGGGAGACCAGGAATATAAAGTGCAGTTTTTTTTCCTGATAGAAGTAAAATAGATGGAAGTCAGGTCTTAGGTGTAAAGGGCAAAAAGCATCCTGGACATATTAAATAACTTTAAGCTGTTCAGGGTTTCTGATGGTCTGAAATATGAGTGGAAGATATTTTAAGATATACAGATCTGTCTTTATTTTGGCATAAACATCCACTGCCAGGTTGCTCCCAGAGAACTTAAAACATGTAAAAGTAGATAAGTTAATTGGATTGTTTTCTATTGATATAGCATCCAGAACTGTTCATCTGCCAGAGGGGAGGGTTGTGTTATCTTCAGAGTTTGCATACTACTTTACCACAAAAAGTTGCTCTAATAAAAGTCATCACTTTTTGATTATGGTCACTTCTAACTCAGCTTCCAAAAAGCTTGACTGAATTGTAGTTGCACATATGTCGTTTATCTAATCTCTATATGTGGCTTTGGTCTTCCTATGTTGTTAATATATGACAGTTAATTGTTAATATATGACAATATCAACAGTACTGGATTGGATCTAGACTCAGTCTTGCTTAGAGTAGGCCTGTTTATATCGGTGGAACTTAATGTTTACAAAATAACTGAATATGCAAATATACCTCTTTGGGTCAAGAGTTAGTGGAGAAGTACAGTTTACAACCATGGGTGACTACAGCCATTCCCTGACTTTTGACTCCAGCATCTGGCAGTTGGGAGCATGCTGCCTCCAAACATGGAGGCTCCATTGTTAGCTATCATTCCAAAAGCCACTTATAGATGCTATTCCTATTTTTCCAAATCTTATTTATAAAAGGCATCTACAGTTGTAGCCATCATCATCCTGTGACAATGATTTATAGAAATTAATTGTACATCAGGTCTGAAATCCTTTACCCACTTACCTAGGAGTAAGCCCCATTGAACTTGGTAGGACTTATAGGATTATTCTGCACCTTGTACTTTCTGACCAACACTATATAGAGACCAGTCCTTCTAAATCACTTTTGGCAAAATTTGCATATCTGGCCATGGCAAGGAAATATTACTGAACTGAAATGGAGCAAAGATTTCTAATTTTCTAATCCTATCTTTTTCCACAAGAGATTATGCAGACAAAAGGTTCCATAGCAGCCAAGCTTGTTGATAGATTTGTATTTGCTCCTTACCATTGACTTCTATGTTGATGTGTTGGTCATGGGCTGCATGTTTGAGCATTCTCTGGCCTGGCTTTCACCACAGTTCAGGAAGGCTCTGATTCATGGGCTGGCAATATGTTTGCATTTGTGTTTAGGTTTCGATCATGCAATGCATTGCTGGTTGCTTTGTTAAAGCTACATCAGAAATGGGAAACTTTTTTGTGTTGAGTAATTGTGTTGAAGGGAAGTGTCCTGAGACTCATTGTCAGCGGCTGTTGTGGGAGTTCCCATATGTAAGCCATTGCATAAGGTTATTTCAGTTGGTCCCTGGATTTCGCACCAATGAAGCAGTAAACCAGACTTGATGGTGCTGCTCCAACACCAGTGCTGTTGGAGGATGAGATACGTTTGCACTTGGTGATATGTATATTCAGAGCTTGGAAGATTACTTTTAAAAAGTAATACAGTTACATGGCCCCCAAAAGTAGTAATTACCGTTACAATTACAATTGCTCTGAAATTAACTGATTACTTTTTCTCAAAAGTGATCACTACAGTTACATTTCAGTTACTTTAAAAAAAAAAGCCTATAAAGTGCTGGCTTTGGCTGCTGCACATCTAAGTAGCCTAAAACAACATTAAAAATAAACACACACATACTGAGGTAGTAGAATAATTCTTTTTATTCATGATAGCAATGGTGGTCTCTCCCCTGGGAAGGGAGGAGGGAAGGGAGGCAGAGGCCACTACTCAGATCTTTGCACGTCAAACCAAGTGCAACCCTCCCCCTCACTCAGCCAGCAAGCATATAATCTCTCTCATTTAACCACCTCCCGGACCCTGTCCTGCCACCAACTAAGGGACACTCACCCAAGCAAACATTTTCCCCTGGGATGCAAAAAAGTTAAAATACTGCAAATGCAGCACAGTAGCCAGAGAGGGTGGTGGAGGCCACTTTGTGTGCCAAGTGCAAGCACACACATGTTGTCATCTTTCATCTCCACAGTTCTTTATCTCCATTGTGCTGCTGCCTCCTTCTCCTCCTTTATCCATGTTCTTGCCCTCCGGCTCCTTTTCCCCTCCACTCCATTCTTCACCACCACTATCCATTTTTTTAAATAATTGTTTTCTCCACTCCACCCTGTCTCACTCTCCACCTCCTCCCTTGTCACCTCCTACCCACCCACAGACCATGATGATAATGAAAGTTAAAGAGGAAAGCATAAGAGCAGGACTACAGCTGAATGTCAAGAAGACTAAAATAATGACAACAGAAGATTTATGTAACTTTAAAGTTGACAATGAGGACATTGAACTTGTCAAAGATGATCAATACCTCCGCACAGTCATTAACCAAAATGGAGACAATAGTCAAGAAATCAAAAGAAGGCTAGGATTGGGGAGGGCAGCTATGAGAGAACTAGAAAAGGTCCCGAAATGCAAAGATGTATCAATGAACACTAAAGTCAGGATCATTCAGACCATGGTATTCCCAATCTCTATGTATGGATGTGAGAGTTGGACAGTGAAAAAAGCTGATAAGAGAAAAAATCAACTCATTTGAAATGTGGTGTTGGAGGAGAGCTTTGTGCATACCATGGACTGCGAAAAAGACAAATAATTGGGTGTTAGAACAAATTAAACCAGAACTGTCACTAGAAGCTAAAATGATGAAACAGGTTGTCATACTTTGGACACATAATGAGAAGACATGATTCACTAGAAAAGACCATAATGCTGGGGAAAACAGAAGGGAGTAGAAAAAGAGGAAGGCCAAACAAGAGATGGGTTGATTCCATAAAGGAAGCCACAGACCTGAACTTACAAGATCTGAACAGGGTGGTTCATGACAGATGCTCTTGGAGTCGCTGATTCATAGGGTTGCCATAAGTTGTGATTGTCTTGAAAGCACATAACAACAACAAAATTTGCAAGGAAAATAGTGCCCTCATACTGATGAGGCTGAAGATTTTAACTAATGAATTCTAATTCCAAATATAAACTAATGAATTCTAATTCCTAATACAATCTTGTCATGGTTGTAATACTCAGTGGCATGTAAAGTGGGTGACTATTTATTCAAATGTTATTTTCTGGTTCAGATCTTAATCCACGCTGGTCGGCATCTCACTCTACCTCTCTCTCTACTGAATGTTGCCATGAAAGAATTCCAGGTATCTTGGGAGCCTGGTACACAATTTCCAGGGTGCCTAACAGGACTTCTTGTGCTTGGGATGCAGCTAAATTGCTAGATTACGGGGGTGGAGAGAATGCAGAGTTTAATTCTGAACTGAGATGAATACACCCTGACTAGTTATAACAGTGATCCTCAGAGTAAACAAGATTTTCCTTCCAGTTTATATAAAAATTCATTATATGGCCCAGGGCAGGGGTTACCAATACTGTGCTCTCCAGATATTTTGGACTACAACTCCCATCAGCCTCAGCTAGCATAGTCAATGGTGAGCAATGATGTGAGTTGTAGGGCGAGCGGGGGGTGGGTGAGCAGGCAGGGGGCTGGCAGAGTGAGCAAGGGATGGGCAAGCAGGTGGGGGGGTGCGGGGCAAGCAGGGGCAGTAGGGCGAGTGGGGGGAGGGCAGGGCGGGCAGGGCGGTGGAAGAGCAGGGGTGGTGGCAGTAGGGCGAGTGAGCGGGCAGGCAGGCAGGTGGGGGGCGAAGGAGGGCAAGTGGAGATCCACCATCCGGAGTGAGTCTGGAGTTCACCCCTGCAAGCCAGAAAGGGTCTGTCTGTCTGTCTGTCTGTCTGTCTGTCTGTCTCTCTCTCTCTCTCTCTCTCTCCCTCTCTCTCCCTCTCTCTCTCCCTCTCTCTCCCTCTCTCTCTCTCTCTCTCTCTCTCTCTCTCACACACACACACACACACACACACACACACACACTCACACACACACACACACACCATCATCATCACTCACCTCCATAGCTCTTCACCTCCATTCTGCTGCTGCCTTCTCCTCCTTCATCCTTGCCCTCCAGCTTTCTCCCTGCACTGTCGAGTTTCATAGCAATTTTTTTTCTCTCTCTCCCCTCCACAACCCATGGTCTGGAACTTCTACCCTTGTGCCTCCTAACACAGAGCACAAGGGAAGAGTGACGCTACACAGAAACCCAGTTTGAGGCACATGTCTTTCGTCCACCAATCAGAGGAGTAGAGACTTCCCCTGCTCCCCCCCAAGTAACACCCAAAAGTAACGCTGAAAATGTTACCGTTGCTGCTCAAAAGTAAGGAAATTACTAGTTGTTCTATTACTAGCAAAATGTAATGAAGTTACCCACTCGTTACTTTAAAAAGTAATAAATTACAAGTAACTTGTTATTTGTAACGAGTTACTTCCAAGCTCTATGTATATTCCACAAAAATTCACTATACCATTTTATTCTGGTGGGACGGATTTATTATTGGCCCCGCTTATATGTAATGTGAGGAGTGAGACCTCATATCTGCAATCTCTTTTGCATCTTTTGGAAGTTGATGGTTCCTGCCACTGTCTCACACTCACTCTCATGCACATGCACGCATGCACACACACAGTAATAGACATGCCACATCCCCCTACTGTCTCTCTTAGTGATATAGATCAGGAGTTCCACCAGCTTCATTCTCATGGTCTGCAGCATGTCCACATTAAATATTCCTGTTTATTTTTTAATTGAATTTTATTACTTCTTTTATTTCTCATATTCATATTGGAATTCAAATTGTAATACAATAAAATATAATATGAGAAATAAAAGAAGCAATAAAAATACAATTAAAATCATACATCTAGCAGAGTGCACTACGATTGCTACAACAGGCAGAAACATCAGTTAAGTTATCCACCAAGACTATCACCAATTTTCAAGCAGTTGGTGTGTGTGTGTGTGTGTGGAGTTTGGGAACCTCTGGTATAGGTGAAATTATGGCCTTACATACACACAGTGAGGAATGTATCCAGACCCCATCTGTCTTCAATTGAATAGTTCTCTTTTTTGTACTTCTGTCTTGAACATTTACAAGACTCCCCTCCCCCACATTGTGCAACAGAATGTCAGCCCCCCTTTACTGCCCCTTTTAATGGTATGGGTGAAATTATGGCCAGATTTTCAGTTGACAGCAGGAATTTGGTTTCTGAGTAATGGAATGGAAGCCTGGCCACAGCAAAATGTCAATTGGAGTTGCATACCCATCTTTCTTTGCTTTACTAGCTGTTGGCCCATGTTTATTTTATTTATTTTAATATATGTACCTACTTTTTCCATTTTATAGTGAAATACATATTAAAAATAAAAACCACATAATATCATAGGTTAAATTTTTAAAAAGATAATAAAACAATTTTGGGTGGAGAGAAGAAAATGAAATCATGTATTAATTATGCCAAAGGCCTGCAAGAGCAAAAAAAAAGGGGGGGTATTTAAAATCAGTAAAAACAGGACAAGGGAAAACTCCCAGGGAAAGGAGTTCCACATCCTGGGTGCCACGACAGAAAAGACTCTTTCTCTTATTTCTACTAGCTGTATTTCTGAACATGACAGGCCCTGAAGAACAGGCTCTCCTACAGAACATAGTAGCTGAGTGTCGCTGTCATATGGGAGGAAGTGGCCCTTTAGGTATATAAGAGCATAATCCAAACCCCCACCTTCTGCCAGCAGGGCTGGGCAGAGTGGCAGAGCCACTGCCACTGCCACATCTGCAGCCCAGCTGCTCATGGTGGCAGAAGATGTGTGTGTGTGTGTGTGTGTGTGTGATTAGGCTTAGTGCTGTCGGATGATGGCAGCAAAACCTGCTCAGTCATCCAGAACTGGCTCAGCCTCAGTCCCTCCCTGCCCTCAGAATGCCCCATTCCACTGGCCTTTGCTGGCGGGGATACTGGCTGCCTGGCAAATGTTACTCTGGCGGGAGGCCAGCTCATGTGGCAGCAGATAGTGGGAGTGCACCTCTGCTCAATCCAGCCCCAGCCCCTAAGCCTGGCTTGAGATGTGTGGGGATTGGATTGCTTTCTGAGTCCTGAACCATCAAGGGCTTTAAAGGTGATAATCAGCATTTCGGATTGTGCCTGGAAATGAATAAGTAGCCAGTTCACTTGGTACAAAAAAAGAGTCACATTGTCTAAATAAACCAGCTCCTGTTAAGTGTAGCTGCTGTGCTTTGATCCACCAGCTGGAGTTTCCGGATACTATTCAAGGGCAGTGCCATGTATGTGTTACATTAATCCAGTCTGTGTAAGTAAGACATGTACAACTGTAGCCAGATTCCTTCCCTTCCTACTCTTGCCTGGAAATCTCCTACTTGTCACTAACAGTCTTTGGTCAGGGCCAATGCTCGTTTGTTATATCCTGACCCTGAAAAAGAACCATGTGCCTAGGAGTTAAAAAAAAAACTTTTGAAGCTTGCCCCCACTCTTTCTGGATTCAGGGAGTATGTATCCCTTTCATGGACACAACTGGGAAAGTGAGGCTCAGGGAATAAGAGGGGCCTGCTAGAAAGAGTGGCCTGCTATAAGGCGATGTGCTGACAGGATGTCAGAAGAAAAGATTTTTGTGGTTTAATTCTTGCTTAATCTCTTGGGATGAAGTTGGTGGGTGTGCCTAGTTGTGGATGCATGGAAGCCAAAATGTACAAACCACATGTGTGAGGGAAGAGTTAGTAATTCTTTTGTGGAGAATTTTAGTGTACATTTATTTAGTTTTGATGTATGTTCATTAACAAGTGACACACATAAGCACACTCCATTGTCCCCAGTGTATTATTTATTATTTATTTAAAATATTTATACCCCACCCTTTTTCCAAAGAACCCAGGGCGGCTTACAAAAATAATCATGAAGAGTTAAAACAGTAAATATACAGAATTAAAATAGTTAAAATGAATTAAATCAAATACAAGGTAAGAGTTAATTACCAATTCAATTAAAAGCCCGTCTGAATAGGATCGTCTTCACCTTAGCACGGAAGGAAAGAAGTGAGGAAGCTAATCGTACTTCACTGGGGAGGGAATTCCACAATCTGGGGGCAGCCAGTGAAAAAGCCATATTTTGTGTCTTTACAAGAGAAACTTGTGAAAAAGAAGGAGTAGAAAGTAAGGCCTCACCGGATGATCTCAGAGTCCGGGCAGGATCCTAGGGGGAGATACGATCTAACAGATTAGTCATTGTAATGTACACACATAGCTGGAAATGTGTTTTATAGTCTAGAGAGAGGTGATGGATACATGGCACTGTAGCAGTTATTGTGATATAGATTGACGCAACACATGATACGACTTTAAGGAGATTGAGCTACAGAGAATAGCAAAGAGCACAGTTGTCCTGAGCAGTGATAGCAGGTGACATGGACTGGTACATCATGGCTCCTGCCTTGCATTTCTCTCCATGAGAAAGATGAGAAGTCACCGCAAAGGGGCTCAAAGTTAGAACCCCAAACCCAGTGTGAGGCTGTTTGTAATAATGTCGTGAAGACTTATGTGGTGGTTTCAAATCCACATCTCTCTTTTTCCTGCTTTAAGTTTGCTGTTGTTAATTATTTATGATTGAATTATTTAACATTGAAGACTGAACTGGAGGCATTCAAGAGGCAGCTGGACAGCCATCTGTTGGGAATACTTTGATTTGGATTCCTGCGTTGAGCAGGGGGTTGGACTTGATGGCCTTATAGGCCCAACTCTTACTATTCTATGAGTCTATATTTCTATGAATTAGCTCTATGTACATAATGCCACTTTTAGAAGAATGACTAAGCTTCTGCTCAGCTCAAAAGTTTATAACCAACCTAGGTTTCCCTAGACTGACCCATCCAGGATGAGGTCATGCATGTTCTGTGTGCTGGTCATAGGTAGCTCCCATAAAAGGATGTTGTCTCCAAGGTCCATGCAAAGTTTCATCTTGCAGTTTGGTACCAGGATAATGGGTTTCTGAAATGCAAGACACTACACTGAAAGCATTTTCATTCCGCTGACTGTATTTTTCCTTTTTCACGTGAGAATGAATATACAATGATGGCTACATCTCCCTTGGTCTTTGCTTTTCCCCCCTGACATACAATTCATATCCTGCCTAGCTCCACCATCTGGCTGAATTAGAATCTGCTGCTGGCATGACCCTCACTTTGCATTTCTTGCAGCAGTGGTGTGGAGTAGGCTTGCAGAGTGGGACATACTGGTTCTAAGTTTGCATTGTGTGCTGACTGCCCCGCATGTGCCAGCAAGTGGCAGCTCATCACTGGACAGTGCCCCATCCATGTATAGCAATGGCAGACTCCCAGACCCCATCTGGTCTCGCTTCCCTTTCCCTTCTCCACACTTCCCTGCCATGTTCTGCCATCTCATTCATGCCTCATTGGGCTCCTTGAACAGTTGATGCTCAGGAAACAGCTGGGGAGCATGAAGCCATAGTAGGGGAGATGGGGAGAGTTAGTATTCTATCAAAAACAGTAAGGGCAAGAGCATCCCAAAAGAACAAGAGAGGCCAGGCTGAGACCAAAAGGGAGAGTTGGGGCTTATCCAAACGGAGCAGGATAATCCATGGTTTCCATATTCAGTTTGTCATCTGATAGTCCTCACTTTGTCTTTTAGTTCGCTCTTTCCCAATTAAAAAAAATGTTTTTTTGCACCCGCACATGCAGTGGTAAGACCCCTACATTCTTTTTGCTTTTTCCAAGCTCCGCCTCTAAAACCTCCCCCTATCAACCAATTGGTCAGCAAAAAAATTACGTATGCTCCTCTCCCCCTTTGCAACGAAGCACAATATGCCTGTAAAGGAGTTCTCGCCTCGGAAGGAAAGGCTGCTGGTCGGTTTCACGCCTGCCTTGTTTGTATTTGCGATATTATGCTTAAATGAATGTATGCTTTTCTGCCTTTATTGATATTTAAGGAGATACACACGCTGGCAATTGCACTTATTTCTCCAAAAAAGCAAGAAATGTGTCACCGCCCCCTCCTTCTCCCTTTCCTTCCCAGGAGAATGAAATTGACAAAGCTTTCCAGAGCAGGTGTGAAACCGACCAGCAGCCCTTTTCTTGTTTGTATTTGCGGTATTACACTTAAACAAATGTATTCTTTTCTGATTTGAAGCAAAAACCCCAGCAAGTAGAATGAAATTGACAAAGCTTTCTGGAGGCAGGCTGAAACCGACCACTCCCCACTTTCTCGCTTGCTGTGCATTGCAGATCTCACCCAGAGTGGCTGCCCAGTTTGCAGGCCGGCAAAAAATAAAATGCATCTGCGCAGTAGTTGCAGACACCCCCCCAACACCCCACCATTGCGATGATTGGTTCAATTTTCCCGGGCTTATTCTCGCACATGCGCAAAAGTGCAGATACGTGATTGGCTGGAATGAGGAGAAGGGGCAAGGGGAAACGCCCAAGAACTGCCCATGAGCTGTAAAGTCTGCGGTATTGCATCCTAACTCCTGAAGGCACAGCGGATGTTTCCCGATTTTAAACAGCCAATCGCATTTTTGCCGGTATTGCAAGGAGTGGATTTAACCTGCGAAAATGCGTAACAGCACGAGACGTCATTTGGACGACCGAAAAATAATGAACACACATAGCAGGCGTGTCACACATTTTGCAGTCGTCTGGATGAGCCCTGAGAAACAAGTTTTTGGTGCTCCTAGAGGGAACTCAATTTAGGAGAAAATATGAAGTGTTTGTTGTGCCATCTTAATTTGCCCTCCTATCTGCTGCTCGTTGTTGTCACCAGATGGTAAATTCAGTGCATGGTGACCTCACAAATGATTCTGATGAAGATGGCTGTGATGGCATCTAGAGGAAGGGAGAGCAGCAGCAGGATATGGCAGAGGATTTGTCCTAGAGGAAGGACACCTGGGATGGCTCTGTGGGATCATGTGTCACTAAAGCAGCCTTCACTAACCTGGCGCCCTCTGGGTTTGCTAGCTCAGGAAGATGGGAGTTGTAATCCAAAACATCTGGAAGGCATCAGGTTGGTGAAGACTGCACTAAGGAATAGGCTTTCTTTCCCACTTAGAGAACTATGGAGATCACATTTCTCGCTCTTCTTCCCTCCCCCTCCCTGAATAAACTCTGGAAACAGCTCAGGATGGTGGAATAAAGGTTCAGAGTTTTCATTTAAGTGTTTCTGGTTCATCCATCTAAAGACCCAGTACTAACTATAAAGAAGAGACACTGTTAGAAAACAGGACATTCGGGTGTACTTAACAGCCGTGTGCCTTGACAGAGGAGATTACACCCTGCCTTCCTACACCCTAGTACTACTGTGATATAAAGTCCGGAGATTCCAGTGAGTTGAGTGGAAAGGTTTAAGGCTAAAACAGAAAACTGCCTTATACCAAGACAGCCCGTCTAGCTCAATGTCCGCACTGACTGACTGAGATTCTTGAGGGTTTCATACAGAGGTCTTTCTCTGCTCTACCTGGAGTTGTCAGGGATTGAAGCTGGGGCTGTGTGCGTGCAAAGCATGTGCTCTGCTACTGTGCTACAACCCTCCCCTACAGGAAGGAGAATCTGCAGGGGCATAGTTAGGGGGAGAACCCAGGCAGCAAGCTCTGGATCTTCTGCCCCTGTGTCCTTTTTTAAAAACTTTTTACAAAATTTTGCATATTGGGCAGCTAGGCATACTGCAAAGCTCACTTCTGGGAAGACCCTAGTCATCCATCATCTTAAATTCCCACAAGCATCTATACATATATGTTAGCATATGCAAATTGTATGCAAATTTGTCATGAGCCTGTGTCTCCAGTCTTTTTAGTACCCAGCAAAACCCACCAATCCTCCAGCCGTGACCTCATAATTTACAATATGCTCTCAGCAGCTGAGCTATCTGGCCAGGGCACGGCTATAGAACACACACACACGTATTCCAGAGTGGCAGGGGGAATGAGAAATATTGGCTCTCACAATCAGGCCTTGGACACCAGACCAGGCCCAGCTCTACACAGCTGCATACCAAACAGGTCATGGCACTATATACATACAAGTCCAAGAGCTGTCTCTTTACAACACCACTTTCACCTCAGTCTGTGACTGGCTGGGTTTTTTAGGATACTCTGCAACAGGTGTGTGCAGGCAGAAGTTCCTGTGAGGCCAGGGGTAGGCCAGGCCAAGACTTAAATAGCCCAGTTGCGGTGGGGGTATGTGAGCACTGTGAATGAGCTGTTATGCAATCAGATCAGGCCCATGATGCCGGTCTTTGCAGAATCCAGCATGGCTGCAATCCTCTGCCTGTGCCAGGTATTCCTGCCTCTGAGGAGCCAGACCAGGCTACAAACACAGGCAATGAGCCTGCACTGGGCTCAGGAGAGCTGGCTGGGGACAGTCGCCACCATAGCCTCAGTACAAGAAAATTGAGCCCTTTTTGGCTGCATTTCCCTCTTAGTGCCCGGCTGCTTGCCCAGGCACTGTGGGGTCTGAGCCCATCCTCCCTTCTAATGCTAGCTAATTGAGAGGGAGGGGCAGCCAACAGCTGGATTCTGCTAATGAGGCCTCATTAGGATGAGGTCAGGCTGAGCTGGCTCTTTCACCACAGCGAGTGCCTGCTGGGCAGATGGGAAAGGGTTGCGCCACTGTTGGATGCAAAGTGGAGCAAGAGGCCCCACTTAGAACTTCAGCCCTGTATCCCAGTGTTCTTGTTCTCTCGGCTTCCAGCTGGGGTTAGAGAGTCAGGGGGAACTTCATGTTATTGTCTGAGTTGGGATGCTGGCGTTCAGGGCCTGGCTTCAAGTAAGCCAGATTCCTGCCTTGGTGCTATTTCCCGCGGCTCTACCTGAAGGAGCTTATTGCCCAACTCTGCTAACTCCACAGATCTGGGGATATAATGGAAATTTTTTCTCAGCAATACAAAAGATCCCAGGTTCAGTCCCTGGCATCTCCTGGGAAAGCATCTTGTCTGAAACAGTGGAGTGTTTCTGCCAATGAGTGTAGAAGTTACTGAGCTAGATAGACCAACAGTCTGGCTCAGTATAAGGCAGCTTCCTATGTCCTAGTTCAGTGGAATCTGAATGCAGGACCAATAGCTGGGAAGGAGTGAGCCACACTTGGGAAGAGGAGGGGCATCAGCGCCTCTCAAGAGCAATTCCACATAGCAGCCTTGGAGAGCAAACAGAAGGGGCTGCCCAATTGGGATAAACTTCCATGTAGGTGCCTGCTCATTTTGCATGTTCTCTGAATGGGGCCTGGAGCTATTCCGGCACCGCCTGGCCAGCCCCATTTGTTTGTCACCTGGAGGCATGTGGGTTTTGCTGGGATCCCACACTCTGAGCCTTTACCTCCATTATGTTTGTTCATCATTTACCATGTACGTTTTCTGCAGTGGGGCAAATAACCTGTGCATGATTTAGATCAGGAAAATGGTGTGGAGGAGAAAGTTAAATGCTCCCTCTCCCAGCAGTTCTGTTCTGATCCACTTTGGAGGTCCCCATGGCTACATTTAAATGAGAATCAAAACACTGGGAGATCAAGCCATAGATCTCTTGGATGACATGAGGTCTGGCCTTGACAAGTTTCCCATCTAGGTTAGCACTTGTAGGGAGGAGCCACCTTTTGTCCATGAGAGTGCAGTCTTAATAACAAAGAAAATGGGTGTTGATAGGTCCTCCAGGGAGCTGAGAGTTCCTGTCAGAGAGAGAGGGAAGGGGCAGGCTGGGGGGGGGGAGAGAGGAGCAGCAGCAGCAGCAATAGAAGAAGAAGATAAGTATGTGGCTGGGTATAGAATGTTGATGGGTGCTGGGTAGGGCGGTGCTGGGCACTGGGCAGGCGGGGGCAGCCTGGTGCTGGAAGAACTGAGCTGAGAGTAATGCCAAGTTAATGAAGGAGAGGCAAGCACACTATCACCCCAGTAGCAGCGGGGCTGGATGTGAAGAAAGCAGCAAGCAGCAACAGCTCCAGCAGCAACACCCCAAGATACCAGGAATGAGCAGCCAAGGGGTTCCCTGCCCCCAAGAGCAGGTCAGTGGGGAATCTGTCCTGAAGCCTCCAGGGGCTGGGAGGGAGCCGTTTTCTGATGGGGAGGAAGGACTGGTGAGTTTGTGTGTGTGTGCATGATCCACAAAGAAGCAAGGCACCTCTCGAAGGGGTACTGTTGCTGTGGCTCCCACCGCAAGTTAAAAAGGGGATAAAGGGGAGATGTTAATGCTGGAGACTCAATGAAAGCTGGTAACCGCACTCTTTCAAAGCCTCTTTGTGCTGACTCCCGGGGAGACAGCGCAAAGAGGTGAGGAATTGCCAGACTCAATGTGGCTCACGCATCCCTGCCAGGCTTTTTATCATGAGGGTGGAGATGCATAAAACAGTTTGAGGGCTCCAGCACATGAACATATAGGGAAGAGGCTCTTTAGCTGCTGTGCTGTCTATTTTAGGAAGCCATGAAGTTGGCATTAAACGTTGGATATGTATGTAGGTGTGAACTTTCTGTGGATGCACATGCACATTACAACTCCACTGTGGACTCCAGTGAAGTGGCCTTCCTCTTCTTGAGGAGCCTGTGTCTCCTTGTAGGGCTCCCTGCTCTCACCTGGTGGATTCTCTGTGTGTTGCCTAGAAGCAGGAAATGCTCACCACCACTGCTCCTGCCCTACACCTTTGGGTTCATTGTTGTTACCCTTATTGCTTATATATTAAATTGCATCTGCCAGCCAGAGATATGGGGACCTGCTGTGTTCTTCCTTGGCCTCTAACGAGAGCCAAAAAACAGCAAACATAAATTGAGGCTACAAAATGAAATGAATGAATTTATTACAGCAACATGTGACACATCCTGCCAACATCCCTGTACAATGACCTTCCCCAGTCTGGTACCCTTCAGACCATAATTTCCATCTGCACAGCTGTGCTGGCTGGAGCTGATGAGGGTTGTAGTTTAAAACATCTAGTGGTCACTACATTGGGAAGGCTACCATATAAATTCCCACTTGTACTTCCAAGGCTACCTGGGGAAAATCTTTGGATCTGTTCTGGGGACATAATTTAAACACAATCCCTTCCCCAAACTAGTTCCTCTCTTAGGGTTGGTTGTTTTTGCTAATTTGCCCATCCCTTCCCTTTAGACAACTCCAAAGAAAGAAAACCTAAGAGATGACTGCATGGGCGGCCCATTAATTCATTCCCACTTTTTATCAGTAAAAGGATTAGGAATCACAATGGGTGGATTGTGCATTAATCTGCTTAATATGTTCTGATACCAGATTTTCTCTTGAGCTTTACATCCTCCCATGGCAATCACTTGTGCAGAAGAACTGTGTGCCATGTGAACAGGTACTCCTTTGTTTCATGGCTCTAACCAGCTGTGTGATAAGCAAACCTTCAGCAGATGAAGCTTTTCCAAAAATGTAGATGTAGCGAGGGTGCGAACTTTACCTGCTGAATGTCCTCTTGTCTAAACAGCTGTTAAAGGTAAAAGATGTCAATTTAAAAAGAACATAGCTACCCTAAGGGGGGTGGGGAATCAAACATCTCTAAAGTCATACAGATTATATGTTGTGCGGTTTTTTTGTGGGTGACTAACTTTTGTGGACTCATTAATAAGGCTGCAATATAATGAATTAAACTGAACTGAGGGAGAAAGACCTACTAAATAGAATGGGAAGTGAATTAATCATAGATTCATAGAACAGTAGAGTTGGAAGGGTCCTATAAGGCCATCAAGTCCAACCCCCTTCTCAGTGGCAGGAATCCAACTTAAACCATACTTGACAGGTGGCTGTCCAGCTGCCTCTTGAATGCCTCCAGTGTTGGAGAGTCCACTATCTCCCTAGGTAATTGGTTCCATTGTTGTACCGCTCTAACAGTTACAAAGTTTTTCCTCATATTCAGCCAAAATTTGACTTCCTCTAACTTCAGCCCTCTATTCCATGTACTGCACTCTGGGATGATTGAGAAGAGATCCTGTGTCCTCCTCTATGTGACAACCTTTCAAGTACTTGAAGAGTGCTATCATATCTCCCCTCAGTCTTTTCTTCTCAAGTCTAAACATGCCCAGTTCACCTAATCTCCTCATAGGGCTTTTTCCAATCCCCTAATCATCCTTATTGCCCTCTTTTGAACTTGTTCCAGAGGTGAAGGAAGACTTCAGTATCCCCCTTGTTGTGTAAATGGATTGTTGCATGACCTTGTGCAGTGACCAAAAATTCACCCCTTGTGATCAGAGGGTTTTAAAAATGGTAACATGTAGGGCAGGAATTAACTCTATCAAATGTATAAATATTTGCTGTTTAATTAATCTAATAATTCAGATTTCACACTCTTTGAACATAGGTGTCAATTCAATTTTCCCTTTTAAATTCAGACAATAAGAGTATAAGAGAGTAAACCCTACCCTGATGCACCTCAGTCCAACATTTTACCATTAGGAAAGCTACATGAGGGACTGTGGATGCCGCATAGCTGTTGGTGACTCCGCATCCTTCTCACCTCTAGAGCTTCTGAAGTTCCTCATGGAGTAAATGGGACGCTTCCAGCACTGAAGCACTCTGCTGGGCCAGTGCCTGGGATCAGGACTTTCAGCAAGGAGTTCAGCTGAGCCTTTGAAGAGGGGAATTCCTGAGCCAGATTGCAGGATCCATGCTCTCAGTAGCTTCTAGAAAGGGAAAATGAAAACAACTAAAACCAAGAAGGAAGCTTACACAAAGCCGACCCTACTGTTAGGCACAGTGAGGTGACTGCCTCAGGTAGCAGGTGCTGGGGGGGGGCAACCCCTTGGGTGTTCCTCCTGATGACGCCCCTTGCTGTGCCAGTTTGTTGGAGGACAATTCTGTGTGTGCCATATGGTTTGTCCTTCAACTCCAGAACTAGTCTGCTGCCCTCAGGTGTGGTGAGCACTGTCCTGTTGCCAGTACTGAAATAAGTTTCAAGTGCTGGTCCACTTGGCTTCTGTACATGGAATGGCGGGGGTGCCACTTTGTTCTTTGCCTTGGGCAGCAAAATGTCTTTGGCAGTCCTGAGCAAACAAACAATATTGTTTGTTTATTTATTTATTTATTAGATTTATATCTTGCTCTTTCTCCCAGTAGGAGCCCAGGGTGGCATGCGTAATATGTTTTATGTTTATGCAATGTTTTGCATGGCTTCTATCCCACATTATAGAATAGGCGGGATGATGGCACTTCTGGTAGTTTATCACCAGTAAATTTAAAGGAGAAGAAGCTGAATCTTTTTAGGAATACATCAATACTGGCCTGGTCATACCAGCGTTTTAACAAGAGATACTAGCAAGAAATTTCAAATACTAGAAATCAGTTGCAATTTATAAGCTCGACAGATTGTCTTTGAAGTAAGGGGAATGCAACATTTTTGCACATAAAAGAAGTCCCAGAGCCACCAAATATGATCTTTCAAAAAATCACATTCAGTTCCCTTAGATTTGTGTATAACCGGAAATTTACTCATTAAAATTATTTGGAAAACTGGTTATTGAATTCTTTTCACAGCATCTTCTAACTGATTTCAACTTTGTGGGAATGAAATCTAAGGGCTGTCTCTAGAAAATGGAATGCACACTTCACCAAATCCCCACACATGCTGTCTGCAAGCAAATATATGGTTTGCACTGGAACTAGTCTAATTTCCTTCCTTTCAGCATTTAAAGATTTTTTAATTTCTGTTCCCACTTTCCTGAAACAGCTCTGACTGCACTCTTCAGAAGACTAGAGGCTAAACCATGGTTAGAGAACCTCTGCCCTCCAGGTATTTGCTGGACTAGTAACTCTCAGCATCCCTGACCTTTGGACATGCTAACAGAGGTTGATGGGACTTGTAGTCAAACATCTGGAGGGTCATAGGTTCCCCGTCCCTGGGCTAAACAAACAAGTTATTACCACCCCCACCTAC
Organism: Rhineura floridana; assembly: GCF_030035675.1. Classification (NCBI taxonomy): domain Eukaryota; kingdom Metazoa; phylum Chordata; class Lepidosauria; order Squamata; family Rhineuridae; genus Rhineura; species Rhineura floridana. Next base: position 81,671,121 of record NC_084485.1, on the reverse strand, counting down.
AATCCCTGGACAATCACAATATTTGTTTCTTCCCATCTGACTTCTAGGGGCTGTGATATTGCAATAGAGTTCCTTGTTGTATCCCTGAAGGTAATGACTGTCAAAGCTGATCTATCCTTTTTAAAGGAAGCATCAGGCCAGACGGGTTGCAGTTGCAGCCTGTGGATGGGTTGGGGTGAAGAGGAGTAAAGATATGTCCCTGGCTAATTCCTGTATGGCTCTTTGAAAGGCTTAGTTTGCCTATTTATTTTTATCCTGCATTTGATGGGTTGATGCATAGATTTAATCAGGTCATATGTTTTCCCTCAATTGCTTTCTGTAGCAATTTCAGGTTCAGCCTGGGTGCCAGATGGAGTCCAAAGTGTTGTTATAGTCAGTGAAACAAATTCAAAAAAGAAGTTTTCTTATCAATACTTTTGGGGAGGAAGGGGGAGAGGGATTCTACAGATGGTGTCTTATGTTCCAGGCTGGAGCAAATTCGGCTTTCAAAGGTTTATCTGAAATGGGATTTCTCATTTTATGAAGTTGTTATAGTTCGCACAGGTGATTCTCTACCTGCTTGAATTGAGGGATGGTCTTTGGGGTCACGAGTTGTGCAATGAATTCACCATACACCTGTGTCTCTCCCCCAATCCGGTCTCAAAATTTTGCTTTTATTGCATTGGGCTAGCACAATTTGATGCTGTCTTGTAGAGGACACACTTCTGTGGTACATGTGCGTAATTTTTGATGATCCAAAGCTTATTTTGGGATACACACCCTCTGTTCCTTATGCTTTTCTTTCTGTTTTGGCTATTATTCGCATGGGGGTGCCATGCTTGTCAGTGTCCTGTGCCCAAACAAAGAGCTGGATGCAAGTCAATACCATCTCATCGACCAGAGGACATTTTTTTCTGGAAGTGTGGGTGTTTCATGTGGAATGTAGAGTGCCCAGCCCCACTTTTTTTTGTAATTATCATCTGGGGTCATTACACATTAATGAGTATTGCACAAACATGATGGTTTTGATTGGTGAGCATTATTGTAGATCTCAAAGGGGATAAACCCTTGGTCATGGATATGTAACATACAGGATAATCCAAAGGTTATTTTAGGGTTCAGGAGCATATACATTTTATAGATTGAGCTGTGTTTCAGTTGTGCAAATAAGCAACTAACCTCAGCATAATCTCTTAGTAATTAGAATGCCCCAGCTCCATCAAACTGACAGCAGAACTTGAAACAATAACGTATTTTTGTTCAGTTCCATGCAAAGAGATGCTACAAGCTTTCAAAAAGTTATCTCCACACACGGATTACCAAATCAAAATGTCAAAATAAGGGGCATTACAGACTTCTGGTGTCTGTGTACCAATGATGCTTTGAAGTAAAGGACATTCATGTCAAATTGGGGACAAAACATAAGAGCTATCTTTGCGGGTGGTTTCATTAAAAAGTGTGTAAAGGATGATCTGGATAAAAGCAGCTGCATTTCTGAGGATAATAGATGTACTCATTGCATAATTCATAGAACCATAAATGATAGCATTGGCACCCTGGAAGTCATCTAGTCTAACTCTCCTGCTCAATGCAGGGCCTGCCATTTAAGATGAAGCTATGGCATCCATAGCAGATGGCCACCCAGCATCTGCTGAAATACCTTCAGCAAAGGAGAGGAGAGCCCATCACTTCCTGAGGCAGTCTGTTCCACTCACACAGTTTGGACTGTTAGGAATTTCTTGTAATGTTTAGCCAAAATCTGCTTCTCTGCATCTTCCACCCATTAGTTCTAGTCCTGCCCTCTGAAGCAACAGAGAGCAAAGCTGATCCATAATTCTCTCTCACCCACACTTGCCATGGCAAACCCCACAATCAGGACAGTTGTGTTAGCAAGGACATTAGAATAGGGTGGTGCTAGCTGAGTTGTGCAGTATCACATATGGATTACCTTAAAACTGAGTGAGTAATCTTGATATAAGACAGCTGTGTGGTATAGGATAGGACCACACTATTAAGCAGACTCCTGTTGTGTATTCCCAATCCTTTCTTTACTGTTTCCAGATGAAGCAGTAGGTTCATGCTGTTCACTGGACTGGACCCTTGCACAGAGATGGATTCAGCAGCAATCAGATTCTTTTTGGAGTATTTAAGATTTCCTGTCTTTGTCAATTCAACAGGTTCACCTTACTCAACATCCATTAAACTATACTGCATTTTGAATTAAGAGTGTGGTAATACAAGCAAATAATTCATGAAGGAATGCATAGAATAGAGTTTAGGTAAGATTACATAGAAGGAAGCAAAAGAGCTGGACCAATCTTGAAGCTGGCTGAAGGCCCCATCACAGGGGGTGAATATGAAGAGCAATTTAGGGATGAATGATTTTGTCCAAAATATGCTGCCACTGGACCCTAACTTTTATAGCTCCAGCCCCTTGAACTGACAGATGAGAAAGTGTCTTTGAGATAAGTACCAGGTGAGCACATTGCACGCAACATTGCATTTCTTTGAGTGCTCCATCTAGAGCAGCCTTCCCCAGTCTGTACTCCCATTACCCCTGGCCATTGGACATGCTAGCTGGGGCTGATGGGAGTTGTAATCCAACAGATCTGAAAGCAATTCATTGGTGGCACCAAAGGAGGATGAGATGGAGCAAGCATCCTTCCTAGATAAGTAGCTTGCCTCTTCCATTCCCCCAATTGCTGGATCCCTCTGTTTACTTGAAGGAAAGGCAACCCTTAGCCTGTTAATTGAAAATTAACTCTATCAAAATCAACAGGATTTTCTCTGAAGTAAAATTAATGTGAAATATGTTTATTTATGTTTCAAAAACTCTGATGTGTGAGACAAAATTTTCCCCTCCCATGTACTTTGCCCCTTCTGTGCCCCCTGCAGTATTGTTAGTGGCAAATGCCCAGCATCATTTTGGAAGGCTGCTCCTACTACAAAAAGATCCAGGTGCAATGGGAGTGAGGAAGACACTCACACACTGTGCTTATGCTTGATATGCTGTCCTCAGTGCTCAAGGAGGAGAAAGCCAATCGGAAGAATAGTGAAGGCAACTAAATTATTATTTTTATTTTGCCTTAAACAGCAGAAAGAAAGAAAGATCAGCCCTGTCCATCAGACACTGAATGCATTTGTATTTGTTACTTGGTTCCAATATTCTTAATGTTAACTTCTCACCAGCCTAACAATCCACTATTACAACATCAGCTCCCGATTCTGTCTCCAATGATAGATGCCTTCATATATTGCGTGGATAGGATTTATTTTATTTTATTACATTTGTATCTCACCTTTCTTCTATCATGGGACCCAAGGTGGTGTACATGTGCTCCCACTTAGGCACAGACAGGGCACAGACCTGTTTAACTTTAGCACATTGGTGACTTTGTGTTCCTCCGGCCCATACCCTGAGACCTGTGGACTTCTTGGTAGCCACACTTCTGGGGGAAATCCCATGTGACTTTACTAAAATGTATGGGCTTCAGGCTCAAGTGTGAAACCCCCACTAAGCAGAGAAAGGAGGCCTCCTCTCTGTCCCACTATATATCATGTGCAAAGCTGGTACAATACAGTAAAGGTGCATTGTGAGTGTGGGAACTCTTTCACCAGCAAGTGCTTCTATTCTGGACAAATTTGGAATTTTTTTTCTGGAAAGGTCTGACACTGTCTCCTTTTCTACCGAATCTCATGGGAGACTGGATATTTAGAAACATTAAATTAATGTATATAGTCCCTAGCCTGGGATGAATTTGCTCAACCCATAGCATATAGTTGGCACTCCAAACGGATGCTTCCCTGGTCCCTTAGGTACTGAGGGCATCATATTGTGAATAGTTTGGATCCAGCACATTCTAGTCTGCTTGTTGCCCATGTAAAAAATGACTAGCTCATTGTCTTCTGGCCTGCGATGCACCAGAGTTGAAGGCTTTGTGGGGTAATATGTGGGAGTTAGATGAGGCTCTAGGTGACCCAAGCAATATGTAAAGTTGGGATCAAAAGAGGGATTTCCCTTGGCTTCTGGCTACTCCCTGCTTGCCACCTGGATTCTAGCCCAGACCTTCTTCTCCTCCCTCGCCACTGCAAGGGCAGCATGTCCCTTGAGAACCACTCACCGGAAGGGTTTGTGCAGCTCACAGGAGCTTCTCAAGCTTAAATCTGGCCCTGATTGAAGTCTGCTTCTGGAAACAGCCCAATGGCCCTGCAAGCTCAACCGTGAGGTTTATCAGTTGAGCCAGCAGGTGAATTAGCACAAGAAAGGTAGTTCTGCCAGGGTGTCCTGATGGATTAGCATGGGGTAGCATAAAAACTTCCCTTTCATGCCTATGAAACCCTACTGTGTCTCTGGAAGAAACCACTGGGGACTCTCTCATCTGTGTCATCACCTGGGTCAAATTTAATATGAACTTGTACCACATTTCTTATGCATCTGACTTGATTCTGATGCACTTGATGAAGTGCACTCTAGTTCACAAACATTTCTGCCATAAGAAATGTGTTAAGTCTTTAAGGTGCCACAAAATTCTGCTAGTTTTGCTGCAACAGAGTAACACAGCAATCTTTTTTCTCTTTTTTATGGGTGTGTGTCTATAGGGATGTAGAAAGAGAAGAGGGTTTCTTTATTATTCAAATCCAAACATATATGTGAATGCAGATCCACGCACACATTTTCTTGAGTCTGTTAACATTGTCAGTAAAAAGTAAACTTTCTGGTACTTTCACCTTTTGTACTTTGGCTGACTCAGAAGAGAAGCAGGTTAACTGCAGCCCCAGTAATTGATGGTCTGGGAGTACTTGTGGGTAAATGGCTCTCCTAGTTCTGTCATCTCAAAACTATCACTCAGGATCAGTTCCAACACTGTTCTAGCTGTGTATGCTTTGTCCAATAAAGCACTGGGTCTCTTAGCAGTAGTCGCAAATTATAGTGAGGATAGGTATAGTGCCAGTCGTGGGGATAGTAGCAGTACCAGAAAAAAATATTGGACTTCACACAGCAGCGACAAAATGCACTTCTGGAGAGGTGAGCATGTAAAAACACATTTTCTTCAGGGTTCTAGTAGCAGAGGGGGGTGAGCTTTATGTCTGGACAATGGTGGCTGTCAGCATCCACCCCTGGCGTGCCGCCTTTGTGTGGAGAAGAAATTCAGACAGATACCACTTAGAGAAGGCTCAACATTCAGCTCAAGGTGGAATTTGGTTCCACAGCAAACCATGAACTTAGTAGAATCCAGGACGATTACCTTTCACTTTAAGAAACCTTTAGGCTTTTCTATTCATGCGCCTCTTGCACCAATATAACAAAATTATGTATATATACAGGAAGAGGAAAGGGTATGTGCTGTCACATCTGTGGTTTGTTGGACCTCGATTATTGTTTATTAATTTATGTATCACCTGTTTATGTCTGAACCAAGCCAGTTGGTGGAATCCTGTGACTCCACATGTGTAGTGTATGGAACTTTCTCCATAGAAGCTAGAATAGCTGTACCTTTCCCTGCTGGATTAACTTTGTGGTGAACTGCTGACTGTACTGCCAAGAACATGCACTTGAAGGAAAAGGATTCCATGCTGCTCCTAGGAACATCCAGCAGCTCATTCTTGACCAGGATCCCAGACGTGGTTCTACTCCTTTTTTTTTCCCCAGGAGGACCTTATGCATAGAGATCTGGAGGAAGAATGAGCTGTTAGAGCTCCCTGGGGAAGCTTGACAGACCTTGCTTAGAATGTGTGGCCTGGCCACATTGCTGACTGCCCGGGCAATGTGGTGACATTCTGTCACAGAATGGTGGCAAAATGGACAAAAGTTGATGTTAAACAAACAAACAAAATAATCAGAGAAACAGTGTTCCATCCAACCACTACCAGCCCTTGCTTCTGGAGAGTTTTATGCAAAAGTCTTCAACTAAGTGATTTTAATCATACATATAGAGAGAATGCCAAAGAGAGATCCTTAACTTCACCATTGCTTCCCTAAGTAAATATGAATTCTGCAGTGTTTGAAGGCTGCATGACCAGATTATACTCCTAGGTAGTATAAGGCTGAGTCAGTATTAAGTATAAAATATACACAATTACATTGGTTTTCATCTATTTAGTATGCACGCTTGTTCAGTAAATATGTGAATTAGGAAGCTGGAAACTTTATATGGACCATTGATTTAAATCAGCCCTTGTTCTTGATGGCTTAAACCAGGAGTGGGGAACCTTTCCCTCCAGATGTTGCTGAACTACAACTCCCATCAGTCCTAACAGGCATTGGCAAATGGCCAATGGCCAGGGATGATGGGAGTTGTCGTTCAGCAACATCTGGAAAGCCAGATTCCCCACACCAGGTTTAAACCTTGCTTTGAATCAGTAACTTAAATCACCTTAATTTAAATAAATCAACCCTGCCTGAACAGGAAGGGACAGGTTTGCACACTGTTCTATTTATGCTATCTATAGCATTTTATATCATTACAATATTTCCAGTCTGGTGACACATCCTGACTGGGCAGTGCCACAGAACAAGAGGGCAGGGAAATGTCTGGCACCAACACATGATTTGGCCACCTCCAAATATCTATTTTCCTGCCAGGAAGCTTTTCTTTAAGGAAAAGTTATTCCGGGCTCTTACAGAGAAAAAATATTGGCCAGTTGGCTTAATACCAAAAGCCACCTGTCTGGCAAAGAAATTGATCAGTCTAGTTCAGGATAGGCCAGGTAGTAATCCTAGGCCTCATCTGCTTTTCCCTTGTCGCCTGTGACAGAGTCATCCATTCTGTTGTGTGAATACTGAAGGGGAGACATTACAAGGCAATGTCTCTGGTATATGACCCTTGTGATGAACCGGGATGTGAATCAGGCCTGTAGCCAGCCTAAAAGTTCAGAGGAGGCACCCAAGGAAGTAGACGGGCCCCAAACAAAATCTGTAATAAATTTAATTATTTTTTTTGTAAAGAAATTTAGGGGTCACAGAAAAAAAAAGTAGAGGAGCAGTCCTCAGCCCCCCCCCCCCAGTATGGGTCTGGTGTGAATGACACTATGTGAAAAGGACTTGCTAGAGAAATAGAGTTGCCCACCAAGTACCTCTAATAATTTAATTTCTGGCCTGCTCTGGGAGCCAGTTCACGTTTTCCTGCATCCATGGTAATGCATGGATCCAATCCTGCCCTTGCTAAAGCCACAATTTGTCTTGGCTGCCAAAAAAGGCAGTGGTACTAGTTTCTTCTAGTAGCTGACAAAAGGCAATGATGGTTGGAGAGTGGTCCCAGGACTCACCTCCCCCTAATAAATAGTAACAAAAGCAGGAGGGGATTGATTCCCTGCATTTCCTCATCAAGAAAGTGAAATGAATTGGTCCCAAGTTTCCACAGATTGACTTGGTCTTAACAGCCTAAGAAGCAGCAGTGCATGCTATGAGTTGCCCAAGTCAATGCATTAGCTCCATCAGTGTCACTCCAGCCCTCTATTTTGTGCCTGTTGGGAGTCCTCTGCCCAGTCGGCTACCACGTGGCCAGAGAGAGCCAAGTTCCCATTAATTAAGCAGAACAGAAGCCTCATTTGTGCTCCCTTTGCAATTCAAGTTGAATTAGCCTGCTCAGAGCAGGCTCCTTTAAGAAGCCAGCCATGGAAGATTTTATCTGCAACCAACACTAACACTATCCATACTCTTGAGATCTTCTTTCTTCAGCCACAGAAATCAGTGTATCAGCTTGGGCAGCTGAATTTGTATATCAAACTATGACCCTTTTTTTCAGTGCTGATAGAATAATCATTTACTGTCAAGCTGACGCAGATGGAATATATAGAATCAGTTGCGTTTTGGGATACCCTGGAGCTTCTTGTTAGAGTACTACCATATCACAAACATTTCAACTACCTAGATCAGGACTGGCCAAGGGCCCTTGTGGCCCAGAGGGGCTCCTGAAGGGCCCCTCCTTAGGGTGGGAGGGTGGCACTCCTGTTCTGCAATCCAGGCAGCATCGGGTCCTGCAACCCGACCCTGTTGTGGAGAGGGAGCTCTCAGGCACGCCCCACCTACCTCTCCCATCAGTGTGAATGTCGTGTGTGCTGCGTGTGCATTCCCTCCATCACCCAAGATGACGGTGGGAGCTTTCCTAAGGGACTAATCTTGATTGATGGCAGGCATGCGTGCTACATGTGCACATCATTCACACAACACTAGAGGAATCTGGGGCACGCACATGGGCTCATTAGCACTGGTCTACCTGTATGGGGGAGTGTTGGGCTACAGTGCTGCAGGCCCAGGACAGGCCCAAGGGCCCATTCATGCTTGGTACCGGCCCTGACCTAGAGCTCTCTTACTGACCTTCAAGTGGCCATTTTTGAGCAAAGGAACTTCAGAGGGAGACTTCCAGCATGAAACTCATGAATTTATGAAAAGTTCAATTCTATCACCTGTGGCCAGAATTGAGATAAAAGTATATTATCCCAATACGGGGTTAATTAGTTTACCAGTGCCAGAATATTTGTGTTATGATAAATACTACTTTGTTAATGGTCACAGTCATGATTTGACATACATTTAACTTTTATTGTAATTATTAAAGTCATAGTCTGTACTTTTTGCATTTCATTTTCCTCTGATTTCACTGCTTACAGTTCAACTTCAACCCCCTCAACCTGTGTAGGTGTGGGTAGCCTGTTTTGCTGAGTCCAAAGCTGTGAGCACGCTAGTCACCTACAGCAAAGTTTTTCCATTGGCCACACCTGGAGGGGCAACAGATCTGCTGAACAGTTGTGAAATCTCTTTGCAGCTGATTTTTTTTAAAAAGTCAATCAAGCTGATCCTACTAGGTTTTACAGTAAAAAGCGGCAGGGTTTGACCAGTGTTGTGTGCGCCCGCTTTCAGAAAAGGGAGGTGGAGATGCACTGGAACTGACAAAACAGTAAGTGTGTCTCTACCCCAAGATTGGGCTTGTACTTTGTTTCTCTCCAAACAAACTGTGAGTGGTAGTCAAGTTTTATTCTTCACTTACCACTTGTTTAGAGGAAACAAATCACAGCTCAGGTTCAGACTACACGGTGGGCCAAGGCTTGTGGTTTGTTGCTCCCAGCATGAGATGACCAGGAGAAAAGCAGAGACTTTTGAGCAGCATGCTCCAGGTATGGTTTAACTTGACATGCAAAAACAGTCTGTATGCCTGCACACGTGCACACACACATCCCCATACACCTGTAAATACAGGATAACACTTCATGCATCTCACGAAGTGGACTATTCCGCAAGGCTTTTAAGATGCCACAAGATTCTTGCAGTTTTTGTTGCAACAGACTAACACAACTGCCACATCATCATGACCCTTTATGGGGTAGGCTACCAGGTTGTGTATGTTATCTAATTCCCTACAAATTTCTGTGTAGCCAGGCTGGCAACCCCATTAACTGCGCAGGTGAATGCAGTCACATGTGGCTGCTGTCGGAACATCTCGTCCTGAGCCCATGGTCAGGGTACATGAATGGTCACAAGCACCCGGCAGGGACTCAATCACTGCAGGAGGAATAGGGGACAGAGCAGAAGGGCAGCTGGGAATGCACTAGCTATTTGATTTACAGCATCTGGACTCCCTGCTTCATGGGTGAGAGAAAGGGAGGGGGGACTAGCACTTCCTCTCTGTGCCCCAAATTCCCTGCTGTGCCATGGTGAAAGGCCTATTGGTCTTAGTGGAAAAGCACTGAGGAGCCTCTGCTGTCTATTGTTATATGCATCTTACAAAGCCAAAGAAGGAAGCTACCTTCAGGTGCTTACAGACCCAGGAATAAATATCCTGTTATTTCTTGGTGTTTGTTTCAAAATCTGCTGGCTTGTGCTACAGATTGTCATCATGGGGAGACACACACACACACGTGCAAGTTGTGCTAAACATCCAAGTGAGCTGGAGTTGTTACTAGCTCGGGTCTGATATCTGTTAGGATCCACTCTATTTTTTGTGATGTTATGTTTTTAGGTTGTTTTTAATGATGTGTTTTAAAATTGTTGTAATCTGCTCTGGGACCTTTGGTGAAGGACAGGTAACAAATTTAAATAATAATAATTATTATTATTATCAGAAACCAGTGAGAGAACATTTCATTATCCTAGGACACTCCACCACTGACTTGAAAGCTGCTATTCTTCAACAAGAAAATTTTAAATGCAGATGCCAAAAACTGAGCACTGAATTAGAACTTATCAAGAAGTTTATTTGTTTGGGCAAAAATAAGAATCAGTAGTTTCCTGCCCCATACAGAGTGCTAATAATTTAACAATGCTAGGATGGTTGTGTTTTTACCAGTTTCTGCTGTTGTGAATGCTCCTTCCCACCCCCATAAATTTAAGTTCAACTCAATTGTTGCATATGTTTTTTGAAGTTCATTGCTATTTCACTCCACTGGTTACCATTTCTCTCTCTCTGTGTGTGTGTGTGTGTGTGTGTGTGTGTCTGTGTGTCTGTGGCATACATGACAATTGAGGATTACACTTTGTGCCATAATAAATTTGTTAGTCTTTAAGATGCCACAAGACTCTTTGCTGGTTTTGTTGCAACAGATTAACAGAGCATCCCCTCTGGGAGCTGCATTTTATGCAATAATAGCTTAGCTGTAACTGGAGGAAGAAAGATGTTTGGCTCAGAGTAGCCACCTGTATTAAAGGTCCGATGTGGCTGGGCCGATTTAGCTTTAGCTAAAAGACACAAGGGAGTGTTGCTGGCAGTGCTTGGACTGTCAGCCTTATCCCTCTGTAAGCAAACCCTGAAACATTATGTGCACATACACAGATGCATATTTATGCATACATATATGCATTTGTGTAACAGTTACACAGATACATACATGAAAACAAACATTCAGAGGAGCCTTGGACAAATATACATAAATACATACATACACTCACTGCTAGTCCTGGAATCTGCTGGGGCTGTGTTCATACTCTTTTTCTCAGATTAGAATAGGTGAAGGATCTCCTAAAGGTTGCATTATGCCAGGGCTTCGAATAAGCAAGCCATAAGCCCCTAAAACACAGACATCCCCATAAGAGTAACACCTGCAACTGCTAGGTCTAACGTGGCCATGGTACTGGACTGTCATTAGGGGCCTGACCCCCTTATCTTGCAACAATAGTTGAGGTGCAAAACATTCACTGATGCTCCCTCCCTGCACTCTTCCCCCACAAGACTTTCATTATCATGGGGAAAGTACTTCATGCCTCCCTTGTATCAAGAGTAGAGGTGAAGACTATGGAGAAAGATTGGGATAAGGATATTCAGGGCATGGTCTTACTCCCACTCTGCTATTGGTGAATGAATACTTTTGTTTTGGAAGCAAAGTGGTAGGATTAAGAGCTGAGCATGCAGGGGCTCCCTGTGCCCTGCAGACCAAGCAGTTCCTTGGAGGTAATCCTGCAGGTTGTCTCTGTGTCTCATGATTCGTGGCTCTGACCAGGCTCCATACACTGGGTCCCCAGCATACTGCAATCCCCCCCTCCCGTCTTCCACTACCAGGGCTCAGCAGAGGTCAGTTCTAGCAGGCATGGCTCTCCTGTACCCTGCCGGTCCCCCCAATTAGCGCAGCAGATGGCTCCTTGGCAGCACTGTGCTGGAAGGGCTGTTGGCTCTAATAGAATGACACGGTTAGGTGCACCACTCGCCAGCTGCCAGCTTCCTCCCATCCCAGTGGCTGGAGGAAGAGCTGAAATGGTGGCTTCCATTTGCTGGGTGCCTACAGTGATTGTTAGCTATCAGTGGGCAGCCATGTGTGTGTACGTGGAGTGTGCTGCGTGCACTAGGATGGGAGCAAAGGAGGAGCTTCTGCTGGAGAGGATCCTGTGAAATGGTCTTCTTGGGAGCGTGTTCATTTCAGAATTCCTGAGACATAACAGACCCCAGCAAGCAACACCCTCCTCAAACCAGCCTACTGGAATATAGGGCAGTGGCAGATCTCTGGATCCTCAACCAAGAACTGGAGGGCCCACAGAAGCCAAATGTACATTCCTATGACACCCACTTTTTTACAGTACCCACTTTTCTCTGTTCCCATAATGAAGCTGATCACTGTTGCAGGAAGAGGATGCTGCACTTGAGTGCCTAACACAGCAACAACTGTAGGTATCATTGACTGGGTGTAAGATGCAAACTATGAGAGGCAATAACTTCTATTTGTTAAGGAAAATATGAGCAGAGTAGCTCAGTGGTCTGAGCTGCGTGTACCAATGTGTCTATTTACCTAAGAAGCAGGCTTTTACCATGCATTTAAATCACTGAAGACTTTGTAGTCAAACACACTACCATCAGAACTCTTCTAAAGTCTCCTTTTGATCTCTTTTGTAAATCACACACAGTACTTAGCCTTTTTAGCTTTCAGTCACAACTCAGTTTAGCTTGTTGTTACGTGCCTGCAAGTTGATTTCAACTTATGGCACCCCTATGAATCAATGACCTCCAACAGCATCTGTTATAAACCACACTGTTCAGATCTTGTAAATTCAAGTCTGTGGCTTCCTTTATGGAATCAATCCATCTGTTGTTTGACCTTCCTCTTTTTCTAGCCCTTCTGTTTTCCCCAGTATTATGGTCTTTTCTAGAGAATCATGTCTTGTCTTTATGTCTAAAGTATGATAACCTCAGAGTCATCATTTTAGCTTCTAATGATAGTTTTGGTTTAATTTGTTCTAACACCCACTTATTTGTCTTTTTCATGGTCCATGGTATGCGCAAAGCTCTCCTCCAACACCACATTTCAAATGAGTTGATTTTTCTCTTATCCAGTTTTTTAGCTGCCCAATTTTCACATCCATACATAGAGATCGGGAATACTGTGGTCGTAATTATCCTGACTTTAGTGTTCAGTGATACATCTTTGCATTTGAGGACCTTTTCTAGTTCTCTCATAGCTGCCCTCCCCAGTCCTAGCCTCCTTTTGATTTCTTGACTGTTGTCTCCAGTTTGGTTAATGACTGTGCCAAGGTATTGATCATCTTTGACAAGTTCAATGTCCTCATTGTCAACTTTAAAGTTACATAAATCCTCTGTTATTATTTTAGTCTTCTTGCCGTTCAGCTATAGTCCTGCTTTTGTGCTTTCCTCTTACCTTTCATCAGCATTCTTTTCAAATCAGTACTGGTTTCTGCTAAGAGTATGGTATCGTCTGCATATCTTTATTGATATTTCTCCCTCCAATTTTCACACCTCCTTCATCTTGGTCCAATCCTGCTTTCTGTATGATATGTTCTGCATATAGATTAAACAAATAAGGTGATAAAATACACCCATCTCACACCCTTTCTGACTGGGAACCAATCGGTTTCTCCATATTCTGTCCTTAAGTAGCCTCTTGTCCAGAGTATAGGTTGCGCATCAGGACAATCAGATGCTGTGGCACCCCCATTTCTTTTAAAGCATTCTATAGTTTTTCATGCAAATGCTTTGCTGTAATCTATAAAGCACAGGGTGATTTTCTTCTGAAATTCCTTGGTCAGTTCCATTATCCACTTATGTTTGCGATATGAACTCTGATACCTCTTCCCTTTCTAAATCCAGCTTGGACATCTGGCATTTCTCTCTCCATATATGGTAAGAGTCTTTGTTGTAGAATCTTGAGTGTTAATTTACTTGCGTTGGATATTAAGGCAATAGTTCGACAATCACTGCATTTCCTAGGATCCCCTTTGTTTGGAATTGGGATGTATATTGAATGCTTCCAGTCTGTGGGCCATTGTTTTATTTTCCATATTTGTTGACAAATGTTTGTCAAAATTTGAACAGATTCAGTCTCAGTAACTTGTAGTAACTCTGTTGGTATGCCATCTGTTCCTGGTGATTTGTTTCTTCCAAGTATTTTAAGAGCAGCTCTCACCTCACATTCTAAAACTTCTGGTTCTTCATCATATGGTTCCTCTGTGAATGGATCTGTCATCCTGGCATCTCTTTTATAGAGTTCTTCAGTGTATTGCTTCCATCTTCCTTTTCTTTCATCTCGGTCAGTCAGTGTGTTCCGTTGATTATTCAACATCCCTGCTCTTGGTTTAAATTTCCCTTTAATTTCTCTAATCTTTTGGAATAGGGCTCTTATTCTACCCTTTTTGTTGTCCTCTTCTATTTCTATATAATAACTATTGTAATTGCTCTCTTTGTCCCTACATACTAGTCGCTGTATTACTGCATTTAGGGTTCTGACCATGTTTCTGTCTTCTGTTGCTTTTGTTTTCCTTCTCTCTTTAACCATTTTAAGAGTTTCTTCAGTCATCCATTGATGTCTTTCTCTCTTTTTAACTAGAGATACTGCCTTTTTACATTCTTCCCTGATAATGTCTCTGATTTCAATCCATAGTTCTTCTGGTTCAGTTTAGCTTACTGGACACATTAACCCTTTGTTATGGAAAATATGAGCAGAGTAACTCAGCAGTCTGAGCTGCGTGTGCCAGTGTGTGTATTTACTTAAGAAGCAAACTTTTATGCCACTTTTGAATCACTGAGTCGTAAGACTTAGTAAAATAAGAAAAAGCTACTTTATTTATAGAAATACATAGCAGATAGGAAAGGCATACCTAGTTCCAACTAACTAACTAAGTTGGAGGTCCAATGCTCAGACTTGGGTATTGCCCTCATGGCTCAGTAGAGAGAACAAAGACAGAGACGTCTCCTCTCTCCTCAGACAGTCAAAGAAGAAGACAAAGGAAGGAGGGGCAGATAAGCTTCCCTGAGTATATCACTTTACAATGGAAGGAAGTTAGGTAGAGAACAGTACAGGTAAAGGTAGGCAAGCCTAGCCAGCTGAAGGATCCTAACTCTATCTTCCTTCTGGAACACAAACAAAAGAACCCAAACAGGAGTTGCTCTTGCCCCACTTCCAACTTTATTAGACCAGCCTTTCCCAGCCTTTGGGTCCCCACGTATTGCAGGACTACAGCTCTAATAATTCCTGACCCTTGGCCTTGCTGGGTGGGGCTGATGGGAGTTATAGTCCAGCAACATCTGGGAACCCAAAGGTTGGGAAAGACTGTATTAGACCAATGGAAGTTTCTCAGAAGATAAAAGCAAATGTTTTGGACCCTCATTAGCAGCATCATTTGGCTGGGGTGGTTTAAACCAAGGGTGGGGGAACCTGTGGTTGGACTACAACTCCCTGCATCCCTGGCCATTGGCCGTGCTGCTGAAGATGGTGGGAGTTGTAGTCCAAAAATATCTAGAGGGCCACAGGTTCCCCACCCCTGATTTAAACAGTCAAGATACAAAGACTGTTATTGCAGGGCTGACCACCGATCTGTACAACAAGGGATTCCAGAGGGTCTCAGCTGCACCTCCTTGATCACTGTCTTTGGTTATTATTTATTTATTTATTTTATTTATACCCGCCTTTCTTTTCATGAAACCCAAGGTGGCTTACATATGGTTCTCAGGCGGTCTCCCATCCAGGCACTGACCAGACCTAACCCTGTTTAGCTTCAGCAGGGAGCTGGCTTTATGTGCCTTCAGACCACAGCCTGGAACCACAATTATCACAGTTCACTCCACAGTTATCACGTTTCATTCCTTCAACTGGAGGTAACAACTCTGTAATTGTTTAATTGATTGCTTATAGAGTGAGAGATGAGAAAGGAGATTGAGGAGCACTTGAGTCGTTTCACAAATTGTTGACCCTCTTATTGTATGTAAACAAGAGGCTGAAGTGAATTCAGGCACTGATATTTCAATCAGGCACTTAAGTCTCAAGCAGGAAAAATGAACTGCCCAGGGCCCAGAAGCATTTGCAGGTGATGTGGGTCACTCACCTCTGCCCAACTCCCAATGGGAGGAGAGGGCAGAGTGGGCACAAAGACCACCAGGGAAATGTTGCTCCAGAGCAGTGCCAGATGTTCATCATCTTCTCTGAGCAGAGGGAGGGGGAAGTCCAGGCTGTGTTGTTGAGAGGCATCTCCCATTCCTTAGATCTGAAAGCTGTTATTGTTATCGTTGGATAGTACAGGGAACTGGTGGTGCCAGGATGGAGCGAGATGCACAAAAGCTCCATTTTTGTCCTAAGGAGAATGGTTGTGTTTGATGTCAACATCCTATCCTATTTGGTGCTTGGGCTTCCGTGCAGGGCTGAACACTTCCAAATAGACTTGGAACTAGCACTTGCCAGGGATAACTCAGTGTGGCTCTGTCACCCCTGTGGCAAGTAGTCTCTGTCCCTCCTATTTTCTTCCCTAGGGGGATAGAGAAATTGGGGGCATGTCCAAGGCTTGGGATAGCAGTGGACGTCTTTGGAAAGGAAACTCCAGAGCTATGGGTCAAGACTGCTTAGTATTATTTATCTAACCGACCTTAATCCACAACAGCACAGCACTAAACTGTAGCAATTGGAGAGCTGGTATGATTAACAAAGACTGAGGGTCCCTCTTCCGGCTATGTCCTATCACTACACCCAGTAACAGACTTCCTAAGTTGGACTGTGTATACATCATACGTTTAAAGCACATTTAAAGCACGTGACTTCCTTTAAAGTATCATGGGAACTGTAGTTTACCACTCTGTTCCCAGAACCCTTAACAAACTACAGTTTCCAGGATTACTTTGGGGAAGTCATGCATTCTAAATGTACTTTAAATGTATAGTATGTATTCAGCCCTGGTCATAGATAAATACATTGTGGGCATTTCCATACAATCTGTTTATTAAGCATTCGTCCTGATTTGTTTGCAAGGAGATTTTAACGGGGCACTAAAAAGAATTCAGCATTGGTTACTACTGATTTTTCTGTTCTTCCCCCTGCTGCTTAGGAAACAGTGCCCTGTCTCTGCTCTGCTGGGTTTGTTGCTAATGCCAGATTTAAGGAATATGCCCTTTAACTTCAGGTTTATTGATATTTTGCCCTACAAAGGCCCTGCTTTGAATTTTGCCTCTACTGTGTACTCGTTGGGTTTCCTTAGCCATGACACTTTCTCAGACTGAGCACATATGCACCATCTGCAATTTGGAAGATAATGATACTCATTACTCACCTGTCTTCAAGGGCTGTTATTATTTATTTAAAGCACTGAAAATTTTAAAGCACTGTATAAATTCTTGTTAGTACTAAGTTGATCGCCCTAATTCCAAACAGAAATAGTTAATAGATTACGCTAGATTCTAACGTATCCAGCAGTGCTCTTCTTACGCTCTTAATAGGGTAGAATGGATTTTTCATTTCACTCCTAAATGTGTGCTGAAAGGCAGGGGCAGCTGATGCTCCATGTCAGCGAGGCACCTTGGACAGCTCCTTGAAAGTTCAGACTAAAACCCGGGGCGGATTCCACTGCTGCACTGACATGGAGCCACCAGCCACCACTGCCAAAAGAGCAGAGAAAGTCATTCACCCACTTTTGCTGTGAGTACAAAAGGGGGTTAGCATATATAAAAAGGCAACTCAAGTGATGGCATCTATGTGCCCATAGACTGTATGCTCTGTAGGCAGAGACCTATGTCCTGAATTAGCTGCTGAGAGCTGAAAAGAGGTTCCAGTTTTCTCCTGAGATGGCCAGCAACAAGCAGGAGTGTATTTGTGTTCCTTTTTCACACAACACATAATTAACCTGTGGAATTCACTGCCACAAGATAACAGTGTTGATCACTGGCTTAGAGGGCTTTATAAGGCAAGGTAAATTCTTACAGGATGTATCTCTCAACAGTGGTTGGTCATGATGGCTTAAATGGAACCTCCACATAGAGAATTCATCCATGAAGTAATAAAAAAATCAATATTCAGGTATATCTGTAAATGCAAGGAGTTGGGGACAAAAGAGCAGGCCCTTTCATGCCCTCTCTGTTTCTGGGCTTCCCAAAGCAACCTGGCTGGCCAATGTCGGGGGGGGCAGGAACAGAGGCTCCTTTGTGCTGACTCCTTGTATGCCTGCTTTGTATGTGCTGCAGCTGCCAGCTTCTCTACAGCCTGACCCAAGGCTATTCATTTGGGCAGGCAGGGGGTAGCAGCCCCCTTAGCATAATCAGACTCTCTGCCCTGCCTGCTTTTTCTCCAGCAAGGGACGGGGGAGTGACTTTAGAGCAACATAAGCACAAGCATCCTGAGCTGCAGTGGGGCGTGTACATGACTTATTTTGATGTCCATCTGTTGCCTGTTTTAGCCCCTTTTTCTTGGGTTATTAATTCAGCTTTGGGAAGATCTTATAGGACCAACTCTAAAGAAGACCCAGAGGACATGACAGAAGAAATGAGCTGCCTGCCCCCTCCCATTCCCACCCACCCTACCTGTAGTAATTGACTGTCCTCTTCTGGCAGAATGGTGCTGTCCCTGGTGAGACGGGTAAGCGAGACGAGAACATCAAACGTGGCAACTGGGGCAACCAGATCGAGTTTGTTCTCACGAGTGTCGGCTATGCTGTTGGACTTGGCAATGTATGGCGCTTCCCTTACCTCTGCTATCGCAATGGGGGAGGTGAGTATTGACTGGGAAGAAGGTGAGGGATGCAGCATGTGAGGAAATGTTTAGGAGAGCCTACTGTGTTTTGCGCTTGGTGGTAGTTGCTTGACCCCATCATGGTCTTTGGCTAGAGCGCACAGTGTTGCAAGTTGTCGGGTACCCCCACCTCCCACCCCAGGCAATGCTCAACCCAGTGCTCTGGCATAGCATTGGGTGCAGTAGGGATATTATGATGTTGTGTCCTGCCAGTTCTGGAATTCAGCTTTGTTCCCTTTGGCAACCTCATGCTGAGCACATATGCGATCTTAGGAACCTTATCCACAAATATTTAGTGAGTATGCAGCCCCCCCCCCGGCAGCAGAGGACTGGGATTTCTTGCCACAAGCTGGGGAGCTTACTCTCCACCAAGAATATAACACCCAGGGCACATACCTCTGTACTTCTTAAGAGTCTTGAAGCTCCATTTCTGCTCACTTGGAGCTTACGAATCTGCCTTGTACTATGTCAGACTATTTGTCCATCTATCCCGGTATTGTATGACTGTCCACAGTCTCAGGGAGATGTCTTTCCTATCATTTCCTACCTTGACTCTTTTTCACAGGAGATGCTGGGACTGAACCTCAGAGCTTTTGTATACAAAACATGTGCTCTACCTGTGAGCTATGGTTCCCCTCCAGTGCTCATTTCCTCTTCTCCTGTCTCTAGGTGCTTTCATGTTCCCCTATTTCATCATGTTGGTATTCTGTGGGATCCCTCTCTTCTTCATGGAACTCTCATTTGGACAGTTTGCCAGCCAGGGCTGCCTTGGCGTCTGGAGAGTTAGCCCCATGTTCAAAGGTGAGAGGTAGCACATTCAGTGCACACGCTGCCCGGTGACTGCCACAGACACATTCAACATCTGCATCCTCTGTTTCCCATGTGCCGGTAGAGACTTGTACACTGCACGTTTTGTCTTCACATACTGACCCCTGCACAAAGACTTTACTTTGTTGATAAAGGGCCTGATTGAAGGAGTGGTGATCAAATCCATGTTTGCATTTCATCCTGAGTTGATAAGAGTAAAATCAATTTTAAAACAAACAGATAATTGGTATTTAAAGGCAGCAAATCTGCAGTATCTCGGGCAGGATTAAAAGTAAAATACAGAACATCTGATACAACACATTGCTTCCTTTTTATCGTGCTTACTCTCACCAGTTATACATGTATGAAACAATGACCTTCTAGTCTGGGCATTCTACATTGACCCGTACAGCCATTGTGTTCCTCCCCCCATCCCTGGTGCCTTCTCGCAGTTTTGCCTCTGCTCTAATGAACCAGGAAGCACAGGCAGCAGCATAATATAGGCATGTGTGCAGACCTGTCTATGTGCCATAAGCAGACCTGTGAGCTTTCCTAACCCTGTCCAGGTATGCCACAGACCAAAACTGTTTGCAGGTTAACCCCTTGTGGCTTATATCCATAGCCTCAGTAGTTTCCCTACCTGCACACGGCATGTGTTCTGTTTGGCTGCAAACTCCCATACCCAAATGTCTTAGAATTCTGTCCCTTCCAACTTCTCATACTTTGCTTTCTCTCCAGGTGTTGGGTATGGTATGATGGTTGTGTCCACCTACATAGGAATTTACTACAATGTTGTGATCTGCATCGCCTTCTATTATTTCTTCTCATCAATGACACGGTTGCTACCCTGGACATACTGCAACAACCCCTGGAACACACCTGACTGCACTGGTGTGTTGGACGTTACCAATGGCTCAGCTGGGTCATCACTCAACCTCACCCATTTCTTGAACCAGACACTCAAGCGCACTAGCCCCAGTGAGGAATACTGGAGGTGATGATGGAGGGGGACAAATGGGTATGGGATGAAGAGGGAACTAGCTCATCAATGGGAATGGAGGGCCTGTCTCATAGAGGACAAGCTGACCACCTTGGAGGCATCCTAGCTCAAATATGGCAGATGGAGATCATGGCCCTGGTCTTTTCTTTCCCTATGTTATTAAGGATATAAGCCACATCCTCAGTCTTTCTGATGTTGCTGGTGTTTCTAAGGCAGGTTGCATATTGGAGAGATGTTGCCCCAAACATGGACCAAAAACAGGAGTTTGGAAGGCAGCTGTCCTGAAGTTCTATGTGTTGTCAGAATGAATATGGGGAAATCTTGGATTAGATTATACATGAAGAAAGAGTGTCTAAGGATTTGCAAACAGAGGCAAGCACATCTGGATCACTAGAAGGCAGACCAGTTTTTCATTGCTGAACCAAGGGATGGAGATAGCGGGTGTGAGAATGAGCTTGCAATATTGTCACATTAAAAGTTTGAAAGCCTATTGAATTACAGCATTAGAAAAGAATAATGCTGGGAATTATTTATATATTCATCTTCTGATTGACCTCAGCTCCAGTTGTGCTCTGAAACATTTCTTATACTGTGAGGAGGATTGTAAATGGACTGTTTGCATAGGAAGCTGCTTGTAATTTTTTTTCTTTTTGTAAGACTTATGATGCAAATGGTCTAGAAATAACCAAACCCTTGAAGCTACTGCAAAATTGTATGCATTGACTTGCTTGCTATAGCTTGCTTACGTATGCAGAGGATCCTATCTCCCATTTTCAATAGTCTGTTCAAAGCAGCTAACAACATAAGACTATTACGCCAACATTTAAAATAATAGACTGGCAATCCTGGCATTGTTGGTGGCCCTGCTTTCTGGGATAGGGTCTTTTGGTGGGGGCAGGTTGGGATAAGTAAGTGTGGTGGGTTATGTTTGCTAGAGCACCTGTGAACTGTGGTTTTTGCTCCTGTCTTCTACCCCAGGCGGTATGTGCTAAAGTTGTCTGATGACATTGGGAATCTGGGCGAGGTGCGGCTCCCTCTTCTGGGTTGTCTGGGTGTCTCTTGGGTTGTCGTCTTCCTCTGCCTCATCAAGGGCGTCAAGTCCTCAGGAAAAGCAAGTAGCGTTCCTTCTCTTCTAACTTCTGCCTGACCATCCAAAGCCCACGGACCCCTCCCTGCCTCCCAACATGACCTTCCCAGCCATCTGCAAACATTCTGTCCCTTCTCTCTCCTTCAGGCCTAGTTAGTCTCCTGTGCAGGAGCCTGGGAGAAACCTCTTTGTATATTTACCTCAGAACTGCTGCCCTGGGCTCCTTCTGGGAGGAAGGGAGGGGGGATATAAATTAATTATATAAATAAATAAAAAATAAACTGCCCTTCTAGATCCTGAAGAGGTAAGTTCCTCTTAAGAGGGAGAAGGGAGGGGGGAGTAGGAGTGAAGATGCAAGCTGACAGTGGCTAACACAGTGATGAAACCAAGGTCTCAGGGGAAGGAACATCTCTGGGGCCACCTTCAACATATCTGAGTTCTATCCTACTTTCCCTCTGTCTCCTAGGTTGTATATTTCACGGCGACCTTCCCGTATGTGGTGCTGACAATCTTATTTGTGCGGGGGATAACGCTTGAAGGAGCTGTTACTGGGATCATGTACTATCTGACACCGCAGTGGGACAAAATTCTTGATGCAAAGGTATTTGTGTGGAATGCCTTGACAGGCCCTAGGGTCATGATGCTTGTAGGGGTTTCACAGCTGCAACCACGCCACCTTTTCCCCTTCCTTCCTCACCATAGGAATTTGGGGTCAGTGTAAGCTAAGCCAGGAGCCATGCTGATAATCCCCCTTTCCTCAATGACATCTTTGTCTTTGGTAGGTATGGGGAGATGCTGCTTCCCAGATCTTCTATTCATTGGGCTGTGCCTGGGGTGGACTTATCACCATGGCATCATATAACAAGTTCCATAATAACTGCTACAGGTAAGGCTCGTTATATAAGCAATGGCGAAAAGATGTAGAAATAATTTGTTGGGGTGGCAAAGTTCTTGTCTCTGGAAGGCATCTACAACAGGTGGGGATCCTCTGGCCTCTGAGCCAATCAGGGTTCCCCAAAGGGCTGTTTGGTCTCCAAGACCATTTTTGCCATACCATGTCCATCTGCCCACCAGCTAACATCACTAGTGAGGGCAAGCATTTGAAGGTGTGCTTCCATCCGCCCATCATCTAGTGGGCCCATTGGAACATGCCTTTAATCCCCTCTGTGCTTCTCTAATGTGGAGGATGGAGCATTTGAAGGCATGCTCCCATCCTGGGCAGATTGGAGACTGTCTTCACATTTGCTTTGAAGTCCTGAAAATTGGGGCTTCAAAAGGAAAGCATCACCTGATGTCAAGTGATTGAGTGGTGGGCATTCCCCCTCCCCGACTGCTTTGGCCTGCCAAGGGTTGGGGAGACGAAGATCTAGCCCTCCGGCCAGAAAAGGTTCCCCACTCCTGTTCCACAGGTAGATGCAGGAACCACAGTAGATAATAGTCTTGACCATGGCTACTAGAAGCCCCATCTATCCCATTTTTGGGTTGCTCAGTTTTAGACACTTCACATGTCAAGTTGTTCCATGCAACCATGAAGGCTAGAAACTGTATTCTTTTGGCAGAAAAACCTGAGGTATGCAACTAAATTCTTAACCAAGCATATAAGGCAGAGGTGGCTAACCTGTGATCCTCCAGATGTTGTTGGAGTCCAACTCCCATCAGCCCCAGTTAACATGGCCGATGGTCAGGGATGATGGGAGTTGTAGTCCTACAAAATCTGGAGGGCCATAGTTTAGCCACTTCTAATAAAGCATGTGTTCAGAATTAAATAAGGCAGATTAGTTACCTCTTACATCAGCCACATGTTGTTACTCACAATCTGTCAAAAGAAAAAAAAGGTGAGTTTTTTCCTACTCTTTTTTAAAAATTGAAATGTTGTGCCTTATACTTTTGTATTCCTTCTTTTCTCCAAGAATCTGAGAGTTGCATACTTGGGGTTCACCAGACATCTTTGGAGATATTGGTAAAGGTTAGACATGCATAGCTTTCAAGAGTGTGAATTACATAAGAAACCTTGAGGCCGTTCTCTTGACTTTTTCCTCATTCGTTCATTGATTTTTCATGGCTGAAATAATGTCTCCTTCCCACCACCTCCAAGCCTCATGAAGTGACCCTGGTGTCTCACAATGTGGTATGTCCTCCCACTTCCTACAGGGACAGCATCATCATCAGCATCACCAACTGTGCTACAAGTGTCTATGCAGGCTTCGTCATCTTCTCCATCCTTGGCTTCATGGCCAACCACCTAGGTGTGGATGTTTCCAAAGTGGCTGACCACGGTCCTGGTTTGGCCTTTGTGGCCTATCCAGAGGCACTGACACTGCTTCCTATCTCCCCTCTTTGGTCTGTTCTCTTCTTTTTCATGCTCATCCTCCTGGGACTGGGCACACAGGTAATCATGGAAATAGGCACAAAGGACTTGGCAGAGTAGGAGAGCGGGCATAGGTGCCATTTGCAATTGGGGTGATTTGGTGCATCAGTGTTCATGGAGAACTGTAGTGTGGCCAGATACACCAATTCTCAAGGTAGATAGAAATGGCTTGGAGCATGAGTAAGCCCTAGTCATGGGTTGATGGGTATGTGAATTCTGTGTGGGAGAGTGGGAACTGGTATGCAGGAGCATTGCTAGGTACTCAGGGCACAGGCCCATGACACAAATTTGCATATGCTAATATTACGTGTAGATGTATCTGAGATACTAAGATGGTGGATGGGTGGAGCTCACCAGAACTGCATTGTGCAATGTACCCATCTGCTCTATAAGCAAAGGAAAAATAAATAAATAAATTTTACAAAGAGGGGAATGGATAGGAGATCTGGGGGCTGCCGCAAAAGACCTGGGGCTCAGAGCCTCTGGACCACCCTGTAACAATGCTCCTGCTGGTATCTATAGGACATATGTGTTGATGGAGAATGACATGCTTTTAGACTCAGGTGCTAGACAGCCTAGACCTTTCTAAACTTGTTTCATTGAGCTCAGTGGTAAGCGTGAATTACTAGTACAAGAGAGGAGGCAGAACTGGGTGATAGAGAAATCA
Organism: Rhineura floridana; assembly: GCF_030035675.1. Taxonomy (NCBI): domain Eukaryota; kingdom Metazoa; phylum Chordata; class Lepidosauria; order Squamata; family Rhineuridae; genus Rhineura; species Rhineura floridana. The sequence goes on along the minus strand of NC_084485.1, from coordinate 81,646,796 downwards.
CAGGGGCCTGGAAGAATGATTTCTCCTTCTTCACAGCTGGGTAGAGCAGGGGCAAGTTGAGTTACAGTGCAGCTAGGACACTAGGGGTAGCCAAGCTGGTGTCCCCCAGATGTTTTGGACGACAACTCTTCCATGAGCCCCAGCCAATAAGCCCAATGGTTAAGGATAATAAGAGCTGTAGTATACATCTGAAGGGCATCACCTTGGCTGCTCCTGCTAGAGACAGAAAATTAATATTACATTTTTAAAAAATGACGTTATATAAACATTTATTAACACATTCTCCCAAAGAATGAATAAAGCATCGTTACTTACAGGCTGGGCTACTTTCCAAGTAGTACAGATCCTAACCCTTAAAAGTGTATTAGAATTGATGCAGGTGGAGAAAGACAGCAGGTCCTATTGCTAAAGGGAGGTGGGGTGGGGGAGGGAATGAAGAGGTTGGAGCCATGCCACCATTCCTCACGTTCTGTTTCTCCTTGATCAATTCTCTCCTTAGTTCTGCCTTCTGGAGACTCTTGTCACAGCCATTGTGGATGAAGTAGGAAATGAATGGATCATCCGTCAGAAAACCTTTGTGACTCTTGGTGTGGCTGTGGTGGGCTTCCTGCTTGGTGTTCCACTCACCACTCAGGTATGGAGCACAGGGGCATTCTTAGTGGGGTGGGGGCAGAAATCACTCCTTACCAGGGTCCTGAGCTGAAGGCAAAATGTCTTGCCCCAGTCCCATACTGATGGATTTCCTTCCCTCCAGGCTGGTATCTACTGGCTGTTATTAATGGACAACTATGCAGCAAGCTTCTCACTTGTCGTCATTTCATGCATCATGTGTGTCGCTATCATGTACATCTATGGTAAGTATCCCGACAGTTGTCTGGAAACCTTCTGGAGTAATGAATCACAGTACTGCTTATTCTGGAGCTAAGTAAGATACAGGCTCCTTGCACTTTGTCCTTTTCAGAAGCCAGGTCAAGAATAAGCCAGGCTGTAATTGCTTGGTGTGCCTAATCAGTATTCAGCCAGTTAGCCCACAGTCCAACAGATAGAACCTCTCACTGCTAGTCAAGATTACCAGGGTGTCTGCCTTCACCTACATAGTGACTGACAGCTAGGATGTGTTGGGGAAATTGAGTTAATTATATTAGAACAAGAATAATGGACACTGGTACCCCTGTATCCCACCTCCAAACTTAGAAATGAGAAACAGAGCACAGAGTAGGACGAAAGAGGACTCAGCAAGTTTTCTGCTCATTTTTAACTTGTGAAAGCTTCACCATTGATTAGTTTCTCCAGCCTAGTGTTGAAGGCAATGTCTCCCTCTAGCCCTCAAATCCAGGTAGGACTAATGGTACTTAGGCAGGGCAGTCAGGAATTTGTTGAAGATAATGGGCAGTATTCAACTAAATAATAGTGCTAGCACAAGGATTAGCACTAGTGCAACAGAACTTTCCCCCTCTCCTCCCCCTGCATGCCCCGCACTGTCTCCAGATATGCTCCAGAGGGTTTGGGGAAAACCCAGAATAGATTTAGGGGGTGCAGGGGGGAAGAGAGGGGGAGAACATTCTGTTGTGCTAGTGATACTATTTAGTGGAATACCACCCAATGTGTACAACGTGAGGCTCTTGCTGAGGCCCAGAAGTGAGAGGCCTTGCTGACCCATTATGCTGGACCTATCGCTCATTTCCCAGTGAATTAAATGGTTGTTGGCAACAAAAGAAACAGTATAAAAGCGAGCCCTGTGTGAGCATCTGACATCCTAGGACGACTGCTGAAGCCCCAGCATTGTGTCAGGGCCCACCAGCGCTAATGCCTGGCCTAGATCTCTTATGCCAGTGAGGTGGGACTGCAGGCAGCCATTTGCATTTCCCACAGTGCCCTGGAGCTACATCAGAGACCCAAGGGCTTTGTGGGAAATTACAAGGGTGTCTCCTAGCTGCCTTGGCATGCGGCTGCCAGGTAAGTCTGAGGGACCCCACAGATATGGAAGTGGGTCCACTAGAGAGCACTTTGCCCAGGGCCCTCTCAAACCTGGAGGTGGCTTTGTGCAAGAATTTAGCTCCATTGTCTCATCCAGGCCTCTCAAATGAAGCAACAGGAACTTCTGGGGCCAAGCTACCATGTGCAACAAAGGCAGGGAGGTACTGTGGAAGGGAAACATCATGATTCCTTTCTATCATAATGGTGGGGAGAGGGACCCATCATGCAGGAGAGTGTGCGATCTTCAATGTTGAGTCCCATAAACACCCTGCTAACCACAGGGCCCATGAATACCTTCAACTGACTCTGGCGTCCACTTACAATGTCTCTAGTTCACTCCACTCTGCTGACCCTCCTTTGCCTCTGCTCCACACAGGGCACCAGAACTACTTCAGGGACATTGAGATGATGCTGGGTTTCCCACCACCCATTTTCTTCCAGATCTGCTGGAGGTTCATCTCTCCTGTTATCATCTTTGTGAGTGTGTGAAGTAAACACTGCTAGAGAGAGGGGGTTGGAATAGGGCAGCTGTGTGAAGCAGAACTGGGAGTGAGGGGACTGGGACCAGCCACTTGAATGTTGGGTGGTGGCGGCGGCGGCAGGGAACCAGCATAGGAAAGAAGTTTCAAGAAAAGAGTCAAGGGAAATGTCACACCTGCAAAGGGAAGAGGGGCTTCCAAAACAGCAGTTGGTGAAATATTGGGAATGAGCACCACCGAGTGAAATGGATGAAGGACATGAGGGTGTGGAATTTGGGCAGCAGCCTGATTCCACCACCCCCGATCCCTTTGGGCTTTGTTTCAGTTAGTGTTGCTTCCTCTCTCTTCCCCTCCCCATCCCCAGTTTATCCTTGTGTTCACAGTGATCCAGTACCGACCTATCTCCTACAATACCTACGTGTACCCTACCTGGGCTATCACCATTGGTTTCCTTATGGCGCTCTCATCGGTCATTTGCATCCCCATCTATGCTGTGTTCTGTGTATTGCGCTCAGAAGGCGACTCGCTGCTGCAGGTGGGGCTGTGCATGAGCAGGCTAAGAGGGAAGGAGGCTGCTGCTTCCTAGAGGTGCTGGGGCCAATGTGCCTGCCTACCGGGGATCCCAATGGGTGAACAAAGGCTTTGAAACCAGTAACCTCTTCCATGCCTTCTGTTTCTGCAGCGTCTGAAAAATGCTACCCGGCCAAGCTATGAGTGGGGCCCAGCCCTTGTGGAGCACCGGACAGGCCACTATGCACCAGCCCTCAGCTCCTCCACAGAGTCACAGCTGGAGGTGCAGTTGCTGAACCCTGAAAAATCCAAGAGTGACGAGGCTGGTGTGCCTGTTGCCATCTCAGTTGGAAGCAATGGCTCTACTCACAGTCAGGACTCCAAGATCTGAACCTTAGCCTGGGAGGCAGGGCAGGGAGCCCGCCTTGCACCTTCTCTTTCCCACCTGCCCTGGTCCTCCAAACCCTACTCTGCTCAGATATATTTCAGCGCCTCCCACTGGGTGGGGGAGCCTTGGCTCCGAGGCTGTGCCGGACTCTGGGGGAGGGGGTTGTGAGGTCCCACCCCATCCACCTTATTTGTGCCCCTGTGCCATCTTGTAACCCCTTATGTTTACAGTAATGTTCAGATGGCCCCAATTCACAGCCAGGACCAGGGTCAGAGATGGGGAGGATGTCCACTGGCTGATCTGTTGTAGGTGCCTTGAAGAGCACCAGCAGCAGGATTGTGTGGAGCCTCTTTTGGTCAGCAGCCTATTTGGGGTGAAATCTGGCAGCTGCACCAGGGCCCAGTAGGACTGGAATCTACTGGGGATGTATGCCCTATACTGCCCTGGATTAGGGCTCTGGGAACTGGCTTCACAGGCAAGCAAATGGGAAATTTGTGGGGAAGGGGAGGAAAGAGGGTTGGTAGTCATCATAAATGTAATCTAGACATTCTAGGCACAGCTTGGCCACAGGCTAGGCAGCTTTCAGCTAGGCTGTTGCCTCTGTGAGAGCTCTTCCAGAGATGCATTGAAGACTATACACCACCCACCACTGCATATCTCTTCCTAGCTTCCTTACCTAGGAGATATAGCTTCCCCACCGCTGTCAGTTTGCCCTTCTAGTCATGGTCTCTATGAGAAGAAATGCTCTTGCTAGATACACTGTGGTTGGGTTGACAGATTAATAATTTTTGGGGGGTAGGGGTAAGAGAGCTCTCCTTAACTGGATTACAAGCAGGGAGGTAATAGAAGTATCACTGATCTATGAACACAAGCAGACATATTTCTCCTACTTGATCTCAAAATCAAGCCTTATTTGCACACCATCCAGAATCACACATGCATGCATACAGAGAAGCATAAACACACAGCATCTCCCATAAATAAATTTGCACAGCTGACAGCTTGGATACACTATATGGTTGTGATAGAAATCTAGTGCAGTGCCACAAGCTCTGGGCAGTGCATGCAACCCACTGTTCAAATTTTGTCCAGATATGCACTGTTGGTCTAGACAGCATCTTCTGGATCTCTGTAGGGGTGGGTGGGTGGTGGCTCTGAAGCATTTTTCTACGCTCTTCCCCTAAGAAGAGCAAATTAATTCAAATTGGTCTCCACATAAGCAAGAGACCACTGGGACCTAGCCCTGCCCTATTCTCTAGGGAAAGGGGCAGAGCCAACCATGGTGCTAAAGGCAGGCGATGTGCCAGATCCTATCCATACCATTTGGGGGAGGGACACACCAAAAACAAAAAGCACAACCTTTCCTAAAGGTTATCTCAGCCAGGCCTGGGTTCCATGTTGCCCAGTTCTCCAGTAGTAGGGGGATGGAAAATGTTGGCTTTATTCTGGAGCCATGGAGAAGTTGGCCAGAGGCACCAACCCCCATATCTAGCTGCAAGGCATCTCTCCCTAATGTAAAGCAGGGCCTATGCCGGCTCATATGGATAGAAGGTATTAATGGTTCCATCTTCCGGCCTCATCATCCTGTGTTTCCATTTCAGTGTTGCTGCCTGCACTTTACCCCTAGAAATGCCTGGGTAGAGGAGACAGGAGACCCTGGCAGCCACTATCCTGTCCTGTACCCTGATGCCATATCTCTTACCAATGCCAAACAGTGCATGTAGGGGGCACCCCTCAGCTCCCAACTATGCACGATTGCTGCAGTATAGCCATGGTGCCAACAGCAAGGGCACATCTGGTTCCTACCCACATGGTACCTGCTCCAGCCAGTGGCATGGGCCCAATGGCCAGTGTTTAAGTGCCAAATGTCTGCATCATGAGCAGATAAGAGGGGGAGGGGGACAGATGGCTCCATGCCCCAATGGTACTTTTGCTCTAAGCCTCCAGCTCCCCTATCCTTCTCTCCTCTGCGCCGAAGATGCACTATTTAATGCATGGTTCCCATGTCTGTCCTCCTCTCCCTTGTGAGTATGGCAACTAGCATTGCTGCCTCTCATTGTTCATAGCAATAATTGTGACGCGTCTCCCATACTGTGACTCTCCTAGTTGTAGATTTTTAAAGTCTGATAGATTTTAATGAAATTTATATTCCTGAACCTAGGATGGTACAGTCCTTTTTTGTGTGAATGGGAAAGGGGGGGTAGGGGTCATTATCTCCCCACAATGCTTCCGCGAAGCCCATTGAACCTTTTTTCAGATGAGAAGAAGAATCTCATTTGCATTGTTCCACTTGCAGGAGGATTGTCTGTATTAATGTGGAGCCGTTCCTGCCTTTTCACTTTCCCTGGAATCCCATGACCCTGTTCACAAGGATGAGCAAAGGCAACAGCGGCAACTCAGACCAGCTTAGGCACAGGATGCTACAGGGCAGGGTCCCCTTAAGACACTGCAGCAAAAAATGAGGTCTGTAAGGGAAGGAAGCAGCTCTCCTTTCCCTAGCTGGGCCCTTGGCATCGCAACAGCCTAGAGCGAGGGCAGAAGCGGGGCACTGGACATGGCTCTGTTGGAGGCATGGGGTGGAAGGCAGGGTCCAGCCCTACTACCATCCCATAGGCTGAAGCAATCGTGCCTGTCTTGGGAGATGTCAGGATCACAGGCCTGGGCAACAGAGCAGCATTGTCCTTCCTTGCTTGGTTAGATTCGTCACCATCTCTCTGTAGCCATCCCAAAGGGCCTCTTACTGAGTGGCCCCACCAGGCTAGGGTCTGATGGGATAAAGGAGAAGTCTGGTCTCTGGGATTTGGTGAAGAAACCACACTGGAAGCAGGACTGATCTCCCCAAAGTTTGGTCCTTTTGCTGAGCTTCTTGAACCACTGCAAAAGGAAGAGAAGGGGTTAAGAAGCAGCAGGAGGCGTTGCCTATGTAAAGCAGCAAGCACAGAGAAGCCTCAATCACTGCAAAGGAGCTAATGAGGCCCCCAGTAGATCCTGCATAGAACACACTGTAGACACTGTCTAATTATGACAGGTTTGCTAGACAGCAGGGGTAGCCAATGTTGTATTCTCCAGATGTTGCAGAACTCCAAATCTCATCAGCCCATCTGGCACGGACAAAGACTGGGTATGATGGAAGTTGTAGTCCAACAATATCTAGAGGCTAGCATTTTAGTGACCTCTACCATAGAGTAATAAACCAATTCTGAACTGTGCTTGTATCTCTCTACCACAGTTCCTTCTAGCTCTACAGCTACCTTTCAGTTGTAACCTGCAGCATCATGGTATCGTAGCTTTGGTGCTTCCTTGTTACCTGAGCTGCGAATGGTAGCTGCTACTCCCAAGATACTTTGACATCAAGGAAGGGCTAGGGTCTGGCTTGGCCTGGTTTAGGTGCAAATCTCGTTCCATGGCACGCTTCTCTTCTTGTAGTTCTGTGGAGAGAAGACCATTTCATTGGGGGGAAAGCAACAATCATGCAGAGCATTGGAGCTAGCATTCACAGAGACCATGCACTGCAAACACCACTCTTTCCTGGCAACACCTGCCTAAAGATGGTGACTGTAGGCACCGTGATGCTCTGTCCCTTCCCCACTTCCCAGCCCAGCCTTACATAAGACCTGGGCTCTGCATACCAGCCATGGTGGGCTCATGTGTTGCCTCTAGCAGCTCCGTAGTTCGCTGATATGCCTCCTCCAGCTGGCACTGCAAAACAAGGAAAATGCTATAGGAAACAACATTGAAGAAGCTGCTCCGTTAATTGCATGATTTCTCCAAAGGACTTCACATTGGAAGGCCTCCCCATATTAAATGCTTTATTTTCCCTCCCAATCCTGTAGTTGCCTGTCACTGCAGAAAGCTAATGGGATAGCATATCCATCCCTTTCAGTTGAAGACACCAGTTTCTTACTCCACTGGAAAATAGTTTGGCAATCTTCTGCCTTGGAAATGTGTGGGCTGTCCCTTGTTAGCAGCTTTTAAGCAGAGGCAAAATGCCCACATCAAGGATGATGTAGCAGTGGATTTCCTGCATTGGCAGGGGGCTGATGACCTTAGGAGGTGGTTTCCACCTCTAGGATTCTGCAGTTACAAGTCATTGTGGCAGAACTTTCCAGCTCTCAGGACTGCTGTTGTAGTGTTACAAAGGCATTTTTTGTTGTTGTTTTGTGAGTAGACACTGATGACAGGAAATACTGTTGCAGCAGTCCTGAACACCAATGTGATGGTATTTTCACATCCAAGATGCTATACAGGTTTCTTGACACACATCTCTCTCCTCAACCCCTCCCCCTGCCACAGAAGAAGGCAAAAAAAAGTTGGCCATTTAGGCAGTTGTAGAACTGGGATTGAAGCCAAATACATACCCAATCATTATCACTCATCTCCTGATGAACACAGGTGTTCTGCCCTAAGCGCACCTACACTCTTTTCTAATCCATTCGGGCAGGGCCATAGGAACATATGTGTGTGCATGTAGAGAAGGTATTAGAGCAATAATACTTGGGACCATCCAATAATTTTTTTATTTAACAAAATTTATCTACCACTTGATTGAAAAAAACTCTAAGCAGTTTGCAGAAAAACTGAACATTAGAAGATTTGGGACAGACAACTATGCAGTTTGCTCCTGTAAGGAGTAGTGATGGCCATCAACTCAGATGGCTTTAAAAGAGGATTATTTTATTGATTGATTGATTTATTTATTAGATTTATATCCTGCCCTTCCTCCCAGTAGGAGGATAAGATTATCAGTGACTACTAATCATGATGGCTATGTTCTACCTCCACTGTCTGAGGCAGTATGACTTTGAAAAGCAGTTGCTGGGAATCACAAATTGGAATTGTCCTACTTGTAGGCTTCCCATAGGCAACTGGCTGGTCACCGTGAGAACAGGATGCTGGACTAGATGGCCCTTCTTGTGTTTTTGTGGGGTATTTTAGAAGGGCTGAGGAAACGTTGCCCGAGAAGCGCAGCCTAAGGCAGAGTATAAACCACATACCCATTGGCCATGATCTGAAGCAGACTCTTGAAAGTGCATGGGATAAACACTGATCATGAGGAATATGCCTCTAGGCACCCTACTTGAAATAAGAGGGTTCAATCCTTACCTGTAAATAAGGGATGTGTCTTTCCAGAGCATGGCACTCATCCTCTAGCAGGGTCCTAGGAGAAGTAGAACGGCCAGTGAGATCCATGGGAAGTGAGAAATTTGGGGCAAAAAGCAACTTTGCAGACTTAGGGTCTCCATAGCTTCTTTGTGTTTGTTTCCCTTCCCAATGCAGGGACTGGCAGTTCAACTGTGAATTAGATGACAGGATAGCCATCACCTCTTTGCAGGGCTGCTCACTGTTCTTGGGATGAGAACAGAAGACCGCCCCACTTTTGAAGCACTTCATGAGAGGGCTCTTCATATGCAAGGGCACAAGCATCTCTAACCCTGACAGTGTTCCTAAACCTCATTCTATACTCTACTGGTTCAGAGTCTCCCAGGTTACTGGCTAGCAAACTCTTTCTGGGGTACCTGCCGGTGGAGTATAGTAAGTTCCCTTCCCTTGCTACACACACTGCCTGAAATCTGCACTAAGTGGCACAACGTGGAATAATCTCTACAAAGCTATTTGTGTGATCCCCACTGGAGACTGAGCTGGCAGCCAAGACGATGACTTAGACTCCACACTCCTGTGTTGCTGCCCTGGCTACAGGGTAAAGACTCTAGAAGGCATTCTGCTTCTTGACCCTTCCCCTTGAGGCTCCCAGCTTCATATGCTATGGAGATGAGAGAGATGCTTTCCCTTCCCCACCCCACCACATCCCTTTCTATACATAGGAAGGAGTGAAAGCTTACAAATTCTGCCAAAATTGATCTGATTCAGTCCTTGTACTGACACAAAGCAAAATCTGCAGCAGGAACTATGTGCACACCCAGAGGAAGTTTGGAAAGGGACTCTTGCAAATCTCTCTGGGCCCCTCCTTATTTTCATACTTGTTGCATAGGAGAGACTGGGAAGGAGCTGATGGAGGTTATATATTAGAATGTAGCTGCTTGGGCCCATCTGCACATTTTCACACACTGCCATCCTCAGCCCCCTTCTGTCTCTGCAATGAATTTACCATTCTCTGCCACTGTGTTCTATATTAAATCTGCCTTCCAGATCCACAATACAGACACCTGTAACCCTCTTGTGTCTTCCTCCCTTTTACAACATCTGTCACAAGAAGAAAATGCTGGAGCAGAGAGCAAAAATATATAATGGAACAAAACTTACTGCAGTTGAGAGGCTACCTTGCCAATATGGGCAATATTCAGTTTATTACAGAAGAATCCCAGTTCATTAGTGGTTTTGGAGGACAATGGCCTGAGAAAACAAGAGACTGGGTGAGCTACAAGCTCCAGACAATCTGAGAAGAACTTGCTGTTTCCTGTGGCCAGATGGTCTCTGTGCCTGCAACTGGGCATTCCTGCACTTTCCAAGGCAAAGCTTGTTATGGGACACTCATAAAAGTATCAGGAAACAGAATTTGGCTGGAGATGTCAGTCATTCTCTTTCCAGGACCCCTGGTTTCAATGAGTTCTACTTCCAGCCCCAATGTGTGGATGTCACAGCACAGGGGCTGATTAAATTGAACTAGCATGCTTCTCAGAACTCAGACTCAGCCCTGAAATTACTAGGCACAGGAGCAGCATCAGGATAACTGGTCCCAGTCTATGGTCTGAAGGTATATAAGGCCAGCTCCCTGCTGAAGCTAAGCAGGGTCAGGTCTGGTCAGTGCCTGGATGGGAGACCACCTGGGAACCATATGTAAACCGCCTTGGGTTTCTATCATGAAAAGAAAGGCGGGGTATAAAATAAATAAATAGCTTTCACCCAGGCATTTTGAATAACTATAACCATCTTGCCACAGCTTTGGATCTAGGTAGGCAAGCATATCTGGTAGGTACATACTTGCTGGTAAGTAGGAGTACTTGAAGCTGATACAAAGTTTCTGTGAATGTAATACATGGGGCTTCCGAGTTCACATCTAAACTTTTCATCTAGAGCTCAAGCATAGGGGTTTAGACCTAAGCTCTTGAATCCTCAAGATAAGTAGATTCTTAAACAAAAGGAAATGCACATTTTGAAAAAAGCAAGCATAAAAATCAGGCATATAAGAAAAACATCACATGCTAACTAATTACTGGCCTTCGTTTAGGCATTATAAGCTGGGGCAGGAGGATACAGCTGTGAAAAGGGTGCTCCATGTTAAGGATCATTAAGAAACAGATTGAAAATGAAACTGCCAATATCATAATGTCATTATACAAATCTATGGTGAGACTGCACTGGGAATACTGTGTACAGTTCTGGTTGCCTCACCTGAAAAAGGATATTGTAGAGCTGGAAAAAGTTCAGAAAAGAGCTACCCCAATGATCAAGGGGATGGAGCGACTCCCTGTGAGGAAAGGTTACAACATTTGGGGCTTTTTAGTTTGGAGCAAAGGCAAGTAAAGAGGGACATGCCAGCAGCATGTAAGATTATGCATGGTGTGGAAAAAGTGGGTTGGGAGGCTTTTCTGCCTCACTCAAAATAATGGAAGCCAGGACCATCCAATGAAGCGGAATGTTGGAAGATTCAGTACAGATAAAAGAAAAAAATCCTCCACATAACATATGAACAATGGAAATGACTCCCACAAGATGTAATGATGTCTACCAACTTGGATGGCTTTAAAAGAGCATTAGACAAATTCATGGAAGACAAAGCTATCAGTGGCTACTTGCCACATTGGCTATGTCCTGCTTCCACTCTCAGAAGCAGTGTGTTTCTGAATGCCAGTTGCTAGGACTCACAAGTAGGGAGAGTACTGTAGCACTCAGGTTCAGCATGCAAGCTTCCCATAGAGAACAGGATGTTGAACTAGATAGGCCTTGGGCCTGATCCAGCTTGGCTCTTTTTTATATAGTTACCACATGTGATTAGTCTAGACTGCTCATAGCTTCCTCAGCTAGAGATAAGAGGGAGGCATATTAGATTTTTTAAGAACAGCTGATTCCTGAGTCACAGGTTTCTCAAGGAAAACCACTGCATTTATCAAATAAAATCTTTCACCTCAGCTGTCAGAGAGAAAACAGCCAAAAGTACTTCAAATTAGAACAAAAGTTTAATTTAATATGCAAATTTGATCCCAGTAAAAATAAGAAGGGAGATTGGGAATCAGATCAGTGAGAAATCAGCCTTTCAATTTTTCTTTTTTTTTCTTTTGGAAGACTGAGCAGAAAGGATGGAACAACTTGATCAAACTAAGAAAAAGGGACAGATATGATGTGTCTTCAACATCAATTTTTGCTGACTGGGTCTGTAATTTCACAATCCATATGACCTGACTGTAAAATTCCATCCAAAATGGAGAGACTTATAATTAAAGTGGACACACCATAGCTAATTCTACACATATTTATGTAACCAATACAATCATATTTCAAGATTAATACCACAATAGGACTGAAACTACTTGCAAGCCCCCAGCCCCAGAGTTTGTATAAGGGTCAAAAATTGGATAGTAGTGATCAGCTCCAAAACAGCCCATTGAAGCAGCAAGAACCAATCTCTGCTAGGTTTCTGTGTGGTGTTAGGCTCTCATCAGACAGAATCAGTCCTGGATGCTGGGACCCCTGTGTTGATACAGTGTACAAAATCTGGATAGGAACAAGGCACAGCTCATCAGCTCATTCTTTGGAGGTCCTACTTTCCCTTGGTCTTACCTGATGACGGCACTGCTCCCAGAAGAAGGCCGACCATTGCCAGCATTTGTCTTCAATGCAAAGGTGACCACGTGAGGGCTGTATTTACCGATGGCACAATCTTGGTCCCTGTTAAGTAGAAATAGCGGAGCCATAAGGGAATGCCCCATCCCCAGTCTTTGGACTGACAGGAGAAGGCCAGTTTTTTCTGTAACACAGCAATGACACCATCCAGTAGCTAGAATGCATACCAGCCAGATAAACCTCTTCAACCTAAAAGGCAGAGCAGGCTGGACTAAAGAGGCCAACTCCTCTCACCTTCTAGAGTCATCACCTCTGCTCATGTCAATGTGGAGAAAGACAGTGAGAGGAGAACATTTCCAACATAAGTGCACAAATGCAAGGCTTCAGACTATGACTGAGGGATAGTGGCAAGCTTTGAAAGGCATGATGGCAATCCTGTGATAGGGCACATGGTATAAAGTATGGCTGAAACAATGAGAGAAAGGCCAATCCCTACTGACCAATCTGTTCTAATCCATACCCTCACTGAGCTCTCCGTTGGTTACACAGGGGCAAGGCAGGGAGCTAAGCCTCTGGCCAGGGTTCCTGCAAGTGCTGATCCCAGCTCTCACTTGGATGAATGGACACTTTGAACTTAGAGGGGTGAGGACATGATCCCAGCCTCAAGCTATGGACTGAACACACCAGAAAAAATAAAAGCAGTAGGACTAGCATTCCTGTGAGGAGTGCTTAGCAATAAGATTCCTGCACGGAAGGGAGCTAGGCAAGAACAACAAGCTGTATGCTTGATCCCAAAAGAATGGTAATATAAGACTGGGATGAATTACACTGATAAGGAAAAAAAACTAGAGTGACAAACAACCTTTATTTTCTGGTAACAAATTGAACAGGTGCACTTGAATAGTGGGGCCATGATACAGGTGAGGGATGTCACTCAAAGTGTTGTAAGCACTGGCCATTTGAGTGGTAAGCATGTTTAACTGATACTAGAACTGCCAATCAGATTGCATTCAAAGTGGCATTCCTTGTGAAGGATTTCTGGAACAGTCATCGTTTGGAAGATGAAACAGTACTGTGTGCATAGTGTAAATTATACAGTTTGGTCACAAGGTGGCACTGGACTTAGTTGTATCTGAGTGGCAACAGAAGTTACTTGTTCTTGTTCTGTCCTTGTTGGAGAGAGACAATGAAGTTCTTGACTAGCTTCTTGGCTGTTGTCTTTTCTACGTCTTCTATGACAAATACAATTATGGCTTCTCCAGCCTAGACTGTCTTGGACAAAAGATGAGAGAACTCACCCATTCCATACTCAGATACATCACCAGCCACATCGGCTGGAGACTGAAGGGTTATTCCTTCCCCAAAAAGGCTTAAGGCCTTAAGATATTCTGGTTCTTTTTCTTCCATCCCTACTACCTACTCCCCCGCAACTCAGCCCATAATTCTCTGAAGTCCCTTCCCTCCTGATCCCCAATACCTGCCCTCCTGAGATGCCTTCTGCTGTAGGCCAATCAGAAGAAGACGGATTTCCTCCCTCACCAACTCCTTGAGGTGGGGAGGAGCAGCCAGCAAGGCCCAGCTGTCAGCTGCTTGTAGTGGACTCTGTTCTAGTCTAAGGTGTCCTAACTGCAACTCCTGGTGGAATTCCAAGAGCGTCTGTACCTGTAAATAGGGAAGGGATTAGACTGCATTAGGGAGAGTGTACAACCCACATGCAAAAATTCACACAAATGCACATTGACACAAACTGCAAGAGCTTTCTCCAAGTAATCTGCCTGCCTCCCTCCCCCTCCCCAAATGATGGCAGGCACTTGCACAGCCTAGAAAGACAAATTGCAGCCCCTACACAACTTTATATATCACTGCCTGCTCAAGGGGATGTGATTTCGAACCACATCTGAAAATCAAGCTAGGTGCCTTTTTGCAACAAAAGAAAACAAAACCACTTTAGCCAAACTTATCAAGCAAATGTATTTCAGAAAGTCCTCGTCTTAGCAAGGCAAACAATGAACGTGTGCAAGTGAAAACCTAGCCATGGGTTTATCCCTAACTTGATGGCAGACAATTACATCTCATGTGCAGGCCACAGCATTTGTGTAATGATGATGGAGGCAGGGACCTGAAGTATGCCGTGCATTAAGGGAACAAGAAACATATGCCATGCCTCAAATTATGGCAATTGTGTGAGAAGAACTGAATGAGTATTGGCTGAATTGTGATGTGTCACAATTACATACTTTCCTCTCCAGCAATACACTATTACTATTCTATTAGTATTCTAGTAATACTACTCTAGCATATTCTACTAGAATATTCTAGTACTACTAGAAGCATCACTACTGCTCCTTAGCACACAATTTCTTTGTTCAATAGGTACATTTCCATGCTTGGCCTCAGTTCTCCCTTTTTTTGCATCATCTGCCCTCTGACAGTCTTTGCCTATGCGCTGCAATTCTCTCTCTTCTCTTGTCTATTTTCTGTCTCTTTGCTCCCTTCTCTTCCCAGACTTCCCTCACACATCCACACACTCTACTTCCTTTGTGTAATGTGATAAATTTCAAAAACTCAGACACTGAATTCATTTCAGTAAATCTTCGATGTTACTGCTTACACCAACAAAGATAATATGTATTTTAAAAAGTGTGCTAGAAAAAAAAGTGTTGTACATGTGATATCCTTTGGGGCATGTGTATCTGTCCTGGCCTGAACAAGATGTCAAGGAAGAGATAATGGTTTAAAAGCAGTATTCTTCTAAAAGTATGATCTACTTTATGAACAATAAAAGCAAGAAAAACTACAAGAACCAGGGCTGCACTGTATGCATAAATAAATATATATTAATAGTCTGCTTAAGTTTTACTGATTTCAGGTAACAGCCTAAGATTGCCAAAGCAGACTGCTGTTTGGTTATCTGGTTGGAGCACTATCCATTTATTCATTTTTACTTTTCTTACATTTATATCTCACCTTCTTTCTGCCATGGAACCCAAGGTGGTGTACATGGGTTTTACAGGCAATTGCCCCTCTTGGCACTGACAAGACCAAGACCTCCTTAGCTTCAGCAAGATGGTGGCCTCATGTGCCTTCAGACCCTATTCATTTGCCTATATACAATGCACTCCTAGTGCAGACTCCCTGTTTCCCCCCATACGTATCATACAGGAACACACCAAATTCAGTAAAATGTTGAATCTGCCAAAGACTTGGAATGGACTATGAGACTGTAAGTTATATGAAGAGTATTCAGGGTAAAGAGTGAAGCTTTTAGGCTCCCTGAATCCTTTAGAAGAAAGTGGGCAAAGTTGCCCTGCAGATGGCTTATTGACAATAGCATCAGCCAGGAGACTGTCATTCTACAATAGTTGTCACGAGGGCACTATATTGTTGCCATCTGTACTACAGACACTCCATAAAAGGTGCAAGGCTGAGGAACTCCCCCCTCCCCTGATGAGGAAAGTCAAGGTCATGCAGCAAAAATATCTGCAAGGTATTTGTAGGGCAAGCAAGCTCCAAAACTCCCTTTCCGGCCTCACACATTCACAAGAAGTTGGCTACAGTACAGCTGCTTCCCTGGGCAGCCTCTCAGATATGCACTTGGAGAGAGGAGGGGAAGCATACAGAAGAACACAGCAGAGAGACAGGCAATATCTGTGCCATTCATAAGGCTTGAGATGAAGCAGTAATACAAAGCCAGATGCGAGGTGGGGCTTACTGGCCACAATGGGGGTGGGGTGACCCAAATGCTCAGCTTTGGAAACATGGATCTCAAGCAAAGCCACAACATGAAGAGGTGGTAGAGAAAAGGGTGCCATCTGGTCAGGGTATGCTGCTCTTGCTCTTCTCGTTTCAAAGGGAGGTAAAGTAATTAGCATGTGAAAAGCCTCAGGGTATTGACTGTTCTTCTCAGCCGCAGTCAGGACCATGCTGAATAAAGGGCATAAATGGCTGGAGGAGAACAAAGGGCTTCCAATAGCATGGATAAAGACTCTGGCCAAGCTGTAGGAACTAGCTGAGCTGGGAGCTGGCAAATGGGGATCCAGCAGAACAGGGAGGCATCATTTCACACACATCTACAAACACCCCTGTCTGGCCTTCTGAGAGATGCTTTCCTTTTACAGGAACCAAAAAGCACTTAAAAAGCAACTGGGCTGCCGGATGTAAGTGGCAAACCTGAGCCATATGTCATACGAGATGATTTTCCTACAACAGTATCACTGTCTCTGAAAAGACATATATGTCATAAATACTGAGCAGCGCTTGAATTATGTAGAGAAAGGTGGGAGGGGAACTTAATAAAATTCAAAAGCCCTCCTCTATCTCCACCCAATTTTAGCTAAATCACAGCCCCCCTTCAGCATTCTAAGAACAGTTGCTAATGAGAGTACCAAAGAAAAGTCCCCCCTCTAGGCCTCTGCAACTGGTCACAGCTTCCTATCATATATGCTCACAGTGAAATGTATTAGTGTTTTCCTATCTTATAAATGGTAATGGTCTGCCTTCAAGTCGATTCTGACTTATGGTGACCCTATGAATAGGGTTTTCATGGTAATCAGTATTCAGAGGGGGTTTACCATTGCCTTCCCCAGAGGCTGAGAGGCAATGACTGGCCCAAGGTCACCCAGTGAGCTTCATGGCTGTGTGGGGATTAGAACCATAGTCTCCCAGGTCATAGTCCAACACCTTAACCACTACACCACACTGGCTCTCTTATAAAGTAGACATATTTGAACTACACTAGTATCAGTGTTAGAAATAATTTCTGTTGTGTATGTTGTACAGTAGGGGTGGGCAACCTCTGGCCAGTGGGCCAAATTTGCCCTGGCATGAGTCCTAATTTGGTCTGCAAGGCCATTTTTTCCAAACCATGCCGACCTGCCCCACACCTGACATAATATGTGAAGTCAGGTCTGCAGTGATAGAAACATGGCCGGGTTGGCTACATGACCAACTTCCCTATGGGGAACTTGACCATACAGCCAATCCCTGCAGAAAGCAGGGTTCAGCTGATGGGCAATGAGTTGAACTCTGCTGGATCGGCTGTGCAACCAAGTTCCCTGTGGAGAACTCAATTGCATAGCTGATCCCTGCAGAAAGTAGCTTTGCTAGCCATATGCTCCACAGTTGAGAAATGCTGAGTATAGGGCTTGCAAAGCACATTGCGCAGTGCTTCCCAAGTGTCAGATAGCTGGTTAGAGTCTAAGGAATGGTTTTCACCTAACTTTTTTTTAAAAAATGTCCACTTTCTTATAAACATTTTAAAACAAAACATGTAATCCATTTTTACCATTGCACATCAATCTTGAGCTCCTCCAGAACTGGTTAAGAAGGACAGGAAAACAGACAGATGTATACTTACCCTTAGGGGTAAGTGTGATATCTGTGGGAATCTATACAAGATATATATATTAATCTGGGTTTATTCTGGAAATTTTAAAAAAGTATTTATACTTGGCACATTTGCAGTGGATGTTTGAAAATTACAGCTAGATCATATCTTGTCCAGATCTTAATTATCTGATGATTGGAGAATTTGTCACCATATTATTTTCTTAAAAATCAACTGATGAATCAACATGTTTACTGTATAAGGGAGGGAATGTAAGTTTAAATCAGAAACATGTAGGTGCGGAAGTCAGTAACCTTTGATCTCACTCCTGAAATCAGTTATAAAAATAGAGATAATGAGAAATCAAGCTGTATTAGTCTGCATTCTAGTGACAGGAATAATGATGACAAAATTTCAGGAACATATCCATATTACTCAAATGGGTCTTTTAAAACAAAAATTTCTGGAAAGGGGTAGCAAAAGGACTAGATCAGGAGACAACAAGATGGGACACAAGAAAAAAATGTTCAGAACCAGCTGGCAGTAAATTTATTCCAATACACCTTTACAGAACTAGAAATAAAGGTATTAACGGAAGGTTTATTGTTTGAATTCACCTCAAGACATAATTTGTTTTAGATGATGGAGATATACAACAGTTATTTAGGAAAATTATTTTAGCTAATTGTAAGTAGCTACATGTAGCTACTTACATGAGGATTTGGAAGCCTTTAGGCCTAAGTAAACATTTAAACCATCTACATACAACTTTTTGTCTCAAACTGATGACAGGATGTCACAATTTTACATTCTCCCTTTTACCTTCTCCCTAAAATACTTAAGGGAATATACCCTGTTCCAGGCTGGCCTATAGTTTCAGGTTGCAGAACTGTATTTGAATCTTTATAGGCTGATTCATTTTTAAGTGTTTCATCTCAGAGACAGAATACTATTTAAGAGAGACTACCAATTTTTTAAAGTTTTATTGAGAATCTAGAATTGCATAGCACACTGCTAACTATTTTATTACTTATTTATTATATCCTGCTCTTCCTCCTGAAGGAGCCCAAGGCAGCAAACATATTGCACTATGATAATACGATGGATATACTATAATTGTACACTAACATTCCACAGGAGAAGGCAGTTACATTAATTGAAGAAGCAGCACCCCCTACTATTTTTTTATGATCTTTAGCTGAACTGATACTGAAGAAACATTTCTTTCAGTTCATGGATAAAGTGTTTTGGTAAATTTCAGGGACAGTAAATGAATGTAGCTTTTCTCTAGAATTGGCAAATATTTTTATGAATTGGTTTGAGCCACTGTTTATGTTATATGATAGCAATACACACACGCACACACACACACAGGGTATCTAGATAATATTGTACCTAAAAGTAGGTACACACACAGACACTGAGGGTACCTAGATAATATTATCATGATTTGAAATGGTACTGAAAACACACTTAAGGGGGTTGATATATATGTAAGCTCCAAACATAACAATACTAAATTTGACTTAACATACAATGGAGAGAACATATATTTTTTGGATGTTAAGATTAGGAACATCCATGGGCATCAGTTACTGACATTTGCAGGTAACCAACAGATGAGAACTCATGCTTGCACTACAAAAGCTGTCTTTGTCCTCCAGGTCCCAGGCGCAAACATCAAATAGAACGTGAGATCAATCACTGTGTACATGTATATATCCATGTTATGACTCTATAGACATGAAAGGTGAGCCCTTTCATCAATCAAGCCCCTTTGCCAAATTGGTGCTGCCTCTTTAGCTCATGAGACCTTGATTTGATGATTCACTAAGATGGCACTTTGCCACAAGCCACTTCTAAGCTGAGTGGTGAGAAGTTTTTTGCTCTCCTGTGTATCATTTGGAATAGGACAATGAAAGGCATACAACTCTGTGTCATACATTTGGCCTAAAGTCCTCATTCAGAGGAGGTCCAGTGTTTCTGTACCTAACCTCAGCATGAAGCTCCAAGCTCTGTTCCACAAGGTCATGACCCAAGATGGCTTTTACTTCGAGCCTCTCACTGGGTACCAGCTGTTCCTCTACCATTCTCCAGAGTGATGGCACTTCCTGCAAAGGTTCCCCAGGTGCACCAGACAAGGGAAACATGGGGGCCGTGTCGGATTCCAGCATAAATATCCCAGGCTTTAAAGAAAAAAGAGATATTGTGCAATGAGACAGCGAATGGAAGGTACACACTACAGAGATCCAGTATCAAATGCAGTGGTGTAGGTTGGTCATTTCAGAGCCAGAATGTAACGGTCTTATGCTCCCCTCCCCCATTAGGCAGCAACATATATTACGTCAACTGTGAAGCATGCAGTTAACATTTCTCTTCTACACACACAACACACAGCCATCTCTTGCTTTACAACTGCTTCTACATTCCTGATATATTAGAGTAATAGATACATAGAAAGATATGAAATACTCTGAGCATGTGCAGCTTCACATTCTAAACTCACTTAACCGATAGCACCATCATTATGGGAATGAAATGGAATTTGCTTCTGCTGCCCTCATACTAAACACATTTATTTGGGGGAAAGCACCACTTTAGTATAGAAAAAGATAATATATTTGAAAAGGGAAAATAACAAAATGAGCATCAGCAACCATGTACGTGTCTGGCCAACCCCCCTCTGACTAAATTATTTTATTAAAAATAAGGATACTATGGCGACTAGCATCAGCCCCAGCGGGACCCAACATGCCCATGGCAGTCCGGGTGCTGACAGGGGTCTTGTTTGTCATTGCTTTCATAACCTGCCACTTTCTGGGTGGTGATTTGGGGCAGGCCTCCTTGGTTGTGGGGCCCTGGACTTTGTCCCCAAAGTCCAATCCTAGTACTGACTACATAGCATATTACTTGCACTCCTGCCTTTACCTCAGATCAGCCACAGGAGAATACAATGATATAAAAAAATCCTGCTGCCTATATACAAACGTATCGCCTCACATTAACGTGGAGGATCATACTAACTCCCATGAATCCTTGCAGCCCGCTACGAAACCTATTGCCCATTGCCCCACATCAGTCTCTATGCTCTAGGAACACCTCCCCCTCCCACTACTCCACATTTTCCTTTGTGCTTAGCTCATCTACGCATAATCCCACCAAGTCTAGTTCTACCCCAGACTCCTGGTTCTCTCATATCTCACGCTTCTTCCGCAGACCCACGAATACCACTCGACAGTAGCCCTTACATGGAGCGCCTAGAGGAGGGACGCGCCGGCTGTTGCCCCATCCAATATCTCTCTCCAGCCCCCCGCCCGCTCTCTCCAACATAAACTCCCCGTCTCCATGGATACACCCCACCTCGTTCCTCGGAAACCGCGCCTCTTAAAGGAACCGTGCCCAGGAGGCTGAAAGGATGTCAGTCGAGGGTGGAGACAGGGATTCCGGGAAACCGTGTGGTAAAGCTCTTCGCGCGCCCGCACACGCACACAAGTAGCGATAGGTATAGAGCAGCGAGACGTCTGCCTGTTTTCTTTCGGAATGGATTCCACCCGCTTTACGCTTTGGCTACACTGTAGATAAACTTTTTTCTCTGCCAGTTAATATTCCTAGCAGGGAAAAATGAGATCTAGCGCCGGCCGTGCGCGCGCGTGTGTTTGAGGCCACAGAGGCTGGGAACTGGGGAGACGCGGCCTTCGCTATCTAGGCGAATGTTGGTTCGAAGGATTGACGGGGGCGCAGGCGGGCACGAGGAGGACTCTGGCAAGCTTTGCGGGAGGTGCAGTCAGGGGGTAATGCAGCTAGTCCCTCCCACCGCCGACGTCCCGCCCGCCCCGTTGGGGAGGGGGTGCTGTGTCCCTGGACGGGCTCGGGTTGCACTAAGGGGCGGGCCGGGAGGCGGCTGCACAAAGGCCGAGGCACGCCAAGACGATTATCAGTCCCAGCTTCAGCAAGCACCTTTAGGCTCAGGCGGGATCCTCCGGCGCTGGGGCAGATTGGATGCCCACTTTCCCCGCTACCTCTCCTTCGCTTCGCTCCCTTTCTTCGGCTCTGCTCCCTCTCTAACTTTAGCGACCAGCTTATGCCCCAGCCGCGGTCACTTGAGTTTAGCGATGCCCTTTCCGTTGCTACTGCTCAGCGTAGCTCTGCTGCTAACTCTGGTGCCCATCCCAGGGCTGGCAGGGCCAGTCACCACTTGCGATGCCAACGGGAGCCTGTACTACGTCGGGGAGTGGTATTTCCTAGACACTGACCACTGTACCCAGTGTGAATGCACGGCCGAAGGACCAGCCTGTGCTCGCACTGACTGCAGCGCTCTGCCACCTGCCTGCATTCACGTCAGCCACTACCCCAGCGATTGCTGTCCACGCTGCGAACGTGTTGGCTGTGAGCATCGCGGACAAGTTTATGAACTGGGACAGAATTTCCAGGTGAGGCATCCCTATGAACATTTGGCACAGAGGTGGGATGGGGCTGGCATGAGAAGTAACCTGCAGCAGGATGGGTGAGATGGCAGGGATGTAAGGTGATGGGCAGCACAAAGTTGGAAGCCAGACTCTTCATAAGCAGAAGAGGCAAATGCTGCTAGGTACTCTTTAAGAACTGAAAGCAGCCACTTCGGTTTTTTATATTTTGTTCTCAATGGGAGGGCCTAGGTGGGACAGTAAGGGACTAAAATCAGGAATCCTGGCTCTGTCTCATATTTTTTTTCTATACTGGCTGATGCAAAAAAAATATAAATGAAACCTAGAAATTACATTTTTCCAAAGTACTGTAGATGAGAAGCACCTTATCAAGAGTGCTTTATGAATCTGGAGGCCATATAAGGATGTTCCCTTAAAATAAAAGCTCTTTGATAATTCTAAATATTATTGTATGTAGTATCTTCTTTGACCAATTGCCTTCCATTTTTGTCTGTTTCTTAGGCCTGACATTGGCCAGTTCAGCACCTTGTTTCTGGCTATTGTCTATTGCTGCTAAAATTGTGTGCAGTTTATTTTAGGATCTGAGTCAGACCAAGCAATCTCTGGCATGGCTGACTTGGACAATAGGGAGTGATTTTTGGCACTAAGCCTTCATTAGTCCCAGGGAGTCAGATCCTGCCCCCAAGGCTTCATGTGGAAGGTCAAAGCCTGTTCCATTCCTGGGTTCCATGTTTCTTGCATTTGCAAAAATAAGTGCATTAATGTATTGGTGCACTTGAAGGGCCAGTGAATGGCAGTTGACTCTTTCCTAGGTGAATTGTCTGTTATCCAAAAGACCAAATACATTGGGTGTACATATTTGATGAGAGATGTCTCTTGGTCTGTCCCATCTAATAGCTGACTCACCCAAGCTCAGAATCCCACTGAAAGGCACACAGAAAGCAAAGGCAGACATACTGAGACATAAGAAAAATCCCCAAATCCATAGTAGGGCAATACTTTTATTAGGAGTACCAAAATTTCATAAAATAGCAAGCAAGCATTTTGAGTTATTCAGAACCCTTCGTCTGTGGCCTAACTTGCCCTGAGATACTTTGCTCAGACATGGATTCTCAATTCTGTGCTAGTGATGGCCAGATTTTGCTCTAGGTCCAAGGCCTTTGGGCTGTGGATAGAACAACATATGGCTGCTCACCAGCAGCTCTTGGAAACAGGGTATCTTGCATTTGCATGAGAGCAGACAGTGGGATTCAAGTAGATTTAGAAAAATAAGACTGGTAATGAAAAGGTGGAATTAACTGAGCTGGTTAGTTTCTACTATTACAAAAGTCAAGGAAGAGAGGAAAGGAACATATTAAATTTAGCGGTGTACTCTAGATTACAATTTGTAATAAAAACAATGTAAGAACTTGCCAGTGAAGTTGTGGAATCTCCTTCCCTGAAGTTTTAAAGAAGATCCTGGATAATTACATAATTTATGTACAATTTGGGGAGGGGAATGTTGAGGTCTTGCCTGGCTTTGTGATTTTAACAGAAGTTGTGTGGCAAGTTACCTGGACCAAGTGACTTTTTTTTTTTGCAAGCACTTGAATTTTAGTGGAATCCCAGTCTTTATCATCACTCATCCTGCAGGTGTGAATTCAGACAACCATCACTGGCTCTGGAGGCAGGGAATCTGACTCAAGAAGGCAGAATCTGGGACCCTTCCCCTTAGATGGGGATGCTAGCCTGCAGGCAAAGGAGAACAGAGAATAGGACCCAAGACTGGATAATGGCACTGGTAGCTGCTCTCCTATTTCTCTTCATTATTAATAGTTTGGCTTGGTCAGTATTCGTCTCCTGTTCTGCTAGTGAGGAGGTGAATGAGGGGTGAGGTGCTTAAAATGATACTAGTATCCTAGAGGTGATGGCTTCCTAGAGAGTTCAGCCCCCACATTCATGGACCTTTCTGGTATATTTGTATCCCTTGCAGTTCTGCCCTACTTTGAACAATGATAGTGTTCTCTCTCTCTCTGCCTCTCTCTCACATACACACATGTGAATAGGAAACAATTTTATCTATTCAAACTTTTCTAATAATCAGTAGATTTTCCCAGTGACCAGCCACAAGATTTGAGAGTATGGCTAGTGGGTAGTGTCCCAGTTGGCCACAGCTGGCAAGAGACAAACCCTAGGGAGACTGAGTTTTTATTTCTCATTAACAGAATCAATCAATTCTTGGTCGACAGAGCCCTCTGATGGTACAATCACAGTACTATCATGGCTACGCATTCAGTTTGGAATGCTCAACACATTAGCCAAAAAAGATGGACCTTAGATTTCTTTTGGGATTGCCCTCCCACCCAATACTTAAAGCAGAGATACAGGTATGTAAACATGCAGCCAATTTAGATCTCTGAGGCATATGTTTCCCACCTGCTTGCATACACGACTTTCTTTCCAAGTTACAGAAAAAACAGACATGATCGACACTATGGCACTGCAGAATCTGGTCTCTTCTGCTACAAGAAAATGTGAGGAATGGTGGCTAACCTATCACCTACAGCCCAATTTCATGCAGGTGGCAGAAGGGAAAAAACTGGGGAAAGGGGTGGTGGTGGAGAAAGAGGTGCTGCACCCAATTTCACTCTTTCCCTGCATGCCGTTGGCATGCAAACCCCAACAGATTATCCCAAGGGAAGGCAGCCCTCAACAGGAAAAAGGTTTCCCATCACTGATGTAAAATAATCCCCATGCCCATGTGCATGAACATGATGATTGCAAAACACTGTCCAGGAATGGGGAGCCCTGGAAATGTCAGTGGTTCTGGAGCTGTGTCACCATCATGATGCTGTCTCCATAGAGGTGACTGAAAGCTGCGTTTGCTATATTGATCAGCCTTTTTCTCTCACAGCCCTCAGAGTGTGAGCAGTGTACCTGTGACCTAGATGGCATTGCCCGCTGCCTAGTGGCAGACTGCGCCCCTCCACCCTGCGTTAATCCCATCTACGAGAAGGGCCACTGCTGCCCCACCTGCACAGATGGTAAGAAATGGGTCACACCTACAGATTAAAAAAGTACAAATGTGCCACTACAAGCGGCCCAGAAGGGGAAAGAAAACCTAGTATTCCTCTCTGTTGAGGTTCCATGTCCTAACAGAGCGGGGAGGGGGGGAGGTATCTGGCCAAGATGACCAGACACAAGTCTGTTTAAGAGAGCTTATCAACATCTTAACAGGAAACCTCATACTTAGCCTTGCCAAACACCTGCTGATTCCTTCAAGGTGAGGTATGAGCTACCAGCTGTTGGGGGAAGAGCTTCACAGAAAAGGAAAAAATGCCCTCCTGCCACAGTGAGAGCAGCCTCTAGCACACAGCCTGTGGTAGCATAAGCACTGGGTGGGCTCCAATTAGGGGACAGGGGTGCAAGGCTGGAGAACAGCCACTGGGGAATCATCTCTCAGGACTCTGAAGCTGGCCGCCAATGTTATTGCCAAGATTCATGATGAGACTTCTGTGAGGCGTCCTTCCCTGGCTCTCCCTGTCAGGTTCCTACCTGCTCGTGGTTACTGCCTGTCTCTAGGCACCACCAGGGACTCCACCAGTCCGGACCGCTCTCTCTTATGATTTCTCTCCCCGCTCTAGCACAGATCTCAACAGATCCCCCTGCTAGGCAACCACCAGTAACGTCCCAATACTAGTATTCCCAGAGACTCTGAATACTGGTATTGTTATTCTCTTCACCGCTGCCACCATTTGTTACAGTTCCCCTTCAGCCTTGGTCATTACCTTACCCTCCCTTCTGGTCTGTGAAACCCCAGCCAAGGATCAGGCCTTTGGTAAACCAAATTAAGTATTTATTACAGATAACAAAGCTAACAAGATTAACAAGATTTCTTCTTAAGGCACATAAGCATATGGTTTTACTCAATACTAATCCGAACTCCACCTCCCTCCTTCTTCACTCTCTCCTGGCAAACAACTCTCTCAAACCCCACCAAGCAATCCACTCTTTCTCTTCTCCCCCCCAGATTCCACAATTTACCACCTCACATTCACCCAGATTTACCTGTCATCCTTTCATTTATACTGTCAGCCATTTTAAACATTCAGCCAATCATCAAGCATTCTATTGCCCATTCACTCCCCCTCCTCTTTCACTACTTACCATGTATACTCTAAACAACCAGCACATACCATATATACACTAATATATAGGAACATCACATTCCCCCCCCCTTAAACAACTGCAGAGTATTATTCCTGTTCCAGGATTTATACGTCGCGTTAACAAATAAAAGTCTCTATGGGGAAAATGTCTTTCTTTGTTCCTCTGTCTGGTCACGTCACTGCAGTCCCAGCCACTTGCCTGGAAAGTCCATCGGCCAGTACATTGTCCTTGCCTTTGATGAACTGGAAGTCCACTTGATAGTCCTGTAGGGCCCAGGACCACCTCTGCAGCATAGTGTTATGGTTTTTCATAGTCTGCAACCATAACAATGCCCGATGATCCGTAGTCACTGTGAATCTTCGTCCCCACACGTATGGGCGCAACTTGTTCAGTCCCCACACGACCGCTAGGCACTCCTTCTGGACCGACGAATAGTTTTTCTCCCTCGGCGTCAGCTTGCGACTCAGATACGCCACTGGATGTCTGGTGCCTTCTCTCTCCTGCAGCAAGACGACTCCCAGCGTGAGGTCTGACGCATCTGTAGCCACGATGAATGGTTGCTCATAGTCTGGTGCTATTAATATGGGTCCTTGGCACAAGGCTTGCTTCAGCAGATCAAAAGCCTTCTGACATTCATCCGTCCATACCACACGCTCAGAACACTTCTTCTTGGTCAATTCATGCAAGGGGGTTGCTATTTCCCCAAAATTTCTCACAAACTTCCTATAAAATCCAGCCACACCCAGAAATGCCCTTACTTGTTTTTTGGTTAAGGGGATCGGCCACGCTTGTATTGCCTCCACCTTGCTCCATAAGGGGGTGATTTTCCCACTCCCCACCTTATGTCCTAAATAGATTACTTCCTTTAGTCCAAACTGGCATTTCTTAGCTTTTATTGTGAGGCCTGCTTTTCTTAAGGCCTCCAATACTGTTGTCAGGTGTTGGACATGCTCAGGCACCGACTTGCTAAAAATGGCCACGTCATCGATATAGGCCACTACAAAATCTGACATGCCTTGCAACACAGTATTGATTAGCCTCTGAAATGAACTTGGTGAGTTCCTTAGTCCCATGGGTAAGGTCACAAACTCATATAACCCATCTGGTGTACTGAAGGCAGTTTTGGCTCTGGATTGCTCGTCTAGTTCCATTTGCCAAAATCCTTTACAGAGATCTAGTGTAGAGATAATGGTTGCTGCCCCCAATAACTCTAACATTGCGTCTACCCTAGGCATAGGATACGCATCTGGGACAGTAATTTTATTGATTAGCTGATAATCAATGCAAAATCTTGTCGTTTCATCTTTTTTCGGAACCAGGACAATACTTGAGGCCCAGGGACTGATGGATTCCCTGATCACTCCTAATTCCAGCATATCTTCCACCTCCTTTTTGATCTCATTCAAAACTTTCCCATTCACACGGTACGGAACAGATCTGATTGGGGCATGATCTCCAGTATCAATGGAATGTATAACTATACTGGTTCGGCCAGGTTTGTTGCTAAAGAGATTCCTATAGGTTTTCAAAACTCTCAGAATCTCTTCTTTTACTTCCTCCTTCACCTCCTCTGACCATTCCACTTGATCTACCCCTCCTTTGTCTTTGCTTTCCTGTACCAAATCTGGAAGTTCAGGCCCACTTCCGTCAGGGAATAAGGTAACTTGCAACACCTGTGCATCCCTGGTATGGTAAGGCTTCAACGTATTTACATGAACCACTTTGCTTTTGTTTAATTGGTCTGTGGTGATTACATACGTCACTGTGTCAAGCCTTTCTCTGATGGTATATGGTCCTTCCCAGTTAGCCTGTAATTTGTCATGTTTCCTGGGTATGAACGCCATAACCATATCTCCCACATCATACACACGTTCCCTGGCTGTTCTGTCATACCAGTAACTTTGCTTCTGCTGTGCTTGACTGAGATTCTTTTTCACCACCTCCATCATTTGTTTCACTGGTTCACATTCATCCTTTCTCTCAGCAGGCATCCACAGTCTATATAAAATCCCATTCTCACACACAACTTGATTCCTCAGTTTGTCAGTGAAAGGAATCTGTTGGGCCAGAGCTTGCTCTTTTATTTGATCCAAACTGGTATCCTTATTCAGTTCTTCTCTGAAGGGCTCTGTCTCTTCTCCAGAGACCAGGTGATACAATTTGTCTCCTTCAGCAGGCCTGCTAGTGGTTGCTATGGTGACCTGAGGCTGGTTAACAGATTCCACCCTGTTTGTTTCAGCCCCCCTTAATATGGCTTCTTTTTCTCTACCAATTTGCTGTCTGGTCACTACATAGATCTTTCCTTGGGCGCCCATTACATCCCTTCCCAGTATTACTGGTTCTTGTTGCTGGGCATTAATGCCTACTTTATATCGGCCCTCTCGGCCTCTCCAAGTCATTTCCACCAGGGCCACAGGCAAACTTTCTGGTTGACCCCTCACTCCTTGGATAGTCACAGTTTCCTGAGGTAATATTACCTCAGATTTTATTAAATCTGGCCTCAGTAATGTCTGAGCGGCACCAGTATCAAGCAATGCCCAATAATTTGCCCCTTGTACTCTCACTTCCTCTCTCAGACTTGAATCAAGGTCTGTTACTTCTGTCCAGTTTATCTGGCAGAACTGAACCTTTTTCGCTGTTTCTAAAGCCTTGGGCTCTGTTTTCACTGCCCTTGTCTGAGCAGGATTACAAATGGGGTTGGCAACCTCACATTGAAAACGTAGGTGCCCCCGTCTACCACATTTGTAGCATAATTTCTCCTCACTTTTAGGGTACACAGATCCACTCTGGGGTGTCCTGTGCCCTTCAGATTTTAATGGAGGACTCACTCGCTGTGGTACCACATCCCTTCTGCCAGCACTATATGGTCTGGGTTTAAACTCTCTTGATGTTTTCCCCACCCAGCCAGTTCTATTAGAGGCGAAGTGATCCGCCATCTCTGCGGCCTCCTGCACAGATGTAGGGGAAAGGTCTTTGACCAGGAGCCTTATTTCTGGTGGTAACTGATGGTATAATTGATCCAGTATCATGAGGCTTTTCACCTCTTCCACTGACTGAGCTTTTGCACTTGTCAGCCATTTCCCAAATATGTCCATCAGTTTTGCCCCCAGCTCCACGAAAGACCTCCCTGTCTGTATCTGGCAGTTTCTGAAAAGCTTTCTAAAATAATCAGGCCCCAGTCTGAATCTTTTAAACACTGCTTCTTTGAATTCAGCATAGGTGACGGGCTTGTCTGAGGGGAAATATTGGTATACCTCAGCCAATTCCCTTTTAATCAGGTTTGATAAATACTGCATGTATTTATCTTCAGGTAGCCCCCACAACTGAGCTGCTTTTTCAAAGGTGCTGAGGTAAATTTGAGGATCTTGACCAGGCTCATAGACAGCAAAGTCCTTTGGAGTAATTTTTATTTTTGCTCCATCTCTCTCTTTCCTTGTCTCCTCAGAGTGAAATTTCTCTCTATCAAATTTTAACTTTTCTACTTGTAATTCAGCATCCAATGCTCGTTGCTTCTCCCTCTCCTCAAACCCCAATCTCATTCTCTCAATTTCCAACTCCCTCTGTTTTTCCTTCTCTGCACCTTCCATCCTCAATCTCTCAGCTTCCAACTCCCGCTGTTTATCTTTTTCCTCAGCCTCCATCCTCAATCTCTCAGCTTCCAACTCTCTCTGTTTTTCCTTCTCTGCACCTTCCATCCTCAACTTCTCTCTCAAGTACTCTATATAAGTGGGATTGCTTAAATATCCTTCTGGGGTCTCTTCTCTGACAGGTTCTTTTTGCTGGGCAGTTGCAAATCCTATAAGTGCTACCCTCAATTCATCTACCCCTTTACCCTCATGAGGTAAATTGAATGTTATGCACTTCTCCACCAGCTCCTCTCTTTTCATTTTTATGTATTCAGCCATGGTGTTTGAGTTCACTCACTCTTTGCCACACACTCTTTGCCAGTCACTCTCACAAGAAATCTTGTTTTGTTATTTCTGTTTGCCACACAACTATTAGGGATTGTCTAGTATTCGTATCTCACTGCTACAGCCAACACCTGTGACGTAGTCTCCTTTGTCACCACGTGTCTTTGGGACTCTCTTTGGTTCGTATCTGGATTCTCTGTTGTTCGTATCCCACCGCTACTGACACCACATGTGAGGCGTCCTTCCCTGGCTCTCCCTGTCAGGTTCCTACCTGCTCGTGGTTATTGCCTGTCTCTAGGCACCACCAGGGACTCCACCAGTTCGGACCGCTCTCTCTTATGATTTCTCTCCCCGCTCTAGCACAGATCTCAACAGATCCCCCTGCTAGGCAACCACCAGTAACGTCCCAATACTAGTATTCCCAGAGACTCTGAATACTGGTATTGTTATTCTCTTCACCGCTGCCACCATTTGTTACAGTTCCCCTTCAGCCTTGGTCATTACCTTACCCTCCCTTCTGGTCTGTGAAACCCCAGCCAAGGATCAGGCCTTTGGTAAACCAAATTAAGTATTTATTACAGATAACAAAGCTAACAAGATTAACAAGATTTCTTCTTAAGGCACATAAGCATATGGTTTTACTCAATACTAATCCAAACTCCACCTCCCTCCTTCTTCACTCTCTCCTGGCAAACAACTCTCTCAAACCCCACCAAGCAATCCACTCTTTCTCTTCTCCCCCCCAGATTCCACAATTTACCACCTCACATTCACCCAGATTTACCTGTCATCCTTTCATTTATACTGTCAGCCATTTTAAACATTCAGCCAATCATCAAGCATTCTATTGCCCATTCACTCCCCCTCCTCTTTCACTACTTACCATGTATACTCTAAACAACCAGCACTTACCATATATACACTAATATATAGGAACATCACAACTTCTGCAAAGCAAACAATGACAGATTCTAATATACAGTCATTATCTCCATAGGGCCCAACTGCTATGTGGACGGGAGCCAGCAACATGTCATTCCTGCTGGGGAGAGCATATGGGTGGGGCCCTGCACCCATTGTCGCTGTCATGATGGCCAGGATGCCGGCTACTGGGAAGGAAACCGTTTAGCCAAATGTGAGCGGCTACGGGGATGCTGAGCTACAGCTGCGCATCATGCTTGAGCTTCTTCAAATACCAAACAATCCCTTAACCAGCTACCCTTCAACCCCTGTAAGGCCTCTAATTATACAAACAAGCTTCAATGTTCAGCCCAGACCCAACGGGTTGTCTTCAGTGTAGAGCTAAGGTGAACATCCCATCAGCACAAGGATTTTTCCTTGTGCAATGGAACATTCTCCCCCTCTCCTTCTCCTGCAAGCCCCCTGTATCTGTTCTGGGGTTTCTCCCAACCCTCTGGAGCATATTTGGGGACAATGCGGGGCATGCAATGGGGTGGGGGAGGCAATCATGTTGTGGTAGCGCTAGTTCTTGTACTAGCCCATAGTTGAATATTGCCCAATATGTCCTGCCATATACAACAGCAATTGCCAATTCTAGCCACTTATCCAGATCTGCTCCCTTTCTTCTTCAATATCTTGAGTTGCTATGCATAGGAGTAGCTCATAGGACAAGTGTATTGCCAAGCCCCTCCAGACAGCAGTCCTTCGTTTTCCTTTTATTTAGGACAGGGGTAGGGAACCTGTGGCTGGCCTCCAGCTCCCATCAGCCTCAACCAGTATGGCTAATGGCCAGAAATGATGTAATCTAGCCACATCCAGAGGGCCAGGGGTTTCCCATCTGATTTACAGGATAACCCTCAATAACAACACCCCCATATTTTCCATTAGTTCCACTGCAGCTGTCACCAAACATAGTGTGTTTTGCAGATCCCCCACTCTTCTATTGGACAGTTTCATGTGTGTGTAGTCCTAGAACATGCATCAATAAAGGATCCTTGTAGAATCATTCTCTCGTTTCCGGGGCTGAGCCGCTATGCCCACAGCTTCCTCTCTCAGAGGACCCAGCCCCTGCAACAGGATGGGGAAGTGGGATGTGCTGCAATTGGTTTGAAGTGTCTCGCCTTCAGTTCTTCAGTTTGGACCTTGCCAAGATGAGCTCAAGAAGGGGAGTCATTAGTTGGCATAAACCTGCAGTGTTTTCTCTATCCATGGACCCCACCTGAATTCCATATGCAAGGAGACTTCCAAGTTTGGAAACTTTATTGAATACAAAAGTCTGATCATAGTAACCAATGCTGCATTCACCATAGGCTTGAAAAGGGATCAAAACATTCAAATGTACAAAAGTCACCAACACCTGGGCTGTGCAATATACTGATGCCTGGCTTCAAGCCTGGCCCAGCTACCATCCCAAAGTGGACAGATGTAGGAGATTCCGCCTGCCAGGCACCATAACCAGAGTTGAAGGACACCAGCAGCTTCCTAGCTCCAGGAATTAGGCACAGGACCACCATGTGTCATGAGCAGACAGTCAGACCCAGGGGCCTGGCCTGAGGTGGTGGCAGATGACAGCTTGACAAAGAGGGCAATATGAATGGTTGATGGCAGATTGACTGGCAGATGGTGTGTGTGGGTGTGTGGGGTAGGATGGCTTGGTGAGTGGGGGTTGGTACAGGAATGGTGGACCAGGGGGGAAGCAGGCAGCAAGAAGCCAACTTCACTTTCCTCTGTTCTGTAGCAATGGCCACAGGCCTATTAGTGCCTATGCAATTGAGAAGCCAGCTGACACTGGAGGAGGCCAAACTACACCATCAAGAATCCACCCTGCTAAGAAGTGAACAACACTGCCCAACCAACTTGCCTCATTCACAGACAGAAGAGTAAACACTGCTAGGAAGAAGTGCCTGTTGGTCCTTGACAGACAGGCTACATGCCACACTAACCCAGGAAGCACTCGAGTATTCTAATGAATATTTGTATAAAACACCCCTGTATTACTGGAGCCAGAAGTGACATCCAGGGCCCAGCAGGGGACAGCACCAAGCCATGAATGGAGGTGGGCAGTGGCCAGGCCCATTGGAGCTTCTCTACTGATGGAGCTCTCCTCAACTGGGCAGAAGGGAACCACCTCTACACCTTGTGAGCTGGCATTTGTTGTAAGACCAGGCTACCCCCTGGAAGGAAGGCTCAAGGGGCAGTAGTCTTGCACACTGCAAGGAGAAGAAAACGGCTACTATACTTCTGGGATCCTTAAGGGACGCCACCCTGTTAAAAGTTCAGGGACAGGATGGCGAGGGTCAAGTACCTGTACAAGGCTTCTCTGCTCTCAGCACCTTCCAACCAGGAATGGGGCTTGGTCTGCCCAGAATCCCCAAGCACTGAGCCAGGTGACATGACACACTCATATTTGCTTTCCGACCTATGAAGGGCACTGTGGAGAACTGATTAGTGATAAGGAGATCAGCTTCAGCCAAAGGCTGGGGCAAGGCAAAGATGTATTCTTGGCCTTTCCCGCATCTCCACAAAGGAGGCAAACAGGTCCTTCAAGCCAGGGCACAGTCCTCTGAACCAGTCAGGGCTGGGATCTGCACAGCTCCTCATGCATGGGGCCACAGGCAGAGCCAGGTAGCAAAGAGTCAGCCCCGAGGGGGGCGTGGTGGTGGATGGCCAATCTCCACAGTAACATTGGTGTACATAGGACGGCGAACCATTTCCACCAGGCGGTACTGCAGTGAGCCAATGCCATCACGTTTCATGGTCACCTTGGTATTCTGGATTTTGGTGAACCTGCCAGGAGAGCCAGAAAGAATGTCATCTTACACATTAAACTAGGCCTTAACAGTTAAGCTAAGTTCAACAGCTTGTCAACCATTCCTCAATGAATGGAAGATCTAGTGACAGCTCAGGTCACTTGGAAGGATTTTGAGTTGGTGCCTCACATGAGATAGCTAATACACAATAAAGCGATTTCTGATGTCATATTTCCATCCTACAAAGCACTTACACTGCATGGAAAAGCTGAAACATTTTTTTTCTTCTGAATACATGAACAGTCACCATAGCCACACAGCCTTCTAAGTTGAGAGTCCCAAGTAACGCATTTAGCATCTACCCACAGGTCTCAGTTGTAAAACGAAAATCTCTGTCAAGTGATATAGCATGGCATAATGGGATCCTGGAGGACCATGGATGGTGACTACATTTAGAGCTTTCATGATAGGAGATCACCCACCACCACCACCTTTTCAAGTGGAATGTCAATGCACTAATGACAGCCAAGGTTTCATAAAAGTTGGTTTTCTTAAAGACAGTCCAGAATACATGTCCTGCCAGCTGTGGCATGTCTCTGATTCTAGACAATAAATGCTAGGGCACAGGACAACAGCACCTTTCTAGCCCCAGCAAGCATAGGTTTAATCCAACACAGTGCAGGGTTGGGCCTAATTCATGCCTGTGGCTCTTAGAGTAACAGACAGAGTTGAAATTATGATGGGATCGGAAAGGGGAATGCAAACACAGCAGTAGAAAACAATCTGTGGGGGGATGCCAAGGACCTCATGGACATGCTATGAGGAGGTACACAAATGTGTGGCACCTCTCTTTTGAGGTGTACTGTTTGTGGTATGCCACAAAAGGGAAGAGGAGTTTAGAAAACTATTTTCCACTGGAAATCAGACCTGCAAACCACTATGTGCACCGGGAGATGATGCAGTAAAGTCGTGGAAACTTTCTATCTCATTATGTAGTTTGCAGGGGACTATGTAGGGAAGTAACATGCCATCTCTCTCACCGCTGAGGATTGGGCTCATTGTGCCGGTCACGCTCATGCTTGATCATGCGGTAGCGTCCAATGCGGGCGTCAGGACGTGACACTTTCATGCCATTAAGTGAGATCCTACACAAAGAAAAATTACAGCTCAATGATCAGCAAATGAGTGGGGTTCCAAACAATAGTCTTTTCTGACCTTATCCTAAATAAAAGCAAGAATTAGTCCTCATCCTCCAGTTGCCAGCACCCCCCTTCCTGTCTTTCAGAGTACTGACTCCACAGATCATAGAGACAAGCCTTGTATTTGGCCCTGCCTACTATGTGCTATGAAATTGCTACCTGCCTGTGTCCTCTGTCAGATTTGGGAACACAAGTTAAAAGGCAGCTATATTTCCAGGGGACACCACATGGAAAGTCATGGCTACTACAACCAACTTGCAGAGAACAAGTTCTGGCTAGATTAGGCCCAGGCTAGCCTTTCACGCACCGGTTAAAGATGTCATCATCTTCTCCACCCCAACCCCAGTACTCGTTAGGGAAGCCATTGATCTTCAGAAACTGTGTCTTGCTCAGGCCAGAGACACCTCCAAAGTAGCCAGAGTATGGCAGCCTGCAAGGGATAACCAGGAGAGATGGGGATCAGTCAGGCCAGGAATGGGTTCAGGAACACAGAACCAGAATGGTTCAACCTATACCTGCTACAGTTTAATCCCAGTTTCCAAGACAACCATGTGATGCCAGCCATGTCACCCATTGCTCCCACCCTTTCTAACCCTTCCTAAATCCTTCCCAGGTCCCTTCTCCTTAGCTGGAGAGATTCCATTTTACACGCATACCTCATCAGTCTTCTTTTGTTTAGTTTGGCAGGTACAAGAGATGCCAGTGGGCTGACCTATACAACATGGAATATTCATGTGGAGATCCTGTCTACATCACAAGCACAAGTACTTCCCTGGAGCATTTCATAAACTCACATACGAGGCAGCAAAGCCTATATATTTTTAATTAGGGGTGTGCACCGACCAGAAGATTCAATTTGGACCTCAAGTCAGCACTTCAGAAAAAAATCTGCCACAATTCAAAGCGCTTCAGAGGCACAGTCTGGTTTGGGAAAAATAAGGCTTCATCTCCCCTTCATTCACTATTGAGAAAGCAAAAAACAGCTATAACTTTTTTTTCTTTTTGACAGAACTGGTTGAAATTTGCAGGCACAGTAGTCCCTCCACAATGCATTAAGGCAGGGTTTTTTTTTCTAAATGATAGCATCACTGGTTTTCCCATAAGGCCAGGCTTTATGGTTTGGGGATGGGTAAAAAGAATTCACTTAATCTTTCCATGTGTTTTGAGGGCAATTGCTCTGAAAGCAAATATGAGAGAGGCACATAAGAAGAAACCTTTGCCAATTTCACACAAAATGGTCCATTTTTCTTTGGTGCTAAGTGCCTTTAAAGTGGATTTTGGGGAGCAGGGGGCAGAACTAAAAGGGATTCTCTTTCCTCCCCACAAAGCACTGGGATTGGAGAGTCCAGGTAAAATCATTCCTTTTTTTTACAAGTTTGACCTGGCAGTTGCAACAGAGCTCTTCCAGCATTTGTTCTACTTCTCCTCTCCTCTCCCGTGTGCTTTCCTTATATGGTAAGCTTAGATAGTTTTGCTTTCAGTAGATACTTTTGCCAAGGTGACATGAGACAACTTGGGCAGTCCCCACTATGTGTCTGGGTCCTTGTAGAGGCCCTGCTTTGCCTCGGACAAGCCGAGGATCCTTCCAAAGCACCCTGCTTTGCTTGGAATTCATCCAAAGCTGCTGCAGATCCCTACTGTTAACCACAAACCCCACTGTAAACGCCACAGAAATGGGATATGGTAGTCTTACGAAAGGAGGTTCCAGGGTGTGGTCAATGCGTCTTTGTGGGAGGGAGTGGTCCCAGCTGCCCTGAAAGAGGTGGTAATCCAACTGCTCCTGAAAAACCCCATTGGTCTGTGACAACTACTGCCTGTAGTAGTTTTTAGGGAAGGTGATTGAGAGGGTTGTGGCGCTGCAATTGTAAGTACTCTTGGATGAAACAGATTATCTTGACCCATCCCAGTCTGGGGTCAGGTCTGGTTACGGGACTGAATTGGCTTGGTTGCCCTGATGGATGACCTTTATTGGGAGAAGGACAGGGGGAGTGCAACCCTGTTACTCTTACTTGATCTCTCAGCGGCTTTTGATACTATTGACCATGGTATCCTTCTGAGCCGACTTAGTGAGAAGGGTATCGGAAGCACGGATTTATAGTCATTCTGGTCCTACCTCCAGGGTCTTTTTCAGAAAATAGCATTGGGTGATTGTCTTTCAGCCCCCTGGCAGTTGTGCTGTGGGGTGCCACAGTGTACCATCTTGTCCCCAATGCTGTTTAACACCTATATGAGGCCCCTGGGAATGAGTTATCAGGTGATTTGGGGCGAGGTGTCAGCAGTATGCTGATGACACCCACCTCTATTTCTCTGTAACATCTGAATCAGGAGAGGCCATGCAAGCCCTGGACCACTGCCTGGACTCAATGGTGGGCTGCATGAGGGCCAATAAATTAAGTCTGAATCCTACAAGATGGAGATGCTGTGGGTTGGTGGCTCCCGAGTTTGGATAACTCGTCAAATGCTTTGGGGTGCTCCTGTATCCATCCTTGTTGCTAGAGGTTGTTTGCTAGACCTCAGTGGCTAGGAGTGCTTTTTACCAGCTTTGGCTGGTAAGACAGCTACAGCCATTTCTGGACCAGGATAGCCTGACCACTGTTATCCATGCACTGTTAACCTCCAGGCTGGATGACTGTAATGCACTCTATGTGGGGCTGCCCTTGAGGTTGGTCCAGAAGCTGCAGCTGGTGCAAAATATGGCACAACTGCTCACTGGGGCAGGGTATTGCCAACATGTCATCCCACTGCTGAAAGAATTGCACTGGCTGCCCATTAGCTACTGGGCTAAGTTCAAGGTTCTGGTTTTGATGTACAAAGCCCTATATAGCTGGGGACCAGGATATCTGAAAGATCATCTTACCCCTTATATACCCAGTCGATCATTGTGCTCTGCTGGTGAGTGCCTCCTGCAGATACCATCAGGAGGTTCATTCCACACAACATAGGAAGTGGACCTTTAGTGTTGTGTCACGTACTCTTTGGAATTCCCTTCCCTTAAATATCAGACAGGCACCATCTCTGTTATCTTTTTGGCACCTACTGAAGACCTTCCTCTTTCAACAAGCCTTTTAAGTAGAGACCTTATCCCAGGTTGCGTTTGTTTTGGAACTGCTTTTTAAGATGTTTTTTAAAAAAGATGTTTTTTAAAAAAGATGTTTTTAAAAAAAGATGTTTTTAAAAAAACATGTTTTTAAAAAACATGTTTTTTAAATATGTTTTAAAACCTGTTTTTAAGATTTTTAGAGTGTTTAGAGTGTTTTTAGTGTTTTGTTTGCCGCCCTGGACTCCTTCTGCAAGGAAGGGCAGGATATAAATTTAACAAACAAACAAACAAACAGCCTGCCAGCATTCTAGATGAGGCCCATTTCACAGTCTGCAGGCCTCCACAAGGTCCTAGCCAAATGGAGTGTAAGCACACTCTGCAGAGAATCTCTGAAGAGAGATTTAATTATGTTACATTGGCAAAGTAAATTGTATGAGCAAAAAAGTTGTGTCCCCCCTTTCACTTTTTAAAGGACCTCTGGTGTCTCATAAAAGATCAAGGTTTATAAACTCACCGGAAACCAAACTTATCCATGGCAACAGCAAAATGCCGTGGTTGATCATAACAGCGATAGATATTCCGGTCATCCATGGGCACCAGGTCAACGTCGCTAAAGATGAAGCAGTCATAGCTCTCATCATCTCGAAGGGCTTCTAGAAAGCCCACATTCAACAGTTTAGCTCGGTTAAAGGTATCTTCACCAAACTGTATGGAAAGATCACAAAGGGCCTGGTCACCTGTGGAGTTTCCCTTTAAGACCTCTTTTGAGACAGCTGAGAGTAATGGTCAGCTGAAGGGATATAGCTCATTAAAAAGAGGTGGGAAGCATAGTGCACTATGTCTAGAACTAGGTATACCCATGCTTGTTTTGCTTTGTACTTAAGAGTACAGTTTTTTTATTAACTACCTCTTGCCTTGCCTCTTGGACACAACATATTTGGTGACAAAATATGGCTCTTGTATCACTGAACCTACTGGTACCTTTCCTTCAAAGTCCAGGTGAGCCTCCAATTGCATTCCCTGTTTGGATCCAGATGTTTGAAAACTATCTGCTTGCAGCTAATGATATAGAAATCTCTGAAGCAAGAAAATATGCATTGCTTATCCGCTGTTTGGGAGCTGAAGGACAGCATATATTTTACACACTTCCTCTTGATGAGAGACGCAACACAGCATGCATGGCTTTAAAGAACTTTTTTGTGCCAAAAGTGAATGTAGTAGCTAATCACTA
The DNA here is from genome assembly GCF_030035675.1 of Rhineura floridana. Lineage (NCBI taxonomy): Eukaryota > Metazoa > Chordata > Lepidosauria > Squamata > Rhineuridae > Rhineura > Rhineura floridana. The sequence continues at coordinate 81,607,713 of NC_084485.1, read as the reverse complement.
CAAATTCCGTCAGCATGAACAGAAACTGGGGAAGTCTACAGTACAATGTATTGCAGCTCTAAGAGATTTAATGAGCGCTTTTTTGGAGATATGGCAGACGAGATGATTAGAGACCAGTTGGTTGAAAGATAACTATGCCTCATGTACAGGAAAGCTTGCTCCTAGAGACTGATCTTACATCGGAGAAAGCTATGACTACCGCGACCTAAATGGAGACTGGTTTGGCAAAAGCTAAAATAATGAGCTCAGATAATGGGGGCATGGTGCAAGCAGTAGACTCCCAGTGTAGAAGTTCTTGTCCAAGACAGACAGAGGATCCCAAAGAGAGAGCCAGCTGGAAACAGCTGATGCATCAAAGTGCAATAAAATGTCATTTTCACTGTGGGTCTTCACAACATCTTCCAAGTCATACAGGATGTCCTGCTAGGATGGCTCATTGTAATTATTGCAAAAGAATGGACACTTTGCTAAAGTATGTAGGTATAGCCACCAAGAACATGCAATTATAGTTCCAGATGTTACTATTTTGAGTGTGGACAGGATCAGATCCACACACACTGCTGAAAAAATTATGTGTACTGTTAATATTTCTGCTATACCTGCAGGGGTGTCAAAGAACATTGAATTAATGCTGGATACTGGTTCAGCAGTTTCCATATTACCTGTAACAGTTTATTTGCATTACTTTGGGAATGTGCCACTTAATCAAAATTGCAGTTGGTGTGTTATTTGAAGAACCAAATTCCTGTAAGTGGATGTCTGTTTGTAAAAGTGACTTTTGGGGCATGTTGGGCATCTGTAGAGTTTTATATTGTGCATAAGAGCACTCCTATCTTTGGCAGGGATGTATTTGCTGCATTGAATCTTAGAATAGTTGATGGACAAGTTGTTCCTCCTCAGTTAAGTGTTACTGCAGAGCAAACACAAGTTCCCATGCAATTGAAAGATCAAGGTGAAGGCAACCTTGTTTGTGCATATGGATTTATTCATAAAATTAAAATGAAACAGAATGTGATACCTGTACACCAAAAGTTACGACATTTACCATTTGCAATGAGAGATGCAATGTCAGAAGAGATTAAGAACTTAGTACAAAAGGATATAATTGAGGAGGTTGATTCCTCAGAATGGGTTTCGCCTATAGTAGTGGCATGGAAGAAAAATGGTGGTATCCGCCTTTGTGTGGATTTGAGGGGGCCAAATAAAGCCATTGTGATTGATAGCACCCTCTTTCACATATGGAAGTCTTTGTAGCACTTTGGGGAGCAAAGACGTTTCCTACTCTTGACTTCCAGAGTGCATATCATCAAGTCATGCTGCACAGAGATAGTAGAGATCTTAGAGCATTTATTACACATGATGGATTAGTTTTAAATGTGTCCCCTATGGATTGGCATCAGCACCTAATGCCTTTCAAAAATGATGTCATCAAGTCTTAGGAATGAGAAGGGGGTTCAATGTTATTTGGATAATATTATCGTGTTTCTGGTAATACTCCTGAACAGCATGAGAGTAATTTGCAGCCTGTATTAATGCAGCAGGCTTGAAGCTTAATTTGGACAAATGTAAGCTTAGACAAACTGAACTTTCTTTTCTGGGGCATATATTTTCACCACTGGGGTTGAAGCCTGACCCAGATCATGTGTTAGCAATCCTAGACACACCAGTTCCTAGAGATATGCAAACCTTGCATTCCTTTTTGGATCATGGTATGCCAAATTTATTTCAAATTATGCATCTGTTGTAGAGCCTGTTTAGGAATTGTTATGAGGAACTTCAAGTTTGATTTAGACAGCAGCTGAAGTCAATTTTGAGAAAGTGAAGGACCTGACTGTTAATAGTCCTGCATTGCTTAATCCTGCGTTACCTGTAATTGTGACAACAGATGCTTCTGATCATGGACCAGGAACTGTACTTATCCAACTTCATGGGGATAATACTGAAAGGACTGTGGCATGTGCATCAAGAAAACGTACTGAGGCTGAGAGGAAATATTTAACTACTGAAAAAGAAGCACTTGCTTGTGTTTGGGCTACAGAAAAGTGGAGAACATATTTATGGGGCCATATATTTAAATCATGTACTGATCAGAGGCTTTTAACATCATTACTAACTACAAAAGGAGTGGGACGACTAGGAAACTATTACTAGGTGATCAGCAAAATTACTTTCCTTTACATATGAAATGGAGTACAGACCAGGGTCCCAAAATCTGACAGCTGACTATCTATCTTGGTTGCCTTTACCATCATCTGAAATCCCACTGGAAGGTGATGAAGAAGTAGTTGCATTTATTACTCCTACTCCTACTGCAGTTATACAAGAGCAGTTTTTAGCTGCATGTCTGGCATGCCCAACAAAAGTTATGGGAATTCTTGACAGGCAGATGGCCAAATAATAATAAAAAAAATGTTGACCCTGCTCTGCTGCCTTATTTTAGAATATGTGATGAACTCTCTTTGCAAGGGGGTGACATATTATGAGAGCACACCAACTACTTGTCCCAGAGGAATTACAATCTATCTTATATGTCTGGTACATGATACCCATTAAGGGATTGTTAGAACTAAAAAGAGACTGAGATATTTGTATTGGTGGCCAGGGATGGATTCCCAAACTGAGGCAGCCATAAAATCGTGCATTACTTGCCAATCACATCATAAGACAGCAATCACTCATGCAGTACCACTACAGCCTGTTCCATTCCCAGACTCTGCATGGGAAAAGATTGCAATTGCTATTGTAAGACCTTTTGATGCTGCCCCAATGGATTGTCGTTATGCTATTACCTTAACTGATTAGTACAGTAAATGGCCTGAAGTAGCTTTTACAACACAAGTCACTTCTGCTACTGTGATTAAATTCCTTTCCATTGTTTTTAGTAGGAAAGGGAATCCTAAAGAAATGATTTCTCAGTTTATTTCATTGGAATTTGAAACCTTTTTAGTAGAGTGAAATGTTATACATAGATCATTGGTGTATTACCGTCAAGCAAATGGGGAGATTGAAAGGTTTAACAGAAGTTTGAAAGACAGTTTGCATACAGCTAAGTTAGAAGGAAAAGCATGGAAAGAGTTTGTCACTGAATTTTTGCAGGTATATAAAGCTATACCTCATGCAACAACACAGAAATTACCAGCAGAATTATTACATGGGAGGGAGATGCATAGTAAATTGAATACTGCTGGAGTTTTAAAATCTAACACAGACATACTCTCCAAATCTGTTATGAAAGAAGTTGTTGAGGAAAAACAAAAGAAGTCTAAAGTGTAGACAGACTATTGTCAGGGTGCTAAGGAATAATAATCTGAATGTGGCTCGTTCGAATTAAGAAACCTGGAATGTTATGGAAGGGAGAATATAGATTTACATCTCCTCATAAAATTGTTGAAAGAAGAGGCTCTTATAAACTTTCTGATGGTCGTGTGTGGAATGCTTTTTATTTGGCTCCTGTAGAGTATAGCAGATAAGCAATCTGTGTTAGATGATTTTTCTATGTTGCCAGCATTGCAGACAGTATCAGAAGCTGTCACAGATCAACCACAGAAAGATGGAAGAAAGACGGCCTGTCCGAGTTAGACAACCACCTACTTGGACTAAGGATTATATTATGGGGCTGTGACAGTATGTGGGTTTCTTACGAGAAGGAAAATGTGGAATTTCCCTTTAAGACCTCTTTGAGATAGCTGAGAGTAATGACCAGCTGAAGGTCGGCTGAACGGATGTAGCTCATTAAAAAGAGGTGGGAAGCATAGTGCATTATGTCTAGCACTAGGTATACTCATTATGCTTGTTTTGCTTTGTACTTAGAATAAAGTTTTTTTTTATTAACTATCCCTTGGACCCAGCGTCACCTCAAGTGGCACTCCCCTGTTACCTGATGCAACTAGCCTGTCTCTCTCTTTATTGGAAAGAATATTCTCAGATTTTCCTAATTTTCCCAAAACTGCTCCATCTCCCTTTATGGATCTTGCAAAATCCCACCTACTATATTTTACATCTGTTGTCATGTCAGACCATAAATGCAAAGGCCATGGCCCATTGATAAATCACTGTAAGGGCCACACTCTGCTTCCCCAAAAAGCTGGAAGCCTCAACTTCCAGTCAGGACAGAAAAACCTAATTTCATGAAAACAGACCTACAGACTTCCTTTATCAGGTTCTTCCCAAAGGAACTAGACAGCACCATGTTCTAAACCCAACCATCTTGTTCTCCCCCCATCAAGGCAGGACTTTGGGACAGACTTCCAGGCCCTCTCACAGAAGAACAAATAGGAAGCCTCCCAAACATGGTAGGTCTGGCTTACCACATTTTGAAGTAATACACATCACCATCTAAAAGGAGATCCCATTATACCATTAAGCTCGGAATGTAAAATTACCCAACTATACAACTCCACTATCTCCCCCCCCCCATATCCTCACTCTCTGCACACCTGGTTAATGATATAGATGCCATAAGACACCTTCTGGCGCCGCAGGATTGGGTGCAGATAGTGCAGCCAGTACTTCAGGTGGTGCTCACGGTGCCGGAAAGGGATGAGGATGGCCACCTTCTGACGAGGCACACAGTCTGGGGCCGAGTACTTGCCACCATCCCGTACATCTGGGTTTTCCCGCTGTACCCGCTCCATGCTCATGGGAGAGCTGAACTCGATAAGGAGCCGGCCCACTGCAGGAGAAAGAACTCCCATTATCTATGCATCAACCATGCAAGACCAGCACAGCCTCATCACTAACACAAACAGGCCATGTCCCTTTCATCAGACAAAGTGATAGGGCATTGCCCAGAAAAATTCAGCAAAGAAACCTACCCCCCCCAAAGACCCCACATACATATTTAGAAGTTATCATTCTGCTGCAGGCTGCCCAAGCAACTCTGAGTTGTCCTGAGAACCAGGCACGATTATCATTACTCACAGTGAGCAAGGGAATGGGGCAGGGTGCAATAGCATACTTCAAGGAAATGTCAAGAAAGCACTGGATGGTTCTACCATCCTGAGATAAGGCTGGCCAGCAAGGTTTGAGGGCACAGCTATCTTTGGATTCCATTCTGAAGCAGTAGCAAGGCAATCTGATACTGGCAATATCCATATGGGAGATGAGGGTGAGAAGGATAAGCATGGCCCACTGCCTTCATATCCAGGAACAGCGCTTCTTCCCCTGCCACTATGCAGTGAGTGGTTTGGGTGTGTGTGTGTGTTTGCATGGTTTCTCAGTTCATCGCAGGCAAATATACAGAACCAATCAATGAGATTGAGCATCAGCTAGGTATTTAAGGTGGGGTGCCTTCCCCACTGATCTAGTTTCTAGCAGTTCAGTACCCACCCTCAGCAGAGGGCAGAATTAGCTTGTCACAAATGGGCTGAGTAGGATCCTTCCCCCACAAACCGCATTGGTGGGGTGGAGGGTGTTGTTGTTTTGCCTACACTGACAAAGCCAAAGCGAGATAGTTAAGTGAGATAATTTGGCTTATGCATTCAATTTTGGTCACAACAGGCTGGGACAATGTAGCAGAGAACAGAATGAGAAATATAGGTGAGCACCTGGGAAGGGGTCAAGAAGACCCTTGGGGCATGCATGATTCTCATATTGAAAGCTTATAGGCTTGTGGGGTAGTGATTTGGACAAGGCCTCCTTCAATACACCATAAGACATATGGCAAGGATGACATGGAGGCTGTGAATTAACTGCCACTTGGTCAGAGCCAGGATCCAGCTCACCCAATAAATTACTCTCTCTCAATGGGATAGTTTGCACTGCTGCATTAGGCAGGAAAAGTTGTTTGCTGCAGATCACATTAAGTGTTTAATAATGTTTTGGTCCAATTTTATACTAAAGGTAGTGCCTTCTTATTCACCTGTCAGGATTAAGGGCACTGGGCTCTCTGTGCCTTAAAGGTTTTGCCCCCTTGGGCAAGGAGATGGTTTACTTCAGCCTTTGCCAACCTGGTGCCCTACAGATGTTTTGGATTACAATCCCCATCAACCCTGGCCAGCACGGCCATGTTGTAGTCCAAAACATCTGTAGCGCACCAGGCTGGTGAAGGCTGGTCTGCTTCATGCATTTACTAGAAAGGATCAGCATAAGGAGGAGTCAACCCTTTCAGCACCTACTAAGCCATGTCTAGGCAGACACTGTGCCCTCTCCCCTACTGTTTATAGCTCATATGGAGAGGTCCCACCTACCCTTATTTGGGAACTTACCCCCAGTTTTGCAAGCAGAATCCAAACTCATCTGCTATGTTATGCCAACCTGACCAACTTGCAATATGTCTGAGTCCTGTATCCTATCTGAAAATATGGCCAGCAGCTAGTAGGAGGGCCCGCTGGGAAACTCGTGTATGCAGCACTAAGATCCTTGAAGGAAGGACAGGATACAAACTCTGCACAGAATAAATTGTGCCAGAATAGATAACACTGATTAAATTAACTTGGTTTCACAATGTAATCTTTTGCAGAATTTAATCTATTTTGTAAGGACAGGCAGATGAAGACGTGAAGGAAGGAGAGTGAACAGGGAGAGTAGAAAGTATAGGAAGGCAGCTATGAGGTACTGTGAGCAACAGGGAATTGGCTACACAGTAAAAAGAAGAAAAAATCCAATATCTGATCACTGTAAATACACTAAAAACATTACTTCATTTTGAAGCTTTCAGCAAATACTGCCCAAACATTCTTAGCTGTTTCTTCACTATGAGACAGATCCTCTATTAAGAAGCCATAAAATTCCATGATTTGCAATACCATGCCTATTCTGCAGATTCCTAGATCATCCAGGGCCTTCCTGTGCCTGTAGCCAGAGGCCACTTGACATATTTTATTGACAGGAAATGCAGACAGAGAGCCACAGGTGGCAAGCAGGGCACAGATCAACCCAATGATTGTAATGCTGGGTCACCACTAAAGGGCCTTACTTGGGATAAAGCACAAGGCAGGCAGGGCTCATCAGCAAACTCACCTAGGCCAGGAGGCATCTCTGGGCAAGGTGGTAAGGGCTTCTCGGTGACAGTGTTGTTGCTGCTGACAGGCTTGGCACTCAGGGTCAGGAGCTCAGGGCCCAGAGGCCCAGCAGTCCCATTGGGCCGAGAGACATTGACATAGGGCAGAGTGCGGGAGGAGTTGCGCACATTGAAGCGGCTGAAAAAGTCCAGGCGCTGGGCATAGACATCAAAGTAGAGGATCATGATGATGAGGAAGTGCAGTAAACATAGGAGCAGCACAGCTTTGCAGATCCTCTCCAGGGTCACTCCCACCAGCAATCTGCTCATCTTCTGGACACAGGCCAGCCAGCATCAGGGGGACACGGCGTAGGGGGCTTTGGCCCAAGCACCAAGCCTATTTGTGAAAAGATGAAGGAGTCAGAAAATGCCTCTTTCCTACTAGCAGCATTCACCAACCCCTCTAAGATGTATTTCTTTAAAGAGTACAACATGTTAAAAGCAAGCAAGCACTACCACTGATATCTTCCCCACAAATCTTGGCAACATTTTATGGGGAAAGCACTGCCATACTGCCCCCATCAACACCCCAACCCGCAGAATGACTGTGCATGCTTATGCTATGGTATTGATTCCAGCCTATGTAGATGAGCTCTTTCAGTCTAATAACTCTCCTGACAGTCTATGTCCCTCTACAGAGAAATATTGGCAACCGGGCAAGAACAAGCCCAGCCAAAGGAACAAAAGCAAAAGGGCTGCAGGACTGGCACTCAACAAGGGGGTATTGAGGAGGAAAAAGCCAGGATCCCACTTACCAGCGCGATATCCTCCTGCCATTAACATCAAAAAAGAAAGAAGGGGAGATGTCCCTTGAGCACTGGGAATGGCAAACATAGGAATCACATGGGGAATAACCCAAGTTTGACACTCTGCCCCTTCCCAGGAGCAGGCCCTCTCTTATCTCACCAACAACAATGCAGCCAGATTCAGCTTCTAGCACTACATGAACAAGACAGTTTCCACACCAGACTCAGACCCCCTCCTCTTTTCTATATTCAATTATCTCTCTAAGTCCTTAGCTCTCTCAAAGATCTCTATGGCACACAGAGACATAATGCAGATCAATCACCCCTCACCACACCTCTTAACAGAAAAAGGCACCAGTTCTATAGCATTTAGAAAAGAACAATTCTCAACACTGGCCGTATTTAAGAGGAGCTCTCTTCCACTTTTACTTTGAAATCCTGCTGTTCCAAGCTGCGAGTCCCATTTTTTTATTGTGGAGGGGAGAAAAAAGGATCTAAGCTGGATCTAAGGCACAATTGCATGCTTGTAAAGAGTGTCTGATCTTAGCAGGTCATTTTTTGACAATGAATTCATAGGATAATAGCAGAAAGCAGGCAGAAGGAACAGAAAACAAAGTGTGGCTGCAATCCTAACCCCAGTTACCTGAGTGTAAGCCCCATTGAATTCAATAAGACTTACCTCTGAGTAGGCATGGTTAGGCTTGCATTGTTGACTAGTATTCCCAAGGATTCCTTTGCTTCAATCTAACATCTGACCCACGTTGCGTCTACAGTGATTTGATGATAGCTTATAAACCATGGTCAAACTGCTGTGGGTGAGGCATCAGCACTTTTTAAATAACCTGCTTCTTTACCCTTTTTTGGCTGTTTGAAATGTTCTGAATACAAGCAGGATAGATAGATTGATTGATTTATTAGATTATGCCAAAGTGAAAAATTTCACTGAACTCAATACCACTGATGAAAGGAAATAGAGGAATTTTCAAGTACGTAACACTACTTCAGGCACGATGAAAAAGCATCTGATTCTCAGCTTAATATAGAGGAAAATTATAAGTATAATAACAAACAAGATTAAAATAAGCTATTTTCATTCAGGCAATTTGTAAGCAAAGCAGTTAGCACATCAGACAGCTGCATATATACTACATTCACCCACATACCTTTATCCCATAAAATCTCTTTTATTCTTTGTGACTAAAACAGCAGATTTTCTGGGCCTTACTACTATATTACAGAGATTTCTGTGACCCTTGTAAAAGGGGAAGAAGCCGTTTGCTCCTCACACTAAAGGTGGGGGGGGGGAGAGAGAAGGCAGTGGGGTATCAGGAGAAATTTTTGGGGTGGATATGGAGCGATCACTCTTTCCAAATATTTATTTCACAATGGTGAGTTGATAACTACCAACACCACTCCACTGCCTCCAAATTCACAGTTACTGTGGGTGGTATCCAATACTCTGGTTTTGCTAGCACAAGAGACTTGCGCTAGAAGAACAGGATGTTCCCCTCCTCTCGTCTCCTCTACAGCCAGCTGTGTGCCCTCAAAATCAGCACTGGAAGTTTGGGGGGCCCTCTGGAGAAGATTTTGGGGGCATGTAGAGGGAGAAGAAATAGAAGTGCTGCTGCACCAGCGGAACTCCGCTGACAGTGCTTTGAATACAACCCTGACTAGAATTTTCACTTCACTCAAGTCTAGCTCGCACAAATAGCAGATGAAATTATAAAACTATTCTTCATGTCAACTGACCTGATGATTTGAGGCAAGGTTGAATGTTTTTCCATGGGGGAAAAATGCACACACATAGAGACTCAGATGCCAGGGAAAGCATGTTAGCCTTCTCCCTGACATCCACATTTCTATATGCAGGGAATGTTTATATCAGCTGTGAACTAGCAGTTGAAAAAAGTTGAACTCCCTTCCAAACCACAGCTTTTTACAAGTTCAGAAATACATGCTCGGACATTATTAGGGGGTGCTACAGAGGTCCTGAGTCCTGGATCTTTCGCATTGGGCTCTGGGTCTCCTGCCCCTTCTCCTGCCCTGCCCTGTTTTTTAAAAACAACTTTGCTTACAAGGTAGCTTTCCTTCTAAAAGGCAACCTACATTTGCACCTATAGATATACATTAACATATGCAAATTTGTATCATGGGCCACTGCCCTGTTTTAAGGATCTAAAACCCCTTACTAGGTGGATTGTGAATGCAGCACAGCGGCAAGAGAATTTAAGGAACTCTCTTTCCATTTTAACCTTGCGTGATCCAAGCATCTTACCACTCCCTCCAGGAAGAAGAATCAAATGAAAAGAACAATATAAACATTTGGGTTGAAACATCTGGTATTAATTCCCAGTCCAGAGACTCGCATCTCTCATCTACCAGTACTATGGCATACTGAACAAAGTATTACAATGAGCAGAATTCAAGAGTAGAAGACAACATAGCCTGCAACATTCTGATGCAGACTGGGACAAATGAAGCCCCGTACAAATGGGCAGCTTCTTTTTACTGTATTCTATTACCTTGCCAACCCTATTGACCCACTGACCTCCTGCACAACAGCTGTACTAGGGTCATGCCCCAAGCAAAATTCGGGTGCAGACGTGCACCAGGGCCATGTAGCTACCTAACAGGGAGCAATGGGCTGGGCACCCTTGCTCAGTCACGTTCCAAAGCTAGAATCGCAACAGTAGCCATTTCTCATGATATCTGTCAGGATGGCATCCTAGTGCTTGCTCAGTGTGCTGAAGGAATAAACTGGCCTCCACTGTTATCAATGCACCCAGCACGACACTATAGTCACTTTATAAAAGTAATAGGGGAAAAGCCAGCTTTACACACCCCATATCACCCCAAATCTCACCAGCGTTTGCTTTGTTCATAGCCAAGGTAAAGCCCTGCGTGGGTGGGAGGAACCTCAAGAGACTTAGAAAACCAGTTCAGATACATCCTTGTTCACAAATTCTCAGCAAGATGGCTGTATTAGGGAACAAAACAACTCACAATAAAACATGTGGATTCCCACTGGCATTCTAGAATCACTATGTTTTGCCTGTTAACCAGATGTCCTAGAGTAATTTGAACATAATTTCTTCAAAACTATGGTTTCCTGGAGTCTGGCTGGTGCAATGGGCCCCAAAAGGATATAATTCTCTCATCCCAGGAGCTTTGCTAGTCCCTGAGATCTTCCCATATACTTCCTTTGCCAACCTATATCCATTGCACTCAAGAAGATACCTGGTCTCCTTTCACACAAGGCCAAGGAAAAAGTCAGAAACTGCTGAAGTAGCAATTTGACCCGTGTGTCAGGGACTGCTTATCTGAAGAAAATCCCTTTGTGAAGCTAGTGCACAAAGCAGGGGCTTACTGGCCACTATCATATTCCTACGACGTTATCTACAATAGCCTCTTAAATTAGATGGACAAACTGAACATCCAAGGGTTAAAAGCATCCCAGGTCTGCCTGTGTTTCCCCGACAGGAGTCTCTCTACTCCTTTTCTCCTTGATTAAGTATGTAGTTGGATGTCCCATTGTACAAACAGAGTGTAAGCAAGCTGTGCAAAATACAGGTTAGCATAGCTGGAGAGATGGGCTTTTTGCAATGTTAACAGTCCACTAATGGAGCCAGACTGCAGCTGGGCTGCTCCTTGGCTGTGAATAATTTATCTGGAAATTCAGTCCTCTCTTCCGCCTTTTGATCACCAGAGAGCAGATTCTAATATTTACCCAATTTGTTGGCATTTAAAAAGTTAGGTTTTAACATAGCCCTGGGTTAGTAATGTTCCTTACAAACCAGACTTGGCATAACAATTCCAAACAGTTACCTGTTTGGAAAGGTACATACCTGTGAAAACAGGAATGTGAAACATTTGTAAACTGTGTCTGCAGGAAGACAGGCTGTGCTGATCTCTCTACTTCCCAGCTACACACCTTTCTAGGCTATCTAAGGATACAATAATCTAGGAAAGCCTTTTCAGACTAGGCAATCTAGTGCTGGCCCTTATTCCCATATGGGGTCCCAAGGGGCACAAAAGCAGTTGGTTTAAGTTAAACCCATGGGTAAGTGACAATGCTGGGAAAGGTAAGCTGATACCAGACAAGTTTGTGCAAAATCTATCCAAATGCCAGTGAAAAGGCCGTTCTATTCCACACAGAGCACACAGCCTGGTAAACATATACACACTCCATTATTTTCCTCTGTGCTGCCATCACTATGAGGCCCCTCGCTCCTAAAAGCAGCTGTCCCTTCCCTTCTCCTAAAAGAAAGGCTACATTGTTCTCCCAGAGATCCCCTGCCTGGAACAGGAAATCCCCCGTCTTGTCAGGAACCTAAAAGGGGTACAAAGAACCTCAAAAGTGATCCTGCCAGGGACAGGGGGATGGAGAGAGAATTAGCCTGCGTAGCAGGTGCCACCCCCTCCCCTTCCCAGGTGGCCCAGCCACAACCCCAGCCTTTCTCTGCTAGAAGGGACTTGGGGATTGTGCAGGAGCCATCTTGGGGGAGGGAGGCTGGCTGGGGGAGGGGCTCAAGAGCCAGCATCCTAGAGATACACACAGACAGACATACAGAAGCACACCTTTACTTTCACCCACGTACCTGCTTGTAAACATACCTCAGTAGATAACTGTAGCTAGGAATACCCATTTATTCGGTACACGCTCAAGAACTTGTACACATGGGAACATCCACATCTGTACCTCTCAGACACTATGCAGAAATCCATAGGTCCACCCAATGCCCAGTTTACCCAAGGGTGGATAACCAGGCGGCATCCTACCAAAACACAGCTGAGGTGCCGGAGGATGTGGCCGCCCAGGGATGAGCCTCATAACCCCAGGGATAGGCGCAGTTGCTGGAGGACCCGAAAGGCAGATATGCTGGAAACACACCCAGCCCCCTCTCCAGCAACAAAAGGAGGCTGACGCCGGGCCGGAAAAGCAGGGTTTCTATCCCCTCCTCCCACCGCGATCTGCTCTGCCCCTCCTTGCTTTCCTCCGTTCCCCCTCTAAGGACGGGGGACGCGGTTCAGTCCTCGACCCCGCTCGCTCCCGCTCACCGCCTTCTCTTTCCCCGCCGTGCCTTACGCTCTTGCTGCCGCTCTCTCTCGGCGCCCGGGCCGGGCGGTTCAGGGGAAGGCGCGGCGGCTCCCCCGGCCCCAGCCCAGCCCGGCCCGGCCTCAGAGCGGGCGGCGGCTCGGCCAGCAGCAGCAGCGGCTCCTGCGCCCCATCCCGGACAACACAGCACAGCCGAGGCAGCAGGACGGACTGGCGGCCACACGGGGTAGTTGATCAGGCCTGCTTGGGCGCGCCAGCAGCTCCGCCTCTTGCACACTCAGCACCACCCATGCCAACCCCTTCCAGCTATTCCCATCAAGTCCAGCCCCCCGCCGTCGTTGCCTTTTCCAGCCCCGTTTAGTGCAACAGGACTAGGGAGGGGGGGCTTCTCTCCAAGAAGTCACATGGGAGATGAGGGAAGGCTGCGAGAGAGTCTTCGGGATTGGTGGAGATCACGGATTCTTCACCGGGTCTCAGTCACGGTCACAGGAGAGGATCCTTGAGAGCCACCCTCTCGTGTCACACACGCGCGCGCACACTCCGGCGAGGCATGGTAATGAGTTTTTCTGGTTCCCGGATCTCGCAGGACTTGGTCACCCAGGCTTTCTCTGAGGGGTGAACTGGCTTATTGATCTACTCTACCGATTTGTGGTATATTTTGGACTTTTAAAAAATGTAATGTTATTGTTGACGCTATGCTATTCACCGCCATGATTCCCCCCCCCTTAAATGTTGGTGGTATTTTGCAAATAAAATAAATAGAATCAGATTGTGTGAGTTCAGCCCCATGGAACATGTTCCCTTGTTGTAATTAGACTGGTTGTAATTAAGTGGCAGGGCTCCCAGGTGGGTGCAACTTCCAGGAAGGCAGAAGTCCTGGTCCCTCATTTTTCAAAATTAGCCACTGTCTGGGTTACAAAGTTACTCTGAACATGAAGAATGAAAGTGCCACATTTTAAAAAGAAGGGACATTTAGCTTGGTATCCTGAAATCAATGATGTTCTGTGGGGTTTTGAGCTTTTGAAATGCGAGATAGAGTGGTGACCCACCTTTTCCTTCCACAGATCTTGCCACCTTGGTTTGTATCCAGTGGGATTGTAGCTCATTGGCTGCCATGTTTGAGCTTGAAGGTGGTGTTGCCTAGGGTAACCAAAATCAGTAGGAAGCCTGGGCCCATCTGGTGAAATGCAATGATGAGGCAGGTTTAGGCCTTCTTCCAATTTGAACCACAGTAGAATGAAAAGGAATCTCATTGGTGCCACTATGGGGGATGAAGAGAGGGAGACGGCCATTCCATTCCTGCTGTTTCTTCTCTACCCTTCTCTGAATTTGACATATAAATGTACAGGTGGCAAGTTTGTCAAAGTGTCAGCTGGAGGCCCCACGATAGTGCAAACCCAACACTTCCTCTAAATGTGGCTGCATGGGACCTCATATCCTTCTCTGGGCAGGGCTATAGCCAGAAATGATAAGTGTGTCTGTCACCATGTTAGCATTTAGCATCTTGGGAGGGAAATGGAGATGCAAAGAGCTTTCATGCCACCAAAGGCAAGATTGGGTGATGCCAATGCCACCCACAGAAGGGACACTTGGAGAGGAAAGTTATTCTAGGCTTATCAGAGTAGAGTAGGGTCAGCAAGATATATTTGCTGCCTGTATCTCTAAAACATCCTCTGTATTAATGAGTTCCTTGGGCTATCACTTGGACAACTGCAAACAGAGTGGAACACATCAGGCCATTTGGAGGCATAATTGGGGGAAAGCTCAATGCCTTCAGACCCACATACCTAGGTAGAATATAGATGTGCCCAACAGCACTGATTTGGCCTATTTATTTCTAATATTTATAAACCACTATATCAGTAATTAAAATATGTAAAAATATATAAAGCATACATAAAATAATTTATTATCTGTTGTAGCAAGATTCTTATTTGGGGATTTCCCAAAATTCTGTGTTTAGGAGGCTCACACTGTGTCCACTAGGATACTGTTATCTTCCTGTCTGGCATAGACAGCTCTTTCCACAGTTTATCTTATTCCACCCACAAACACACACACCAGTTTGATTTGTGACACCTTTCCCCAAGTTTATCTTCCCAACCACTTTTTAGAATTCATCTGAAATATAAGTGGAGGTTAACAAACATTTCCAGATATCTGGACAATGAATTAATCCCTCATGAGGGATGAGGGAGTCTAGGAGGGAACTGGCTTCCTCTGAGGAGCTGCATTAATTGAGTTCATGGTTTGGAAGAAGGGTGGTAACAATGGTGAGAGGCTCAAGAAAGCTGGATACTGAACTTTGATCACAGCATATGCTAATATGGACATAATCATTAAGAATGTAAGGTATAGGTGGTTTGCACATACTATAAATGCACTTTATTTCATCTCTGTATTTTTTTGAATAAACGTAATTGCACTTGTGAAGGCACAGCTTCCTGAAATGTTTTGAGCAAGCAAAGAAATACCACTCTTTCATGTTAGGCTTACAGGAGAAGGGCTGTTTCCACAGTTGCATGGTTTGGCTCTGGGAAGGACTCACATGAATTCATATAACAGGCAGCATCAATGGAACATGTGGCTGCTTTATATACGTTCTGTCTAAGACAGTATTGTCCTTTCTAGCAGTGGCTATCCAAGGGTTCATACTTTTCTCTGTTGTGCTCTATACCTGAGATATTTTTAGGTAGAAATGCTAATAATTGAACCTGGGACTTTCTGTGTGCAAAGCACGTGCTTCACCCAATAGGACTGTACTGCTGTTTTCAAGACAGTGCCACTCAAGCTGCCCTCCAAAGTTTCCCCTTCCCAACATCCTCAAGAATCATCAGTATGTGTTTGCCAGTCCTCCACTAGGATTTGCAGTACCTTCCTAATTAAATGTCCTCAGGTTGCAAATTCTGAAAAGAGGAATTATTTTTCTCTCTCCCCCCAGCCCCACCTATACTGCTTGCCTGTTTGCACTACAGCCTTCCCCTACAGCTATCATGTAATGTAACCTGATGAGCACAGTGATTCCAGGCACTCTACAAACCATGCCAGCATTCCTGCTCAAGTACATCTGAGCTCTTTGGTCCCAGTGCAATATTGTAGGGCTCATGTGTTTATGGTTTTCTCTCTCCCTATGTTGTCAAGCACGCCAGCTCTTTACAATTTTGCTTGCCAGTCCACTGCCTTGGTCGGATAAGCTTACCTTGCTACCACACCCAGTACTGTAAATTGTGTGCTCTCTATGTGCGTGTGGGGATACAAACTTCCTGTAAGACTCAATTCTTTCCCTATCACCCCCCCCCCCATGCTGCCAGGATCCCTGCCAGCTCATTAGTCTGATGAGCCAACTTGGCTCCTTATGCTGGGTGCTCTACAAACATCCAAAATGAGTGGATTTGCTGCATCTTATAGCAGATTTGCAAGGATGTGGCAGAATCACCTAGGGAGCAGACACTAAGCCAGCAAAAAAGCACTGCAATTGTGCTTATGCCTTCTAGAGAGAAAAATTGGAGGACTTCACTCCCTGAACAATCTCAGTCCCAGTCTACACTGCCTTAGAGTTCATCCACATGACACACAGACTCCAAGACTAGCAGATGGGGCCTCATTGTACTAAGCAAAGAAACATCCTAAGAAAAATTGTAACAATTCCTGAGAGCAACAGTTCCTGGCATGGTCTTGTACAGGTGGACCTATCTTGACATGGGGAAAAAATCACACCAGATGGGGGATGGCAGATGGGGACCACAGAAAAGGCTTTCCTAGTTGTGTCACCTCATCTCCGGAATGGTTTCCCCCCAAAAGCACAGCTAGTGCTAGGATTATGCATCTGCAAGATACACCAGCCCAAGACAGTAACCCCAAACTTTTGAGTGAGGGCAAGTGTAGGGCTACTGAGCAGTAGGCCCTGTCTAGGTCATAGGACAGCAAGCTACCTTAATCAGGAATCTTGAACATCCCTCAGTGGTTCCCTAGTATATGAGAATAAAGACTTTGGAATAGTGTCAGTTACTATGATTCCAGATATAGCAATAGGAGTGTAGGCGCTTTGTGCAGATCAGCATACATCTTGTGATACTGACTGCTGACCAAATGAATGTATCCAAATACACAGAAGTGGGGTATACATAATCAAGTCTTAAAGTGACTAGTTAAATATATCTCAGTGGAAAAAGAAATGTCATGCCAGGACCACTGGGCTGCATTCAAAAGCAGTTAAAACTTGTGGTATAGCTTAAAGGTTGACACAATAAATCCATCATCTCCACCTATAGCTACTCCAATTTGGGTAAGGCTACTCTAGGCATTCTGTTATAGCCCCATATATGTTTAAATAGTCAGTCAAAGATTTTATAAATACCTCTCCAGGATCAAATATAGGCAGCACTAGATAGATTGTAAAACAGTGTTTATCTTTTGAAATCAATGTCTTTTGAAAGCAAGATGCTAGTTTGTCACTTATCTAGTTGAACTGAAATGTGAGGCTATCTGTCCTCTAAATTTATACGGGCCATCACATCTAGCGTTCAAGTCATGAACGTATCTGAATTAAGGGACCTGTCCTTGACATGACAATTTATTGGAGGGCTTCCCCACCGTCCAACGTACTTATTTTTTTGGGGGGGGGTATCATCCAATTAGTAATTTAGGCAGAGAATTAACAAAATTAATCAATTTCAGTCAGCCTAGGAGAGAGCATCAGAATATCAGCAGCATAAAGATTATGTTCTCTATCATTTTATATTCACATGCTGATAAAGCTAGCAGTTGACAATCAAATTATGGAGAACTAGGGAAACATGCAAGCCTATCTGATAGCCTGCTCTAGCTTAAATGGGTCAGATCTTGCCCCGATAGCAATGTTCTTAAAAGCTTCATTTAGATGAACACCAGTTATGTCATTGCAAAGTGCCAAGAGAGTCCCACAGGAACATCTGTACTTTCAAACCAACAGCAGAAGACCTCACACATGTAAATTAAAGTGTTTTTACTCAAAGTAGTGGGAAACTTGGAAAAGAGGCTAAATATACAGTTGTCAAAAATGTTCCAGGAAATCTCTTGCAGCAGGGCTTTGTACCAGCAAACCCAAAAGGTGGCACTAATAACCTGCTGCATAGTTTGTAAACTCCTGAAGGAAAATAAGTGCAGTTTTGTCTCTCTAAAAGCACCGAGCCAATCAGAGCACTGAAGTTTTGCCATAAATAATGAAATAGCTAAGAACAAACAGGAACAGGTTATTTTCTATATTCTTTAAAATAAGGAGATATCACAATCCACCTCCCCCATCTAAACCTTTAAGTAAGGGCAAGAACAGACTGCTGGGCTTCCACCCTCATCTGTTTCTTTATTCACTTTATGGTGCAGTTGTGTGGTAACTTTCTCTTCCTTGGCTTTCTATGATTTTTGCCACCTGGAATCCAGCTCTCTCCCCCCCCTTAGCAGTTACCAAGTAAGGCCTAAAAAAAAAAAGATATAATATTGGATTACAGATGGCAAATTATGCTCAGGGCTACCAACTCTGAGGAGGTACGCCTGGCGCCTACGTTGTTATCCTTTCGGCGCCAGGCTAAAACCTTTCTATTCTCCCAGGCATTTTAATTCATGTTAAAGTATTTTAATGTTTTAATGGTTTAGTGATCTTAATATTACATTATTGTTATTATGTATCTGTATTTTTATATTTTGTGATTTTTGTTGATTTATTGTATTATCTTATGTTGTACACCGCCCAGGGAGCCGTTGGTTATGGGCGGTTTATAAATGAAACTAAACTAAACTAAACTAAAACTCCTGGGAAGAATATCTGCTGGAACGCCTCTCCCGATACGAACCGGCTCGTACACTACGGTCTACTATGAAGGCCCTCCTCCGGGTCCCGACCCATAGGGAGGCCTGGAGGGTAGTAACAAGATCTAGGGCCTTCTCAGTGGTGGCCCCCGAATTGTGGAATAGTCTCCCCGAGGAGGTACGCCTGGCACCGACACTATTATCCTTTCGGCGCCAGGTTAAAACCTTTCTCTTCTCTGAGGCACTTTAATCTAAGTTAATGTGAGTAAATGTTGTCATTTTATTTTAGATGGTGTACTTTTATATACTTCTTGTATTAGATTCTGTAATTTTATTATTGTATATGTTTTTATGTTCACCGCCCAGAGAGCTGTTTGCTAGTCGGGCGGTATATAAGCTTAATAAAATAAAATAAATAAATAAAGAAGTTACAGGAGTATGCTTTACATCAGGGTTGGGGAACCTCCAGTCCATGAATCTAAAAAGAGCCCAGTAGGGGTCCCAATGTGGCCCACCAGGCAGTTTTTCCCAAACCACAGCCACCTGCCCCACCCTACATCGTATGGTACCATTGGGTGACAAGCAGGGTTAAGGTGTGGCCTTCACTTTAAAGTGCGTTTTGAAGTGGATTCAATAGAACTCACTTGGAAATGTGCTTGAAAAACATAGTTTACATGGATATACATTACCATGATGGGATCCTGCAACTGTTTGGGTGATCACCAATTCCATAGCACAAGAGCATCCACTTCAACTTTCCTGTAGTACGTATTTGCCCAACATGCTTAATTGGCTTAGCCCACTGTTAAACTGGTGCAAGCCTATTTGCCAAGGAAGAGCTTGTAGCTGTTAGCAAATGTCATGTTAGGGGCACAGCCCCATCCCCAAGTTAGCTGCACAAGCTGCATTTTTAATTTTATTACATTTATATCCCACCTTTCTTCAAAGGAGCTCAAAGTGGTGTATAAAATGGTTCTCCCCCTCCTGATTTTATCTTCACAACAAACCTGTGAGGTAGGTTAGGCTGAGAGACACTGACTGGCCCAAGATCACCCAATGAGCTTCATGGCTCAGTGGGGATTTGAACCCTCGTCTCTCACATCCCAGTCCAACCACTACACCACACTGGCAATTGATTTCAGAGCTCCTTAAGGATCTTGCTCTTAATTAAATCTATAAATACTCTTTTTCTTCCCCGTTTTGGCTCGCACAAGGAAATTGACTTCACATCATCGAGCCCCTCTTAAAGTTTCCACTTCAAAACCTCAGCTCATGCATTCTACCTGTTGTTTCTGAAAATACAGGGTAACACATTCAGAAATTATTACCTTGAATCTGGGCCTAGTTGCAAGTTAGTCCCACTGATTTCAATGGACACCAATTTCAGCTATCTTTGTCTGGATCAAGCCTGATGTCTTACTTTTATATCCATGGAGCTCAATATGACACATACTGTTCTTTTCTCCACCCTATTTTAGCCGCATAGCAACCCTGTGAGGTAGGTTAGGCTGAGAGATAACTGGCCCAATCACCCAATGAGCTTTGACTTAGGATTTGAACTTGGGTCTACCCGGTCCTAGTCCAACACTAAGTAGTATATCACATTTGCTCTCTTTACTATATACCTGACTTCAACTATTCCCATTACACACATTATAGAGTGGTGTATATGGAAGGACTGATTCAAACGCAGCTCTCACTACCTCTGTAGAGAACAGTGAGACTAGAAGGCAAACTTGTGGTAGAAGTTTTGAAATCCTGGGTAATTTCCAATCTCTTTGAAGGCCCAATTCTGTTAATTTCATATTCATAATTCAAGCACTTCTAAAGGCAGAGATCACATGGTACAGTATGACCCTATAAACTTGGTTAGGCAACAATAGCCATCCACTCAGAATGCATTTTGTTCCAAGCTGATGCCTCTGCAAACAGGAAATTATGATGGAACTGGTCTACGTGAAAACTAGAGGGAGAATGGTTCCCTTAAGTAGAAACCTACAGCAGATACAGATCCCAAAGATTTCATGCAACAGCTCCTAGAATTCACTAAGCAAGATGAGAACAAACATTTGGACAAGAAAGAGTGTTTCAGTGTAAGCATAGGCGAACAAGATAATCGAGCTTGGTATGCAAGACCATGCATTTGTTCCAGGTATACATCTAAGGTGTTTTAAGTGTACACCTAAAGGATGTGAAGTGTGAATGTAACAAACAATTATCATACAAGTACAATCAGGAACCCAGGATTGCTACCTGTTGAGTGTACAATGGTAAAGTTGTGTTTGCTTTTGCATAATGTGTAAAATGGCCCCAGGTATCTCAAGATGCCTGGCTTCTAAGACCTCAATGGAAAAAAATCAGGTTGGGATTTATTTTGGTCATTTTAAAAGGAAGACCATTTACCAACAGTAGTTCAAATGAGACATTCAGTATTTGAGGTTAATGTTTTATCCTTTCTTCCATTTTCCACTGAGGTACTGTGCATTATCCATAGTAGTGTGTTGCCTGTTACTACGTTTTGCCATGAACAACTGCTTGGCACATCCAAAGCCAAGGGGTGGGCAGAAGATGGATCAGGATCTAGTAGTAAACTTCTGGGTGATTTGCAGTAGATCAACAGGGTTTTCAATTCTCAGTTGTCTAATAGCAACAAAATTATTTTTTCCATCTAAATTAGGCTGCTGCAATGATGAAATCTAATTAGGAGTGGACTTGTGCGGAAGGACTGTGCTCAGTTCTGGTACTGAACACAAACTGCTATTGTCTTTTGCCCCTGGCTCTGGTTGATAGATCTTAGATTCCCACAAAAAGCGAAGACAATAACATAAGCTTGAAGTTTGCCCACCCTTACCCTAAGCAGTTCAAGTGAGCAGCAGGAACAATACAGAGAAACAGCAATTATTAATCACAGTACAAGGTATTTCCCATCATTAATTTTAATAAAACCAATCATTTGTGATGCTTCAGAGAACTCCAAAAATTACCACTTTCAGCTCCTTCAGTATGGACCAGATTTTTCTAGGAGGGCACCTTCTACAGTCCGCAGAGCCAAGACTTTAGCCAGTACCACTAGCTATTCCAGAAAATGTGGACCATCAGAGCCAGCAGGAACTGGAGTCATAGGAGGGGCACAGCAGCAGGGGGCACACAAGGGCAACTACTTTGGACACAAATGCGTTTATTTCACAGGACATGGCATTGCAGTTGTTAATAAGGAGTGCCATAAGGAGTACAAGGGCTGGAGGACTTTAGGCTCCTTTTACCTACATATATCCAGCTCCTTTCTTCAGGGGAAGAGGAGTGGGAAAGGATGGGAGAAAAGGAGGACAGATTCTCACACATACACATCAATTGGTCGAGTTCTTCCATGGCCCAGCAGGTGAAGATCACAGGAATAAATTTATACACCAAGCTCCACCCCAAGCCAACAGAAGACATTAAATAAATATGTACAGAATCTGCAGTTGGCAGACAGACAGGTAGCAAAGGGCTTAGTCACCCATTTTCACCTTAGACACCTGCAAACGACAAAAAGGAGAAGTCATCAGAAAATGTGTGCTCCATGAATTACACCCCTCTACATGCCCCTACCACCTCCAAGAATAGTACCAATGTTTGCTCTTGGCTTAACGTAGTAATTTGTTTGGAATGAAGCAAACCGCAATCCCCAGATTGGATGTAACACTATGGCAGGAATCATGGTTTGTTGCTTCTGTTGACTAGAAGGGAGGAGGAAAGTGGGTGCCTTCTGTGCACTCACAGTAAGCCTTTAACTATGGTTTACTCTAGTCATGTTATCACATTTGTTTGCACACACTGGCTTTTTAAAAAAAAAGAAAACACTGCAAATGCATCCACTTGCACATGACATACATGGCAGTTCAGGACAGGTGCACAAAGCAACAGAAAAAAGTGCAGGGGCAATAGTTGCAGAAGGGGAAGCTGAAAAGACACATCCATAGTAGGCTTGATGTGACCTGGAGGCTCTCTCTCAATGAAGAGAGCTGAAGTCAATCAAGATTCAGAATCACACATTAAAAACCTGTCTCTTCCTTGCCTTGAAATAAGGATGGCTGGGGATTCCCAGCATTGGGGATAACAGCTTTTTCCTATTGTACCAGTAAATACCGAGAATGGCTGGACTCAACACAACATAGAGGAACTCAATAAGAGTAGATGCAAGTTCCTTTGTGAACAAAGGAGTTTTTGCAACATTCTTTTTTGTTTTGCTAATCCACAGTGAGCAGGCTAGGCCTGACAGCTGGTGTTTCCAAACCTTCCCCCTCTCTATGTTCTTCCTTCTGCCTTTGCTTAGAGAAAAGAGGAGGTTGTAAACCCACATAAATCCACCAGTCATTTGGTGAAGAGCAAGTTTTTAACTTCTACACAGTCATTGGGAATTAGGATATTGGGAATGGGCAAGATTCTCTAGGAGCCCCACCAGGTGTGGCAAGGCAGGAGGGGCTCACCTGCAGGATAGCCACGATAACGCCAAAGAGTCCAATGGCACTGCCAAAGATTTCCACGATGAGGATCTTGACAAAGAGGCTGGCATTCTGGGCATCTGCCAATGCTGCACCACTGCCCACAATGCCCACACAAATACCACAGAAGAGGTTGGACAGGCCCACAGTCAAGCCTGCCCCAAACATGGAGTAACCTATAGGAGGAAAGAGCGTTAGAAATGGGCAGCATCCAGTTATATTTTCAGTTGATCCCTGTAGGCTTGACATATTGGCCTCAGGGACTGACTGTTAAGATGAAGGCCCTATCTTCAACAGAATGCAGACAGGCAGCAGGGAGAAGGCACTGCTTCACTGCCAAGTCAGGACTTATCAGCTGTGGGAGAAGGCAGAAGAAACCTCCTAGCTTCTCTGGCTAAGCCTATCCTTATTACACATATAGTTGTCCTAGGCCTGAAATGACCTAGGGATAGAAATAAGGTAGCTATCTTATTTCTTACAGAAAATTATTTCTAACAGAAACTGTAGCTATCTTATTTTTGTCCCTAGACCATTTCAGGCCTAGGAGAACTATATAAACTGTAACAAGTTTGTTTCCAAACTCTCACATACAAGCCTAGTTTCCTTTCTGTCCTTGTTTAGGGAGAAGAGATGTATATTCTATATATTAACCATTGTTTTCCATATACAAACCTTTAAATTGACAAATACAGTACGCCACAATTTCAGGATTTAGTGAAACTGTGGTGTGCCTCCTTAATGGAGAAAAAATTCCCTCCCCTCCTCCCCCACACCACCTTTTTCTTTGACCAGACTACCATGCTCAGATGTATAAAGTCTAAAAATATTTCTGCCCCAGCCAGGGGAAATGCAGCAAAACCAAGAATGGTGGCAGTAACCCCACCTGAGCAGGAGATTGGCTATATCTTCCTAGGCCACAGGGGGGTATTAGGTGTGCCAATTTGAAAGGCTTCAGGAGAAGATACAACCAAAGACAGTATCTTGGTCCAGCTCGCATCTCACAAAGACTTGCATCCTTGACATGCCATGAGAATAGCATTGCTATTGCAGTCATCCAAGAGAACAGCCACTGCCCGCAAAAGTGTTGAGACGTGTTGGTCTCTTGTGTGATGATAAAAACCAGACACCTGTCACCCCAAGGTGACAGCACAGATATAGCTGGCACATCAGGTACTGCAATATGGAGTAGGGAATAGGGAGCTTTGCAAAGCCGGAAAGGGGGCAGAGGAAAACCCAAGTGTAGAGAATCCATAGATTCCCTGCCTATCAGATACTATTTGGCAGTCTTTTGGGGAAATAGCATTTCCTGCTAGAGTCAATCTTGGGCTGAGACACAGTTCAACTAAGGAAACCTGCAGCTCAGGGGAAGAACAACTCTGTTGCATGCAGAAGTTTCCAGGTTTAATCTTTGGCTCCAGTCTGAAAAAGACTCTTCTGAAACCCTGGGAAGCTGTTGCAAGTCAGTGTCAAGAATACTGACCTAGATGGACTAATGGGCTGACTTAGTATAAGTTTCCCATGTAACTAGGGGCACCTGATGATCTCACAAAGACAAGAGCCATTCTGCCTGCCTATCACCAATCCCTACAAACACTGCCTACCTGCATGATAGTTCCGGGAACCAATATCCTTAGGAGTTCTGCCAGTGAATTGCTGTAAGAAAGGGAAGCATTTTAGGAAATAAAGAGGCACAACCCAAAATAACGTCCCAACAGCAACTTTCTTCCAAAGACATTAGGTGCAGCATTAAGGGAATGCCCAATAGTTAGGAAATACCCAGATTTGAGTTTACAGAAGCCCACATCCTTGTCAGCATTTCAGAAGGGGCAGAATAGAGAGTAGAGATGGTGACAGACTGTGGCCCACCTAGCTTCCTCATCTCTCATCAGCGGCTAACTCTAAGCATCTGCCAGAGACCGATTAACCCTGTTCAGAGCTCTTGGGCACTCAAAAGCCCAGTAGTTGCATTTAATTTCTGCTCTCAAAAGTAGGATTTATCCTAGAGGAAGAGAACTCTTCTTTCTCCCTACGGCAATGTGGCAGTACTGTCCTGTATTTTAAGAGTAATTAGCCAGGTCTTTATCTACCTTATCAGGATTGGGAATTTCTGCTCAACAACTTGACCAGGATTGCTTCCTGCAACTGGGCTTCTACCCAGCATGGCACTTGGCACCCACAGTTGCCTGGATTTGATCAATACCTCTCTCTTTGATCACCTTCTTTGGTCTCCTCTGCTTGGCAATGGCTAGGGTATGCTACCTTCAAATCAGATATAGCAGAGGATGCAGAGAGCTAGTCTGAGCACACAACAGTGTCCCTCCCACACAGGCCAGGTCCCCGTTACCTCAGCCATGTTGGTGATCACAATGGCCATGATGATCCCATAGATGGCCACAGCTTCACAGAAGATGATGCTGCCAGGAGAAAGGGCAGATTAGCATCTGGGACATCTCAAGGGTGACAATTTTGGCAAAGGACCAGGGAAAAAGAGAAGAAGGGATGGACTGGCTTCTAATGATGAATCTACCGCTTGACACCCTGCATGTCTAAAGATACAAAGTTGTGTACCCCAATTCTTAAGGTTCTGTGCTAGATGACAAGGAGATAGATGGCTTCCCTACTGGACTCTGCATCATATTAGATCAGGTGACTAGCCCCAACTATGTTTCGATGGTGTGCGTCTTTATGCTCACTGATGAAAATGCTTTGTCTGCATGCCACACTGACCTTTAAGCAGTCTCATTCCGTTTGGTACCAAGCCAGCCTACTCGTCTCAGGAAGACTATTCCTACCAGATAGCCCAAAGTGCACATATGCTGCCAAAGGGCAGCAGCACCTTGTGATGTTGCGGTTCTGATGAAATATCTCTGCTTTGCTCTAAACCTTATTCCACTTTAGATTGCCCTGTTACTTTCCTTAGCATATTTATTTTATTTTGCATTAGATCAGCCATGTAAATAAACAATGTAAATAAAGTTACTGGTCTGCTAAGGAGTTAAAGCCCTTCCCCCTACCCCTGCAGGTGAGTAAAAAACATTACCTTCTACTAAATGGAATGGAGGTAGAAGGGTGGAGTGAGCCTTCCCTCCACCACCAGCCACTCATTCACCTGCAAAGAATTTCTGGTCATCAGTGGCTACCGGGCGGGTTGTTAACCTTGAGGCTGCATTATCCACTGACTGGGCACAATGACTCTAGAGAAACCATGAATTCTGAACATTTCTGCAAAGGTATGGTATCGAGGGCAGATCCCAAAAGTTTTAGATTATGCTCACACTAAGACCCAGGGATTGTGGTAGTGCAAGAAGAGTCTAGGTTATTTATTAATTTTCTTACATTACTATCCCACCTTTCTTTTACTATGGAACCCAAGGCAGCATATATGAGATTCCCAGGCAGTCACCCATCAGTGCACTGGCCACATCCAGATCTGCTTAGCTTCAGCAAGTGGTGATCTCATGTATGTTCAAACCGTACCCTGGGAGTTGTTGCTTGAAACTTTTAGAATCGTATGTGTGCAATTTTTTTTATCATTTAGGCTGCAAGTGAAGGCTGAGACAGATGGGGAGAGGGGCTTGGGCAGGCTCCAGCTAAGCAGGATCTGGCTGCCGCTCAGCAGGTTGGGTGGGGCTACACTTCGCAGGGCAAAGGCGCAACAATGGCTGGTGGCTCCCTGGCCAGAGTTGAGCCCCAGCAGCTGAAGCACAGCCTGGATTAAGAAAAATTGAGGTGCAGGTTTCTTTTGCTGTGTCCTGCCTGCTTTGCTGCCCAACCGCCCACCTGTCTTTCCCTAGCTGGCTAGGGATGAGGCAGCAGCCTGACATGGAAAAGGCGATCAAGATGGCAGGATGTTTCAGAACACACTGCTCCCCAAAAATGAAAGCTATCTCTTCATTTATTTATTTAAAGCCTGTGTTTGACACTTAGGGCAAAGTGCTTCTGAGCATGGGCAAAACAGATCTTGCCACAATACGATCACGCCCCCTTTCCCACACCCCAGCCATTAAATCAGGGGCAGGGAACCTGTAATGCATTCCACAGGAGGAAATTTTTTAATTTTATTTTTTATTTGTCTTTTGCCCTGTCCATCACCATCTTTTGCCCCACCCACTACTGAGGTTCACCATTCCTGAGCTGGATCAAACTCAGTGCCCAGCTTAACAGTGATTTTTAAGGCGTATAAAGACAATTCAGGGACTTGCACATTCTCACAGCTAAACAAGGCAACTTTATCTGCCCAGCAGAAAACAAGGCTTATCAGTGTTATGCTATCTAGAGCAAGATTATAGGAAGGATGGGCAAGTGAGCTTTCTGACTAGCAGTACCTATACCATATGTCGAGAAAAGGGCTCTTTCTCACCTGACCAGATTTTTGGTTTTGATCCTAGGTGCTTTGACACCACCGCCGATGATGCTGGATCCAGTAATGTAAATGCCCCTGAAAACACATCCACAGAAGTGGTTAGATGAGCTGCATTCATTACATGAGCAAATGCCAGTAGGCAGCAAAGCGGGAAATGGCTTCTTTAAATTGTGCCCTGACAACCTTTATTTTTATTCATTCATGCCCATCCGTAATTTAAGTACATTTATATCCCAACTTCTTCCATTGTGGAAGCCATTGTGGAAGCTAAATGATAAATGATGATTTGCATCAAGAATAAAATAAAGTAATAAAAGTACACACACACATTAAAAACATGAATCAGAGTAAAAATATCCAATCACTGGTGCTGCCCAAATGACTGAGTAAACAAAAATGTCTAGGCCTGGCACCAAAACAATAACAAAGTTGGTGCCACATTCCACAGACTGGGAGCTACTACAGAAAAGCCCTCTGGACTTTTCTTGGAGGTGGCACATAGAGAAAGGCCTCAGATGACGATCTCAGGATCCAAATAAAAATAAAATAAAATAAAATTTTATTTATTAGTCGCCCATCTGTCCGACTTAATGGACACTCTGGGCGACGTACACAATATAAAATACAATATCAACATATTCATAACAATCACAGTATTAATATCATATCATCTAAAAAAAAAAAAACCATCCTACACTGATACAATAAAACCTAACCCACCCCAGAGATCCCATAGGCCTGCCTGAAAAGCCAGGTTTTTAAGGCGCGGCGAAAGGTCATCAGGGAGGGAGCATGCCGAAGGTCAAAGGGAAGCAAGTTCCAGAGGGTGGGGGCCACGATCGAAAAAGCCCTCTCCCTGGTCCGCACCAGCCTAGCTTTTTTCACCGGTGGGACCGAGAGAAGGTCTTGTGAGGCTGATCTCATTTGGCGGCATATTTGGTGATACTGGAGGCGTTCC
Source organism: Rhineura floridana (assembly GCF_030035675.1). Lineage (NCBI taxonomy): Eukaryota > Metazoa > Chordata > Lepidosauria > Squamata > Rhineuridae > Rhineura > Rhineura floridana. The sequence continues at coordinate 81,579,322 of NC_084485.1, read as the reverse complement.
TTCAGATAAACTGGGCCGGAACCGTATAGGGTTTTAAAGGTTAATACCAACACCTTGAATTGGGCCCGGTATACAACTGGCAGCCAGTGTAACTCAATCAGCACTGGGGTGATATGGTCCCGGCGACGGGTCTGCTTTATTAAGCGTGCTGCCGCATTTTGTACCAGCTGGAGTTTCCGGACCGTCTTCAAGGGTAACCCCACGTAGAGCGCATTACAGTAGTCTAATCGAGAGGAGACCAGGGCATGTATTACTCGTGGGAGCAGAGTCTCGGCATCTACCATGTAGGCACTGACCCAACTCAGACCCGCTTAGCTTCAGTGAGGTGGCTGGATCATGTGCCCCCAGACCATGCCTTGAGACTAGCTGCAATAAGTGGACAGCCAAAGGAGAACTCAGCAGTACTGGGGGAGGGTGATGTCAGTCAGCAGGTCATTGGGGGGGTGGGGGTGGAGAGAGGAGGAAGAAGTACTCACCAGGCTGCGCCTACCACTGACATAGAGATGGCCAGCCCAATGCCCAGGTTGGACCACAGGTATGGTGAAGTCTCTGTCAGGAACCTGTATATAGAAGAATGTATAGAAGAAGTATGGACACTCTATGCTTCTATCCATCACAGCATCTGAAATCATAGCTTCCACAGAGAAGGAGCAGCCCTAGTCAAAACAATCGTCTTCATTTTTGGACAGAACCTAGCAGGTCAGAACCCATCCTCCACAAGTGCTAACTGCTAAAAGAGAACTAATATCTTTTACCCAATGCAGCAGCCAGAAGGTCTTGCTCCTGCAACAGGGTCTTGGAGTTTTGATATCTTTTGATATAGTTGTTATGGTTTGGGCAATAAAAGAGCACTGTAGAAAAGCTGTGCTGAGCCCAAGCAACCTTAGTCTAGTGTAGGCAACAGTACAGGAAGCCCATGAAAGCAGGATGAGCAACAGGCTTGCTTACGATGCTGCTCAATAGAACAGTCTGAGGTCAGCTCTAGAACTAGCAGAAGCAGGATATGGGTCATGGAAAGTCCTCTGGATTCCTCATCCTGTACCATTTTAATTGGTGAATGCACAGAGAAGCATCTGTTTCCAGGCCCAGCAAAAGTTCAGGATCACAGAGAAAAGGGCTTCAGAGGGAAGAGAAAAAAAAATGTTTAAGATGTGCCAACAAAATCTGAAAAGGGCAGGGCCTGCAAACCTAACTAAGCACAGGAACAAGTGGCTTGCAACAGTAGTGGAAGAGGAGAGGCAGCCAGCTGACCTGCAGGCAGAGTGATGCAATTAGCAGAATTGTCTAGTGAAATGGGACACTGCCATAAATACTGTTGTCAACAAATGGGACAAGGGAGGGGACATGTCTGCCTATGGATGCAACCATGCCAAGTTCTGCCTGCCTACCACTCCTTGGAGCAGAGCACTATTGGGCTTTCAGTAAAATACAGAAAAGAAAAAGCATGCAAGCAAATCACTGTTCTACCCGATGCTCTCTTCCTCAAGAGATGTTGAAGAACACCCATGAATCACTGAACCCCCTGGTACTCCCACCCCAGCCTCCAAGAGAAAGTGCCATCTTACCATGCCACATCAAAACGGAAGCCAAGGTCAAATATTGTGTAGCAGATTCCTGGAAAACAAGAGTAACACCCATTGAGTCTGCCCTTTGTCCTTGCCTCCTCAAAAGCCCGTTTATGACAGCACCAACTGGCAGCACTGAAGCCATCATCCCCACACCGTGGAACTAGTGCCAGTCCTCGAGATGTGAAGGCCTGAGTGGAAAATGGGAAAAATTCAGGAGGAAAACAGGTCCCCCCCCTTTCAAGGTTTCAAAAAAAGAAACACTTCTAAAAAAACAAACAGTTGTCTCCCAAATTTTCCCATTCCCCCCCCCCTTCATATCTCCAGCTAGACTTCCCATGGGGAGAATAGAAAGGGGGCGGGCTTTGATGATGATGATGATGAATAAATTAGATTTATATCCCACAAAACAAAAGCAGTAAAAACACTCTAAATCATCATAAAAAACAGACATTAAAATATGTTAAAACAAAACATCTTTAAACATATTAAATGTTTAAACCTTGAGACCAGGTTTGTTGATTGTATGTACTGGAGGTTGGGCCCAAAGGGCAGTTTAGGGATCCTGCTTGTGTACCGCCCACCCCGCTGCACGGCAGACTCCTTGACCGAGGTGCTCAAGGTGGTCTCGGATGTGCGGTTGCTCTCCCCCAACCTGTTGGTTTTGGGGGACTTCAACGTACACGCTGAGGCCACTCTCACGGGGGCCCCTCGGGATTTCCTTGAAACCATGACTTCTTGGGAACTGCACCTGAGTAATACAGGGCCCACCCATGTAGCCGGACATGCTATTGACCTTGTGTTTGTCTCGGGAGGCAAGGGAAGTGTTCTGAAAGTGGGGGCTGTGTCTTCTAACCCCGTGTCATGGTCGGAGCACTACCTGGTGAATATGGATCTCTCAATGCCGCACACCCTCCGCAGGGGACAAGGACCTATTAGGATGGTCCGCCCCAGACGCCTGATGCAACCTAAGGGATTCCTGAATGCGCTGCGTGATTTGGAGCTGACTGAAGGACGCCCGGTCGAAACCCTGGTGGTGGAGTGGAACAGGGAGATCACCAGGGCGATAGACCAGGTGGCCCCGAAACGTCCTCTCCCACTGAATAGAACTCAGACAGCACCCTGGTATACACCACGGTTGTGGGGTCTGAGACAGGAGGTGAGATGACTAGAACGCCGGTGGCGGAAATCCTGCGCCGAAGACGATCGGACACTGGTTAGAGTGGCAATAGCGGCCTACCAGGTGGCAACAAAGGCAGCAAAGAGGCAATTCTTTGCTGCCTCTATTGCGTCAGCAGAGTGCTGTCCCATGAGGTTGTTCCAAGTGGTCCGGAGCCTGGTCGGTCCAGTTGCTCAGGAACCCTTGGAACATTCTAAAGCCTCCTGTGACACATTGGCTAAACACTATGGCGATACAATCGAGCGCCTGAAGAGCACGATTCCGTACGCCGTGGATACAGGCAGTGGGCCAGAGTCGGCCAGTTGCATTCCGGTCTGGTGGGATCGGTTTCAGCCTCTTCCCTCTGAGGAAGTGGACAAGGTGCTCTCTACTGTGAAGCCAACCACTTGTTTGCTTGATCCTTGCCCTTCGTGGTTCATTATGAGCTGCAAAGAGAGACTGGGCGAAGGGATCAAGGCAGTGGTAAATGCATCCTTGGAAGAGGGTGCAATGCCATCAGCCTTCAAGGAGGCTGAGATTAAGCCCATCTTAAAAAAGCCCTCCTTGGATCCCCAAGAGTTGAATAACTTTCGCCCGGTCTCTAATTTGCCATTCTTGGGCAAGGTGATTGAGCGAGTGGTGGCCAGACAGTTACAGACACACTTGGAGGAAACAGATTACTTAGATCCTTTCCAATTGGGCTTCAGGACTGGACATGGAACTGAAACAGCCTTGGTCGCTCTGGTGGATGATATGAGGAGGGCGTTGGATAGGGGAGAACACACTTTCCTCGTCCTCCTGGATCTCTCAGCAGCTTTCGATACCGTTGACCACGGTATCCTTTTAAATCGCCTAGAGGGATTAGGAATAGGGGGCACTGTTTTACGGTGGTTCCGTTCCTATCTCTCAGACAGGCATCAACGGGTGGCATTGGGGGATGAGGTTTCAGACCCTTGGCCCCTCAATTGTGGAGTGCCACAGGGTTCTATCCTCTCCCCCATGCTATTCAACATCTATGTGAAACCGCTGGGAGCCATCATCAGGAGTTTTGTGCTGCTGTGTCACCAATATGCGGATGACACTCAGCTCTATCTCTCATTTAAGTCCTCACCAGAGTTGGCTGTGAATACCTTGTCCAAGTGCCTGGAGTCCGTAAGTGGATGGATGGGAGAGAACAGGCTGAAGCTAAATCCCGACAAGACTGAGGTATTGCTTGTGGGTGACAAGGGAAGGTTGGGAGATTTAGACTTGGTGCTTAATGGGGTAAAATTGCCCTTGAAGGACCAGGTCCGTAGCCTAGGGGTCATTCTTGACTCCCAGCTGTCCATGGAGGCTCAGGTCTCGGCAGTGAGCTGGGCAGCTTGGTATCAATTACATCTGATACAGAGGCTGTGACCCTACCTTCCTGAGCATCTGCTCCCATGAGTAATACATGCTCTGGTCTCCTCTCGCTTAGACTACTGTAATGCGCTCTACGTGGGGTTACCCTTGAAAACGGTCCGGAAACTCCAGCTGGTACAGAATGCAGCGGCACGCTTGATAAAGCATAGCCGTCGCCGGGATCACATTACTCCAGTGTTGGTGGATCTACACTGGTTACCAGTTGCTTACCGGGCCCAATTCAAGGTGTTGGTACTGACCTTTAAAACTCTATACGGTTTCGGCCCAGTTTACCTGAAGGAACGCCTCCAGTATCACCAATTATGCCGCCAGACAAGATCAGCCTCAAAAGGCCTTCTCTCGGTTCCGCCAGTCAAAACAGCTAGGCTGGTACGGACCAGAGAGAGGGCATTTTCAATTGTGGCCCCCACCCTCTGGAATTCGCTCCCTTTTGACCTTCGACATGCCTCCTCCCTGTTGGGTTTTCGCCGAGCCTTAAAGAGCTGGCTATTCAGGCAGGCCTACAGGATTTCTGGGGTGGATTAGTTTTAGGTTGTATTAATTGAAGGGTGGTTTTAGATTAATTGATGAGTGTGATTTATGCTTTGTATATTGTATTTATATTATTGTAAGTCACCCAGAGTGTCCGTTAGTTCGGACAGATAGGCGACTAAGAAATAAAATTTTATTTATTATTATTTATTATTATTAAAACAAAACAGCTTTAACACACATTGAAAAGCAATTCCAACACAGATGCAGATTGGGATAAGGTCTTGTTGAAAGAGGAAGATCTTTAGTAGGTGCTGAAAAGATAACAGAGATGGCACCTGTCCAATATTTAAGCGAAGGGAATTCCAAAAGGTAGGTGACACTGCTCTAAAGGTTCACTTCCTATGTTGTGTGGACTGGCTCTTGATAAGATGGTATCTGCAAGAGGCTCTCACCTACAGAGCATAGTGATCGACTGGGTATATAAGGAGTAAGATGATCTTTCAGGTATCCTGGTCCCAAACTGTATAGGGCTTTGTACACCAAAACCAGCACCTTGAACTCAGCCCAGTAACTAACAGGCAGCCAGTGTAATTCATTCACTGGTGGGGTGTGTGATGTTCCTGTATGTGAATGTAATGTAAATATGGTAAGTGCAGGTTTATTATAGGAAATATGGTAAGTGGAGTGAGTGAGAAGGGGGAGTACATGGGCTGTAGAATGCTGGATGATGATTGGCTGTGTGTTTGAATGGCTGAAGGTATAAATGAGAGGATGACAGTTGAGTCGTGGTGGGGGGTTGGACAGGGTGGTTGTGGACAGGGAGATTAATGTGGAGAGTAAGAGGTGGCTGTTGAGATATTGGATTGGGAGTTCTGAGGCAAATAGTAGGAATTAGGAACATAAGAGAAACATATATGAAACCATATGCTTGTCAATGAAATCTGTAAGTAATCTTGTTATTCTTAGTGTTATCAATAAATGTTTTCTTGGTTTACTTAAAGCCTGATTCCTCAGCTGGGGGGCACAGACCAGGGGGGAGGCAGAGTAACCAAGGCTGAAGAAGAAATAGTATCGAATGGTGGCAGCGGTGAAGGAAGAGATATTGTATCAACATCCAGTACCACAGAGCAACCCAGAGCTGTGAGCTTCATAGGCAAGAGGCATCAGGGGGGTTGAGAATTACCTATACATACAGACACAATGTATCAAAATAACCAGGAAGAGACTAAGGCACAGTCTACAGGTTATATTGGATACACAGATTGTTGGGTAGTGTGGCCTAGCAGGGGGATCTTTTGAGATCTGTGCTAGAGCGGAGAGAGGTAAAAATAAACACGACAATCCTGACTGCTGGTAGCCACGAGTGAGAGCAACACAGGTGGTGCCAGGGAAGGATGTCACAGGGTGACATGTTGACGATACCCTGCCCCAGTGAACAGTCTCGCTGCCGCATTTTGCACCAGCTGCAGCTTCCGGACCAACCTCAAGGGCAGCCCCACATAGAGTACATTACAGTAATCCAGCCTGGAGGTTAACAGTGCATGGATAACAGTGGACAGGCTATCCTGGTCCGGAAACAGCCGCAGCCATCTTACCAGCCGAAGTTGGTAAAAGGCACTCCTAGCCACTGAGGTCACCTAGACCTGTAGAGACAAAAATGGATTCAGGAGCATTCCGCAGAGTACGGACCTGCTCTTTCACAGGGAGTACGACCCCATCCAAAGCAAGCAACTGATCAATTATCTGAACTCAGGAATCAACCCACAGAGCCTCCATCTTGCTAGGATTCAGAGTCAGTTTATGGCCCTCGTCCACCAAGTCCAGGCAATGGTCCAGGGCTTGCACGGCCTCTCCCAATTCAGATGTTACAGAGAAATAGAGCTGGGTATCGTCAGCATACTGCTGACACCTCGCCCCAGATCTCCTGGTAACTGCTCCTAAGCATTGGGGACAAGATGGTAGTCTGCGGTACCCTAAACTAAACTCCATTTCCTGGAGTTGATGTCAACAGACCCCTGACAATACGGAAAAGCTCACTGGACAGCCACGTTAGGATGTTATGGTGGCAGAGAAGTGGGCCTTTTTTGCTGCCCTCACTGCCACACAATAGGCATGGTTATGTTTTACTCGTGCCTGATCAGCCTCATAGCATGTATTTTGTCACTTGCGCTCTAGCCATCATCCAGCCTGTTTCATTGCCCTTAGCTCACTGGTGTACCAAAGTGCAAACCGGGCTCCACAATGCTGGAGAGATTACTCAGGGGCAACCATGTCAAAAGCCCAATGTGCCTCACTAGTTCAAAGTGTGACAAGGGCTTCAACAGGGTCACCTGCTCTATCTACTGGGAACTCCCCCAGGGCATTCAGGAATCTTGTGGATTCAAGTAGTATCCGGGGGTGGACCATCTTAATCTGTCCACCACCATTGCAAGGAAGAGCTGTAAGTCTAAACTTCAGCAGGAAGTGGTCTGACCATGGCAATGGAGTGACATCCACCCCCAGCCCCATCTCCAGACTACCCCTTCCGCCATCTGGAGCAAAAACCAAGTCGAGGGTGTGCCCTGCCCTATGCGTTGGGCCGGTGACAACTTGAGACAGTCCCATGGTTGTCATGGAGGCCATGAAGTCCCGAGCTGGAACACTAGAGGCAGCCTCAGCATGGGCATTGAAATCACCCAAGACTATCCTTCTGGGCTCCTCCAACACCACAGCCGAGACGGCCTCTGCCAGCTCGGTCAGAGAAGCTGCCGGGCAGCAGGGTGGATGATACACCAGCAGCAACCCTAGTTTAATGTCTCCTTGGCCCGACATCAGGTGCAGGCCAGAGATGGAAGCTCTGTAGACTACAGCAACTCCCTCCACGCATCCCTGCAGCCTATGCTGGTGTTGCACCAAGTATCCAGGTGGGCAAAGCTGGGTCAGATCAACTCCTCCCAGTAAACCCACCCAGGTCTCTGTAATGCACACCAAATTGGCACTTTCATCCATGATCAGATCATGGATGAGTGTGTTCTTATTGTGTATTGATCTGGCATTAAACAACAGCACACACAGACCAGTGGGCACAGCAGATCAGCAATGAGGAATTCGTCCATGGGAGGAGTGGGAGTAAGGAACAAGGTGTAGATAGCCTTGCCTTTGTCTTCTATGGTAGCTCACCACCTGCTCGTGGCTATACCTCCCTCTACCCATGATCACTGAAATTGGGATGGCATCACCCATGTTCCTCCTTACCAGGACTCCTCTTAAACACCTGAAACACACACAATAAGAGCCCACCAACAAAACGTACCTGAACCAGTTATCCCAGTAGGACTGTGAGAGAATTGGGAACAGTCAGACCCACTCAATATCTTTCACACAGGGCACATCTACTCCCCCCCATCTCACACCCACGGAGGGCTAGCCTTCTGCCAGTTGCAGACATTCACTCTGAAGGCATCTGGTGACTTTCTCCTATCATTCAGTTCACTGCACAGGCTCCCACCCTGTGCAGGAACTACACATGCACCATAAACCCTCCCCACTACCAATATCCTCTAGATTGGTTAAAAAAAAAAGGAGGTAGCACCCTCACCCTCGACTCCCCAAAGGACAATCCCCTTTGATGTTGTCCCTTTGGTGATGACTCCACCAGCGGCAGACCCACCACCCAAGGGCAGCTGGGCTTTTGTGCTTCCTGACCCAGCTAGGAGCTGATGCAAGTCAATCTTGCAGCCTTTCTCTGGAGTCAGGGTCCGGCAGAGGGTCCCAGTCCTTGCATCACTTACATGGGATCTCAGCTGTCTCAAAAGACAACAACCCAGAGGAGTGAGCAAGCAACCGCCCAAATGCTCAGGTACTCACTCCCAGGGCAGGTCTTCTCCAGTCCCCCAGTGCTGCAGCTGGTCATATATCTTACACTATATTCATATATCTTATGCCACAAAGGTCCGTGATGCCAAATCTCTTACATGGTGAAACTATCACTGATCCCTTTGTGCTGTGCTCTGATTAAGAGGATCTAAAAAGGCATTGAACACAAGAAAGAAGGGACTGTGCTAAAGAGGATTCTTATCCTGAAGGTTTCCTACCATAAATCAGCAAAGTTCTAACAACAACAACCCTCAGTACTCATAGGAAGCCCTGGCCCTCTCTGTGCCGGGGCAGCCAATGTGGGCACCTTCAAGATGCTGTTGGACTCCAATTTCCATCATCCCCAGCCAGTAGGGCAACAACATCTGCAGGAACCATATTGGCATCCCTGCTCTGTTTCTTCTAAGTGCTGCAGCACCGACCCACATAGGAATACAACACCTTGGATCTGAAACCATCACTTTCAACTTCTGTCATCCCCATGCAGAAACCAGGCTCTACTAAAGGAGAGACAATAGCTACCAAATGTATGGATGGGATATACTGTGTAGCTGTAATGAAAGCTTCCTAATCTCACAATTGGCAGTTATAGAAGAACTCAGAAAAGAGATACAGCCACCCCGCACCATTCATTCATTCATTTATATCCCACCCTTTCTCCCAGTAGTCCATTATTATGAATAGACTGTTGGAGTCCAGGGCTAAACCTAGACCAACAGCAGCTCCTGATACATCACCATCGTCTTCAAGTGATTTAGATTTTTATCTTGATCAGAACTTAAAAAGTCAATTTATTAGAAAAGAATAAGGTTGATTGAGGCAAAATTATATATATTAAGATAGATATAGTTTATTATGACCATATGGTCAGCAAATATATATATTAATACTATGGTGAACTCCTATAATAGAATCACAGCTTTGATGGAGGGACAGTGTGTGCCTTATCAATAAATTCAAAATTACATCTTGTTTGAATATGCAGAAAGAAAATGCAATATTCAGGGAGACAATGGTGTTTGAAAAACTGAGTGTGAGCTCAGGTAAGAAAAAAACACCCTTGTATCACCTACAATTAGTGCACATGGTCAAAATCTTTAATGATAAACTGGAAAAGAAACGTACAAACAAACATCCTGCTGAAGTGCAGTAACTTTTATTTACAAAAGGTCTGATGCTTTTGTAATGCTTGAATTTAAGGGAAAACTACTTCAAAATAGCAATCCAGTGGCATCCTATGCTGTGGAAGTCTGTAAACCAGATAATGGAAAGCTATTGGCATCAGAAAACAGGAGATTGTGTAAGAACTAGAGAATTTTGAGAAATGTTAATGAAATTGAAGATTGAAATGTTAAATATGTAGTTGTGATTTGATCCTCTATGTCTTTTGAATTATGTAAAACAAGAGCATGTGAAAGATGATATGAACTGATTTCAAATGTATCAGTTGCTGCAAGATTGATTTACGCTAGCTATTGGGAAACTCAATCAATACCATTAGAGAACGAATACTAATGGTCTGGGAACCATATTATCTAGGCAAAATGTCTGTTGTCAAGAGAAATAATGTAATTTCTAACAGAAATATGGAACATAGTGCTCTAATACATACATGAATAAATTTGCTATACAAGGTAAGAGTTCTTGGTTACATTTGATTTAAATAATGATCTGTGTCTAGCAATGGAAACCCGTTTCTTCATTTTTCTATATGTATGTATCGGCAGAATAGCTGCCTGTAGGCAAGGGGGGCTTGTATTCCCCCCTGCCTTAGTTCTCTTTAGAGTTTAGCATTCAGCGTCTAAGCATGTAGGGAGATGTGTCAAGGACGGCCAATGTGAGATCAGAGCCACCTGGGGTCTAATCTGGGTTGCTAAAAATGATGCTCTGACAAGAGTATGCTGGGAAGATGCCTTGTTAACTAGATAGTGTAGGCCTTGGTGCAGTTAACTCCCTGCCAGGCAATCAGGGGCATACAGCTTATCAGCTATTGTTATGCTGTATGATCCTGGGAAAGAGCCCAATCACTGGATGGCTAAGTGGTGATTTAATCCTTTGTAGTAATTAGTAGCATGATGTAGCCTTTTCTAGTAATTAATGCTTATTTGAAGTTGCCTTGTTAATCCAAAGATTAATAGAATAGATGCAATGATTTAATGCTTCATAATAATCAATGCTTATGTAACCTCATTACTGTATTGTAAACATGTATCCTATAAATGGTTTCTCTGGTGCCCAGTTCGGAGTTCAGAACTGGTCACGCTCTGTGCAAGACGTGCTGTCTGTTCCACGCTGGGTGCGCCTGAGGGCTGAAAGTCACCCAATAAACTTTCTCCTTTTAAGTAAACCTGCGGCTGAGTCTGCCTTATCCATCTCTCTGGTACCTCGGAAACCTGAATGCCCATTGGCCAGGGCATACAATGTAGCAATGAAAGTATTTTTTACTGTAATATTTGTTGGAAAATGTCTTTGTATAATAACAAAATGACCACATCCACTGAGCTTACTGGAAGGGAAGGGCCTCTTTGCATTAGACCTAATGGGCATTAGTATGAAAATGTTTCTTATCTCTCTTGAGACTGTCACCAGTTCAAAAAAGAAAAGTTAACTATTCAGTGTTTGTATAATCAGATTACTGTACTCAAATCAGTATTCAAGTTGCATCTTTCTTAACTAGCCAGTTGTTCAACATCAGCTACACACACATATAAAACACCCTCAGTCATATAGGGAACGTGCACACTCTTTCTGAAAGAGATGATGCAGCATATATGAGAGGGATCCATACAGCAGCTTTCATTCTTAGATCAGCAAGGGATCAACTCTGTATTTTCATACCCACAAAGATCCTGGCTCTAGGCACCTTTGTAACCAAACTGTTTCTTTATTTCTATAAAAGTATTAATATACTGTCCTCTTACAAAATATCAGGGTGGTATACAACAGCATAAAACACTTAAAAGCAATACAAAACTATTATGAAAATGACTGGGTACTCAAGAGACATTTTAAACAACTGCCTGTTGGCATAAAAATGCCTTCAAGAGACGCCTAGAAGTCAAAAGCGAGGATGCTGGCAGGATCTCCACTTTTAAATGGCTGGATAAAGAACATGGTTGGGGGAAGAACACCAGATGCGAAGTAGTTAGCAGCATCATACATTACACATAGGTAGGGAAATCACATGCACAGCCTCAGACTGGGAAGCAGAGTGGAAGAACAGGATGGGAGCAGTGCACAAGATGAGTCAGTGACATGATTATGGGAACTATATTTTGGGATATATGAATAGAATATGACAAGAGAGTCACAGGATACAAGCTTCCCCTTCCATTCACTGCCAGATCCCAGGCGGAACTATTCTACTGTGATTCTGACAATTTGAGAAAAGACAAAGAAAGACACAGAGGTGGGAATGAGCTTAGAAAGAAAGAGCAAGGGTGAAGAAACAGTGTTGCGGGCAGGATAGAACACAAATGAGCCATAGAAATGGGGAAGAATGGATACATTGGCTCCTGTGGAGATTAACTAAAGAGAAAATGCAAACAGGTGACACCTTGACTTAAAAAAAAGTGTTAACATTAGGAAAGGCTAGACAACAAAGCAGTTCAAGGGAGGGTGTGAATATCAGCAGATATTGTAGATATAACACACCCACCAAAAAACAAGTGTGGTGGAAATAACTCCATATGGGGAAGGAAACTGGAGACTGTATTCAATGGCTCAGAACTTATTAGGGTCATATTCACGTCCCCGTGAGCACAAGCTTCTGTTCACAGGTGGGCAGCCTGTTCCGAGCGACAGCTTCAAGCCCCAGGCACTGCCAGCTCCAGCAGGCTCTGATCTCAGAAAAAACTGGCACCAGGAGCTGACAGCCTGCTTCCTTTCTCTGAACATGCAAGCTTTGAAAGCAAACCTGGAGACTGAGATAATGGGCTCATATACCCCACACCCAAGTGCTATGCTCTTCTTGACATTTAGATAAGAGCTAGGAGCAAAACAATATTTAAATTGGTGTTCTCTGCAGGAGTTCATTCCCTGTGTCCAAAGGGCCTACATTTGTTTCTGTCAGCAAGTTAAGACACTCTCACTTCCTGCTCCATGAGGACAAAGTGTGTGTGCTCTTTTGGGGGCAGTTACTGCCCAAAGGAAAGTGTTTTACTAGAGAAGGGAGGCATGTGACATGGCAATCCTTCCTCACTAAGCTGTGCCACCAACATTGAGAGGCAGTATAAGACATAACCTGATGCCATTTTGAGAGAGGTACTTTCTGCTTCTATGTCCAACAACAGATTAAAGGCTTTCCCCATCAGACACCAGAATAAAATTTCTAATCACCACTGGTACATATATATAACACACACAAACACACAGCCCAAAAGAGTTGGGACTATCAAACCAGAAATGACCGTGATACAAAGAAGTTGCTGGGTTTGCACATGAGACGTTCAAGTTCCTCCTCAACCATACAGCTGATACAGTAAAGTACCCAGAAGCAAATCATTTTCTTACAGCTTAACCTTTATAATGAAACTAATGTATAATATAAATATGCCACAGTTCCCAATGGACTGATAACAGCCACAGTAAAAAGAGCAACATAAAATTATTTTCAAAGGCCAGTGATTTATTATTTTGTGGAAACTTTTTCCATGTCATAAGTTTTTTAGTAATAATGAATGGATACCAACTGCAAATACAGTATTAGGCAGGCTTGGCAGTTGTTTGCTTTGTTTACAAAATACAAGTAAAATCAGCATGCTAAATTAGATCATTCTTGAGGGCATCAGAAAAAGTTTTTGATGCAAACTGAAATTCTTTCAATGAAAATTAGCCTAATTTGCATAAGAAAGTTTTCCCATTCAAGAATTTCTGGAAAACCCACACCACTGGTTACAATGTATTGATAAGCATGGCTAAGTTCTCCAGAAAGAGACACAGCTACACAATATTGTTGATTAAGGGTGTTCCTGACAATCTCCAAAATCTTCTTATCAAAAAGTAATGCAGTCTCCAAGAGTACTTCTAGACACCCAGCTTGGTCTGATGGGATGAGTGCCACTCCCATCTACCACAGGTAGGACCGCCCCATCTACAGTCTTTGGATAACCTACTGGAACTCTCTCCACCTTGCCTGAATTCAGATTTAGCTTATTTAACCTCATCCGCTCCACCACAACCTATAAATACTAGTTCAAAACTGAGATGGTAGTGTCTGGTTGTTTGGTTAACAACATTTACAGCTGGGTGTCATGTCAATGATATCCATACCCCATCACTTGTGACATCAGCTGATGGGTGTGGTTCCATTCTGCCTTGGTTGCCGAGCCTGTTCTCAGCAGGGAACAGGTGTGTGCAGCCCAAGCTAGCAGCTCTTGTGTGTTTTTTGCAGGGATCTGCTGCAAGAGAAAATTCTCCCTCACACAGACAATGTTTGCAGAAAGGAGGGTTCTTTCTCTCCCTCCCTCATCAACTGATTCGGATTGGGGAAAGAAGCACTTAACCAGTCCTATGCTCTGCATTTGCCAAAGTGCTGAGCACAGGGCTGGCAACATCCCTTGTGTTGCAGTTTCCAAGTGCTGGACAGCCGTTGACTGCTTGGGAACCCCAAACAAGGGATTTTGAAAGGTGGGTGGGACTTGTCAATCATGTGATATTATAAAGACAAGTGAGTTATCCCATCCACCTGTCAGAGCCCAAAAGATAAAATAATCAAGGTCATGTGTTCCAATTATCACATTGTGGGGCATCTGTTGCATTCACAAATGAAATAAAATGTATCATTCTTCAATGAAATAGTCTCTGTTTCTTTGACCCTGAGAAGCTTTCAGCTTATAAGTAAGTTTTTCAGCTAGTGCTAAAAACCAAACTTGATCACACCAATATTCTAAATTGGCTCCTTTCATATCCTTCCAAAACATGGCTATGGTCAGTTATGTGGCCGTCAGCAGATGTCTTAAGAGTTCCTTGCTACATACATACCTCTTTGTTCTCCCCCTATCCAGGGGCCTCCCAATGATCTTCTGAATTTCATCAAAGACAGTCACCCAGAAGTGGGAGACCTCTGCACAGGCCCTCCACATATGAAAATATGTACTTCTGATCTGATACCTCCACCAATACAAAGAGGAGGCAGCAGTGGAAACTCTGGAAAGGTGAACCAGTGTAATATACCAACAAAATACTAGTTTTAACATGTTCTTTTATTTTGGGTGGCAGGCATATGCAGCAAGGGTCTGCTCCATAATTTAATCCACTCCACATCATCTATTTCTGTCCCGAGATCAGCCTCCCAGATTCATTTTAAGCGGTCTAGATTTCCCAAATCCTTTCCCAATAGCAGCGAGCATAAGGGGCAGTGGATTATATTCAGCAGAAAGAGCTTCCCCCTACTCTTTGAAGATCTAGAAAGGAGCCACACGGGGAGCCTTGACAGCCCTTTGCAATCCTTCCCTCTTCCCCTTTGCATCTCCAACAATGGGGGTACAGAGGAGAAGGGGGCAAAGATTGCAAAGCCCTTGCCCATGCTCCCCCTTTCAACCTCCAATGTTGGAATTTTGACAGGTGGACATGGCAACCCACCTGTCAGTTGTGTGATATCGTAGTGGTTATGTGATTGACAGGTGGGTCGCACTACCCCATCCATTAAAGCTGCCCCACAGGGTGGGGCCAAATAAACATGTGGTGCTCCGGAACCTAAAAGGTTTCCCATCCCTGCAGTAGAGAATGCACTGAGTATACTGGAGAGTCTTTCTGTACTTTCACAAGGTAAGAAAATCCCATGGCACACCACAGGGACCTAACAGGAAGTGGATAGAAGATCCCAATCCAGAGGTCTGTTCTTGACTTTACAGATACAGTCTGCTGATCTTGACACAACCTCCAACAGGGCCAGCTCCACTTATTTGGCTCTTGTGTGAGGGGCCACAATCAATGTTTCTTGCCCAAGCCTTCCATTCACTTTCCTCCTCCTTGCTTTATATAATAAGCATATATTCCGTAGCAAGGACAGAAGATGCAATTGCAAAGGAAGGTCACCAACTACCACTTTCAGCCCCCATGTCTGTTTCAGAATGTGTTCTTTCAGGATACCTGTATCTTTAAGTGCTGCATAAAGTGTAGCATTTTGCCAGTTTTGCTCTTCTCCAATGCTGTAGCAATGTGTGAAGCTACGCCTGGTGAAATTCTGTTTTCTGTGAAACTCCTAAAGCTCAAAATTTGGGCCAGGCAACACTAAGAACACCTCAGACTTTGGAAACATTCCTCTTTCCTACTTCTGTAGGTCCAAGGCCAACTGGTTCACAGTTGTCCAACTGTGGCATAAAAAATCCAAAGGGGTAGAACACTGATTGAATCTTCATTTACCACACTACTTCCTCACTATTGTAGGCTACCCCTATGTTTAAATGCACCATTTAATCATTCAAGTGGTGCTCTGCTCTGCTTCTTCTCAAGTAAGTTTACTCAGAGAACAGAGACAGTGCAATGAAGTACAGTACTGCAACAGGAAGGAGACCTTTCCTATTCCTTTCCTTCTATTTCCCCACCACCACTCTCTGATTGTAAGTTAGCTGTACTTTGGGATGGGGTGATGGATTCCTACCTCTGCAACCCACCTGTAGGTCAAATAGGTGCTCATATTATTGGACAAAGGACAGCTATCTTATGACTTGTGGCACATTCTTTCCTGACCTCGATCCCCATTAGCCAGTTTGGCAAACCCTAACTCAGACACATGAATGTCCCTCAGCAATAATAGGATCGTGCTTGGTTCAGGGTCCATGGAATCCAAGACAGGCTGATAACTCAGAGACTCACCATAAGACAGCTATTCTCAAATCTGACTGAAAAGAAAAGAAGTTAACTTCCTCCCTGGCATAGCTGTGGCCATCATGGCCAGAAAAGGGGAAACTTTGTTCTTCCCATCCACTCTGAGGGGAAAGAGGAACCAAGAGCCACTCATGCCAGCTGGAAAGTAGCATAAAAAGAAAAGGAAGGGGGGGAAACCCTGGCTACATATAGATGAAGGTGGGGACGGAAATAGAGCACCATTGAGTTGAGAAGTACACCTGAGCAGCCTTGCTAGTCCCAACAGGAGCCAGTAAGAAACTCTGCTTCCAAGCATCTCCTACGCCCAGCTTGAAAAATGACCTTAAAGGAAGAAAGTTTGAGTTGGAAGGTCAGAGCTAAGTTTGCTGTTTATCATTTCCTAATCCTGACTGGTGAAGTCTGAACCACATACACCGGGCTAATCCAGTTGAGGCCACCAATGGATCCCAAGTAGCTGGCACAGGACTCTTGCTTGGACAGTTGTTCCAGAGCATGTTGACAAAACAAACTTCAGGAAGGAAACAGAGTCCACCAGGCACCCTCTGCATGCAGTAAGTGGAGAATAAAGAGATGCAGTATGCCTCCACAGGCTCACCAAGAAGGCCCATGTACCACCTGAACAAGTGCAGAGCCTGCCAAAAAAGCCTGCAGAAAATGCAAAAATCTCTCCAGCAAGAAATGGAGTATCTGGGCTGCCATTGACCCAATTCTTCTTCGTATGTCGAACCTCTTACCAATGGTAGGATAGTTACCAATAAAACTGGTAGGGAGGGCAAAGCAGGCATGTAAGCTACTGGCAAAGTGACTCACTGAATACTGGTAACTCATTAAGCAACCGGCAAAGGATAGATTTTTAACTCTTGGGGTTCTATTCAGATGGCAGCTTCCCCTCACAGCTAGTCTTGCCACCCCACACTAAAACAGAAGTGAGTGACAAGTTATACAAGAAAGATATACCAAGGGTGGATTTGCATAATAGTCTTTCTTTAGGACTGTGTTATCTGTGCTGATCCTACTGGTCCCAGTTTGTCATTAAGTCTAGCAGGATCAGCACAAGGAAAAATCATTGAATGATTATGTGTGACACTAAAAAACTTCATCCTGAAAGTTCTGGGCAGTATTCAATTAAATCCTTGCGCCAGCAGAATGACTTCAACTAGTGCAACGTGATTTCCTCCCCCCCCCCTTGCACACCATCCCCAAATCTGCTCCAGGAGGGTTGGAAGAACCCCCAGAACAGGGGGTGCAGGGGGAGGAAAGAGGGAGAATGTTCCATTGTGCAAGTAGAAATCCTTTTGCTGACAGAACGTTTGACTTAGCGGTATGCTGCATACAACCCATCCTGTCCAGTCACCAATATGTCATCTCTGAGAGTTTATGAAAGCAAATTCTTTCTTAAAAGTTCTTTAAATGAACTGAGTCAGAACACCATGCAAGAGAGCCCTGTGGCACCTAAAAGCTGTACGCTGTAGCATATGACTCTAGACTTCAAAAGTGAACACTGGATGCTGCCTTATATCAAATCAGACCATTTGTCTACCTAGCCTTTATTCTGACTGGCAGAAACTTACCACAGTCTATGCTAGTCTTTAAACTGCCATAGGGCTTGGGGGGGGACATTGTTCTATCAGATGGAACACTTCTCTATGTATGAATAAGGATTGCTTGCTATAGTGATGAGCTAGACACACTGAGTAAAAGGTTTTGAAATTCTTTTTTTGGGGGGGGGGTCAAACACACCTCAAAGCAGTTCAAAGAAAACTCTTCAGAAGTCTGACACTGACCCCCCCCAATATTATAGGTCACTGGAACTTTGTTGCTGAACTAATTGATTAATTGAAAACCTTCCTTGGGCAGAGATAGTGCCTACATGTTTTATGTGAGAACCTAAAACAATCTTGAAGGAACTTGTGACAAAAATGAGCACAAATAACCAAGGACAAAACACAGGCTCCAGATCCTTCCAGATCTATCTCAACAAATATGTTAAATACCCATTTACCTTGTCTATGAGTTAATATTTGCACTGCTAATCACTTCATGAAAGCACAATTGATTTGATATCAAAGGTAACCAAAAGAGAGCAGCTGCACACACTGCCATAAACCTTCTGGTCCCATGACTACTCTTCTCTAGCAATAAGAAGCAAGCAAAGGAACTGAAAGTGCACTTTTAGGAAGTTCCTCCAAATACATTTCTTTTGATTTACTTACAGACAGGAAAATGTTATTGGCGTCCACAGAATAAAAATCCACAACAAGCACTAAAGAGCCATTAAGAAAGCCTCTTTCTCCTCTCTTTCATACACGCTTTTTCTGCTGCTCCCACATAAGAGGAAGCAAGCTCCTAGCACCACCAAACCAGATAAGGCGGGAGTCGTAGTCGCCTCTCAAATTACTCTTATTTTTGCGCTTTTGATCCATGATGCAGAGAACAATCCCAGGTGGGGCTGCAATGGAAAACACACAGAAGCCACTACTAAAATCCTTCCTATAAGAAGGTCAAAAGCAAGGAGATCCAAGTATCATCTGGACCAAGCCTGAAAACAAATATCTCCGCCCGGGCAGGAGAATACGATTTTCTCCTATCGAGGGATCTTACCCATCCCCGAGAACAGCCTGACAGGGCGACTAGGATAGGGCAAGACAGCGTACCTCAGAGCAATCAGTAGCCATCCAAATGCCCTCTCTCCCACGATAAGCCATTTCCCAACAACCGTTTTATTTACTTGCGCGCACACACACACACACTGCCACCGCTAAAGGGTAAGGGGAACACGAAGAACTACGCAAAATGGAGTTGTTATTAGCAGTAGCATTCAGATCACCCTGTTCAATTACTAACCGATGCCGGTGATGGCGGCGGCCGCGGTCAACCCCAGCCCGGAATACAGCAGCGCAAGCCCGGACATGGCGGTGGCGAGTCCTCAACATGAACTGAACCCGACCGGGAATCACCTGACCCACTGAATGACTTGACCTCCCCTTTGCGTCACGTGATCAGACCCAACTCTATCAGGCGGCTGTCATCCAGTCGGATGATTGGTTAGCTCGATGAGAGGCCGAAACTACAGCTCCCACAATGCACCACACAGGCAGGCTCCCTTTTGGTCTGCTCTCTTACTTTTCCAAGCACCTTTTTGTGTCGAGATCTTTTATTGGGTGCGACGTTCCCCGTTAAATAAGTTGAGCTAAGCATAGCGATAGAAAAAAGACGTGTTCCTATAGGGAAATGAGTCCAGCGTTCTCATTGAGTGGCTTTAGCCCCACCCAGGAAGTAAGAGAGTAGGGGTATCCATATGGCTGATGTAAGGGATTCCTGTAGGTGAGTAAGAGGCAGTAACGGGGTATGGGAGGCAATGTTTTCTTTTTTAGGATCTGTTTCGCATGGAGAGGAGGTATAATTTGCATGCGAAAGATAGCTTGTATCTCCAGGTAGGGTTGAGAAATACTTCTGGCCGAAATGGCAGTGAGTCTTGAAAATCCTGAGTTAGACCAATGGTATGACTGGGTATCGGGCACCTACATATATTCCTAAATACTAGTGTTTCCCTGCCCGCTTCAGTACCATTCTCTAGCATCTCTCCAAACTTCTTTCAATGCGTATTTCTGAACAAAGGCGTTCTAATCTGTGCTAGTGATGGTAAGTATGGGCATAGAGGGTTTTAGTTCTGTCCGTTCCACACTGATTCACACAAAATAGCGTAAGACGGGTTGCTAACCCGTTGCCTGTGGTAAGGGTCTAGCCCTCCTAGAAAGTTATGAAGCAAAATATCATGCACCCTTCTGAATAATTTCTGTGAAATGAGCCAGCCTGGCTGCTGCTGTCTGTCAGTGTCAGTAGCCAATTTATTATTATTATTATTAATAATAATAATATTTATATTCCACTTAATATGCAAAATCCCTAATCGGTTTACATAAAATACCATAACATCATACAAAAGAATATACATACAACATTATACACAGAAATATATCAATAAAAACAGAGAATCCAATGAGTACAGTCAGAACTGTGACAGGTAAGTGAGTTGTTTGGACACCAGGCAATAGGAATCCATGTGGTCCTAAAGAGATACTGTTTTGTTCTCCCTTCTAATGTGTTTTTCCTGCTTCTGTCATTTTTTCTAGGCCTTGGAATATCCATAATTTGCCCTTCTCTTTTTTCTCTAGCAACCAGGATGTGCTTTTTGCGTGTGTTGAGTTCATCTGAGATCAGGTAGTGCCTAAAAGTTATTTTCTGCAAATACTACTACACAGTAAGTGTTGGTGGATGTTAAAGAATCCCCCTCCTTCAAAAGGCAAATGTGAAAAGTTTGCAAAGAGGCTTAGGCATGTCTCCTGCTTTGCAGGAGCTGAAGACCAGAGACTCATTAAGAATTCACTGTATTGTTAACTTACAGTGCAATAGTATATATGTCTACTCAGAAGTAAGTCTCTTTGTGTTTTAATGGGGCTTACTTCCAGTTTACAGGATGGCAGTCTAGGATTTGGTTTAGGGTTGGTATCGGGGGAAAACCGGGTTCTTGTACATTTAACAGCAGTATGGCAGGATGAAATTTAACTGGTCAAGCCTCTTCTAGTGTGGTAATACAACTATGAGAAAACTTTCACCATAACTACTCTCTTTTTGTGTTGTCATGCCCCCATGGCAGCCATTTTGTATTGTGCCATGCCTCCATGGCAGCCATTTTGTGACTGGTGGCCCCAGCACTCCCTCAAAATTTGAAGTGTGCTCACTGGTCCGAAAAGGTTGGTGACTCCTGTCTTAGAGGGCTGAAGCTCAAGATCATCCTTGCCTTGTATCTTGCTAGGGATATTGTCGTACTGCTGAAAATCACCCTTTTTGTAGTTTGATTTAGGCATGATGGCAACAGCATTCAGCAGTGATGGAGCTGAAGTGATGCAGCGGACCCCGATTCCTGCAGGAGCAAGTGGATGTCCCCCAAACATGGGGTTACAAGAGTTCTATGAACTGGAAAGAGCAGCTGCATTCATATCTGATAATGGCTTCACTAAGGTGAGATGATACTTTGCACCCTGCCAAAAGGCTACAGGCATGAATGCCAGTTCTGCCCCTAGAGTTGGGGGTTAATTTCCCCCCCTACTGAGTAACGTAGTTGCCATACTGTGTTCTGTATTGCAAGGTCTGTGCTTAGGTCAGGTCCATGGTCCATGGCCTGAGACTGATCCTGTATCTTTAGGAGAAGGTCAGCCAAGTGCAGGTGTTCTTGCAACTCTGTAATGGGAAAAACCACAAGGTGGAATTCTCCCTCCCCTCTCCACAACTTTTAAAGATACAGAAGACCTCTTGGAGGCCGGGCCTGGCAACCTTTCACTCAAATGACACTTTCTAAGGCTAACCATTGGATGTGGGGGATTTTTGAGGAAGTCATGACATAGGGGGAGGGTAAATTTAACCCTTCCTTCCCCAGGTGCCACCACCCTCATTCCCCCAAATCCCCCCCCAAGGCTTAGGAGAAAAAAATCCTAGCCATGTGGATGGGAACTTTTTTTGCAAGTCTAATTCCCCAGGACGGGAGAGAAGGGAGGGGGAATTGTGAGTTGGATGCAAAGGCCACATTCATGCCACAGACCAGAAGTCCCCCATCTTTAATTTAGGTAGAAAAATTTCCGTAACACCCACATCACTGCTAGCTGCATATCATGAACATGCCTGGAATAATTATCTCAGGTTCCTGTCATAGGTTGCTCTTCAGTTCCCGGATGAACTCTTGCCAGATTCAGGAACCATTGCTGCCAGGATGGAAGCAGCAACTGGTGCCAAAATGTATATCCTAGGGGACACGTCATATGGCAGGTGAGGTCACAGGGAGAATCCCCTCCCACATAAACACACCAAGGGAGCTCAGGTCATATCCACACCTTGAACATATGGAACTTACTGCTGAGTAAACAAGCATATGATTCTGTTGCCACTCTTACATTTTCAAGGAGTTTGGTAATAAAATATCAGCTCAGTAGTCTCTTTCCTGCCTCAGTAGGTTGCCTTAGTTGAGGTGGGGGCACTATTTTCAACAGTTGGACTTGAGGATCATTAATTGCTCCCCAGTTACTACAGCCTGGGTATTGGTAACTGAGTATTGTTCCCATGCACTGTCAGGCTTGGGTCTTCTAGCATGCTGAGCAGACTGGTTACAAGAGAAGTCCAGTCTGTATACCAGCAACTATTTTAATATAAAGGAAGCATTTTGCTGCATGGTAGAGGTGGCAGATGTTTTGAGGAAAGCTGACCTCAGATTTTCCATAGTTAATACTGTTGCTTTCCTTTAGCTGTTGCGTGGATGAAGTGGCAGCGGAGCATGTGGATGCTGAGGCTGTGGTGCACTATGGACCTGCCTGCTTGAGCCCCTGTCGCAAACTGCCAGTGCTCCATGTGTTTGGCCACAAACAGCTAGATGTGATGCGCTGTGCAGAAGTCTTCCAGGAATTGTATCCAGATCTCCAAACTCATGTGGTTGTGCTGAGTGAAGTGGCTTATTCTCATGCCATTGGTGAGACCAGGTGGATTGCTGTGTGGAATCAAACCTTAAACACATTCCAGAGTTCCATGGGGGTGGGTGGCATTCAATTGATGCATCAGACCAAGATGGGAAAAGGCTACTGTAGATTCTGTTGGCATTCTCTAATCCCCAAATGTGCTCTCCCTACCAAACCTACCATTATGTCTTCTCAGCTTTGCCTGTGTTACTCAGTCACAGCCTGCATTGCTCTTCTGCTACTCTCAGGGCTGGATTCACTAGACAGAATGTCCGTTTCTCTCTGTGCTGCCACCCCATTTGCCACTAGCATGTTAGCTTGCTGTTCCCTTAACAAGACTATACCATACAGCAAAGTTAATAGCATCACATGCTAACATTAAGGGGCAAAACCATGTAATACATCAGTGCAGTTTATTATTTTGTAGTTTGAATGAATCTAGGAATGTGGCCAGTTAGTAAATAGCTGTAAGGAAATTGCAAATACCTGCCAAAGGCCTTGCATAGATACTGTAATACAGGGAAGAAAAGTAAAAATGATATTCCAATGAGAGTTCCAATTTATATTTCTGACGTGGGGGCTCATCCTCTTTTAAAGTACATCTGAAGTAATTTTTCCTTATAACTGTCATCAATCTTGATCTGGCCTTGGGTACTAAAAACTTATTGTCTCTGCTTATATCTTTTAAATCAGGGATGGGGAACCTGTTGCCCTCCAGTTTTTGTTGGATTAGAGCTTCCATCCTCCCTAACCGTTCCCCACCCCAGCTTTAAACCAAGTTTCTAGCACAAGGGCTCTTCCCTATCCATGAAGGCAGCCTGCTGTATATCTGGAACAGTGAGAAAAAGTTAGGCCACATTCTGTTACTGGCTCTCTAAAGTCACTGCATATGACTGACTTATGGTATCTCCTCTCTTCTCAGAGAACCTGGCCTCTCAGCTGCACCCCCTTTATCCCAATGTAGTTTTCTCTCAATTAGATAGCAAAGAGCTTCATGACTCAGCCCAGCCAGTTTCTGGGCTGGTGCAACAATTTGGGCGGCACTTTGCAGTGGACAATCAGCATGGACTTGACAACTACACCATGTTCTATGTGGGTTGCGAAGGCCCAGAACTCACAAACTTCATGCTAACCTGGAACCGGTGCTCTTTCAGTTCCTTTAATCCTCAGACAGGACAAGGCCAATGGGAAACACTGGATGTGAACCGGGCCCTGCGGCGGCGTCTCTATCTAGTGGAGCGGGCAAGGGATGCCCAAGTAGTAGGCATTGTGGTGGGCACTCTTGGTGTGGCAGACTACTTGTCTGTTCTGGAGCATCTGCGAAGAATCATCGAGCAGGCAGGCAAACGTGCCTATACCCTGGCTGTGGGGAAACCCAACCCTGCAAAGCTGGCAAACTTTCCAGAGGTGGACATCTTTGTGTTGGTGGCCTGCCCACAGAACTCTTTGCTTGACTCAACTGACTTCTACCGGCCTGTGGTTACACCCTTTGAGATGGAGATAGCATGCAATCCAGCACGGACCTGGACAGGCAGCTATGTCACTGACTTCCGCCACCTCCTACCAGGTAATGTTAGGTTTTGTACTGGAGCTAGTCACATTTTTAAAATTCTCTCAGTAGACATAAGGGTTTAAGACTTGCTTTATTATAATGTAAACTTGAGAGTCTCATGATGATGAACTGCAATTTCAGACTTATGAAATCTGCACAGCCCTACCAGTATACTTGGGCCTGCCCTAAAGGCATAGCCTGCTGTAGCAGCAGTGACTGAGGAGTTCCCTACTGCCACCACTGTTCCCCTCTATCCATACAGAGATAAGCAGCAGGAAATGCTTTTATACTGGGAATCAGTCTATAGCTCCCTCTACGCTTGCCCTCTGAAGTGGTACAGTCCAGGAAGGGTTATACCATGTGCTACTTCTGCATGTTTTCATCAGATGGGTAAAAGTAGGGCATAATTCTGCATGGGCCAAACCTGGCTATTACTTTTCACTCCCTGTTGTCTGCAGGGGCATGTGAGCACACCCCTTTCCCAGAGGAGGTTTCAGAGGCTAACAGAGAACCCAGTATTTCACTAATCACCGGAGAGCTGCGCTCAACTTGTCTTTATACAACACTGGACCCAGAGCAAAGCTCTGGAACTGCTGTGACTTGCCGCAGCCATATGCAGATCGTGGCTCAGAGTAGCCCAGCAGGTACGGGCCCCAGGGAAAAAATGACCCTTTTTCTGGATGTTCTTGGGAATTAAAAAAAGCTGTTTTGAAGTCAGTTATGTGATGAAGGCTTCAAAGGTTTACGCTAGCGTGAGAATCGCATTTAGCAGCCTGGTGACCTAAGTCCACTCACAGTTGCCAGGAACGGGTGGGGCAGAGTGACATATAGCGGTCCCCATGGGATCTCCCATCTGTAATATTGAATATGCTGCGAGCCCTCTTCCTTGCCAGAGTGGTGTCTGGGATTCATGGTGGGGAAGTAGTTTCCCCATGATAATGGCTCTTCCTTTCTGTTTATCTTAGCTGCGTTTCTGGAGTCACGAAGCTGGCGGGGGCTGGAGCAGCAGCTGGGCCAGTCAGCGGTCACAAAAGCTGTGGTGGGACGGCGGGGGATTGCCATTGCATATGAAGATGAGCCCTGTGGATGACAGTCAGAGCAGTGCAAAGAACAAGTTGCCTTTCCTTGCAGCATCGAGATGATATAGCCAAACCTGACTTTTGTCCCGTTAACCTACAAGCAACTTGCTTGGCAACCGCTCCCCACCAGACACATGCATAATACAAGGAATATCATACTTTTCCTGGCATGTCATTTCTCTCTCAATAGATAGCCAGATCAACATATTAAATAAATTGCTGACACATAGAACAGTAATAAGTTCCCCAAAACCTTAGTCTTCTGGGTATATATTCTATCTTGGGAAGCTAAGTACAACTGCTCTCCATACTGTGCTGGCAATTGCACTCATGTTGATTAGTGCACATAAAGCTGTCCTCACATTCCGGGCTAAGAGTGGCAGCAGACTGGATCTGCAGCTGAGGGGTTGGAGCTTGATCATCCACATGTGAAATCACACAACAGATTCTCATTTATCAATCTTTCATAGGCAGTTAGCTATGACCTAGGCAGGCCTTCTAAACAGGGAAAATAGGATATTGAGCCTGCCTGAAGAGTGGTTCTTACTCTCTGGCTGATATTTGGGCTAATCTACCCCACCCAATGTTAAAGGAGTGACTAGAAGTCAGGAAAAGGCCTCCTATTGAGACTAGAACTTTATCTCCTGGAGAAAAAAGTTTTGCTGATAGCAGCAGGAATTGAAATCTGGCACAGATTAGGAGCCAGGTGGGAATATTCAAGAAGTTGGCTTTGAATGGGTGGGGTATAAGTATAGTCTTGCTGCTTAAAAGCAAATGCCCATTTAGTCCAGCATTCTGTCATGCACATTGGTCAACCAGATGTCTATTGGAAGCCCACAAGAAGAATATGAAGGCAATAGCATCCTATAGTAACAAGTAGAAATTGAGCCCAAAAGTTTATCCTATCATTATGCTCCTATAATGTGTGGTCTTTCTGCAGTGCTGGAGGATATATGTTTTGCAGTTCTTTTTTGAGCTTAAAAGCACAAAATGAAAAAAGGGATGGCTGTTTAATCTGTCAGTTTTGTACAGACATCTTTTTCCCCAGTAGCAGGATAAGAGATGTTTACCCACCCTTTATTTATGATCCACAGCCATAAACTACTGCCATCTATACCATCTAATATAAAATTCAACAGCTATTTCTATTGACTAGAGACTATAGATAAGTAATTACCTATCAAACAGAAAGGAAAAACAGCCTTCCATATCCTAACACAGAAGGAAAAAACAGCTGTCACTATGTTGTGTAGGCAACTGCCATCCAGTCAAATATCAAACAGCACTAGTTATGGATATATGTATATACCCATATGTCAATGCTCTATTTCACTTAAAAGCTAGTAACTCTTTTAAGACTTTGAATATTATTTCTTTTAAAAAAACACTAGTTGTAAATCTTGCTGTGCCAAGTAAAGTTATCTTTAAAGTCAATTGGTATCTTTCTCCTTATTTAGGCCACTTCTCTGAAGCACTAATATATCCAAATCAACTTCAAAATTGTTTTATCAGATGATAGGAGGTACCCTGTACACTGTGCAAAATACACTCCACCTGGCCAATGCTCTTAGTGCTGCCATCTGGCATGCATATGTGGGATCCTTGGAGTGGGGGATTGTGAATGGGAGATAAGCGGTACACACTAGTAAAAAATAAAAATGGGTGGTGGTGCTGGAGGGAGAGGCAGTGACAGAACTGTATGTAGGAGGGAGAATGGGAAATTCCAGAAATGGTGTCCAGAAATGGTTATTGCCAGCTAGTATTAAAAATGCAGGGTAGTATACACCACGGAGATAAAACTGAGGAAGTCCTTGTTGGCAAATGTCTAAGGAATGGAAAGCCTTAACCTGGTTTTGCTGAAAGCTGCTGTTGCTGGGTTAAGCCCCACAGGTGCTCTTAATACTTGTTATTCAGTACCAGCAGTCCAAGGAGAGGTATTGGTATGGAACAGGTATCCTCTGTGCAGAGCAGTTCCCTTCACACAGACAAAGAAAGGCTTGTGTTTTGTACCAATTCATGGCTGCTTTCCCGTCCCCCTGCTCACCATCTGCTGCTGTTACAATGTTTTGCTGCAGTGGCTGAGGCATCCTGTAACAGGCCCAAGTCCTAGAAACTGCCAGATAAGTTATTTTATGTCAGGGTAGCTAACCTGTGGCCCTTCAGATGTTGCTGAACTACAACTCCCACCAGCCCCAGTAGCATGGCCATAAGTTATATCCCATCATCATCTGGAGGGCACCACATTGGCTACCCCTGTTTTACAGGGCCAGCTATTATGTGAAGAATGAATCTAGAATGGTGACACAATACCTCTGCCTTTCACCCATGGACCAAAAAGTGAAGAGAGAGACTACTACAAAGCAAGAGCTTAAGCTTGGGGCTCTAGGGCTCAGGGTAAATGACATGTACCTCATCAAAACAGAGTCATAAAATCCCTTTACGTTTCAGACAGATTGAGACAGACAGGAGTGGGGCAAGGAATAATACTAAATATAGGCATACAGTTCCACAAGTCATACTACAAGATGCAGTATAACTGTGGAGAATCCATGTTTGGGCACTATGCTCCTAATCTCCTTTCACCACAGAAACTGTAGATGTTTCCTCAGAATACTATTTCCCCCCACGTTTAGTACTAATTACATCACTTCCACATTCAGTCCTCTAGCTGCAGCAGCCACACTATAACAAAGCACAAGAAAGGTATCTAGGGCAGTCTCTTGCACAGACCAATAATGATAATGTTACTTTTTGTAACATGCTGCTGCAAAGGCAGATTCAGTTCCTCAGGCTCTTTCAGTCCCTTGGCTGTACCTTCCATTCTACTTGTACCACCTATGAAGACTTGGGGCCAAGTGCAATGCAAGCTCAGACAATGCCCTGGGCTGCATGGGTATCAGATTACCAAAAGCAGTACCACCATATGCCAAACACTCTACTAGCCCTTGACCACACTGTCCAATGATGGATACCTTTCCTAATGAGACAAAAGTGTAAACTGCTTAGATAAATAGCATGAAAGCAAGAGCTTCAAAGACATAACTAGAAAAGCATGCACACAACATCTCAAAGTGCTCATTTTAAAGCAATACCTCAGTGCAGAGAACACCAGTCATGAACACTGAAATCAGTGGATAGAAGCAGCAGCAATGCATGATATGCCCACCAAACCTAGAAGGCAGTCTCTGGTGCTTTAATGTTGATACTTCTCTTTACTGGGGTGTAATCATGACCACTGATATGGAAAGATACCAGAGCACTACTTTCCCCCTAATATATTCAACTATCATTTTTTCTCCCCATGTGTATTATGAAGGATTCACAGCTATTCAAATCATGCCATCCAGCCTATTTATAGATTCTGCTTCATTACTGATCACTAATCCAATTTCTGCCCAAAATGTATACAATTCTTTGTTGCCTTGATTAGTTAAAATCAACTTATTAATGACACCTGATTTGGAGATTTTGGATCTTTTTTTTTAAGCAATGAAAGCAGTGACTAAGAAGCCAGGATTGCACAAAAAGTTTACTTTGCTTTCCAAGCTCAGAGTACTCTGCCTGCCTAAACCTGAACATCCCTTCCTTTGAAGAAATATAAACAAGTTATACCGTTCTTCAGTTTTCAAGATCTAACCTAGAATAGTGCACCAGGTAGCATACTGCTGTTGTGTTTACATAGATACCTGATTTAGTTTTAGCTTCTGTCCTATAAGCCTTTCTTCCCAAGTACATTCTTTGTTTTACAGTGGTTCTCTTTTTTTTCCCCCATGGACCACTTGAAAATTGCTCTGAGGGGCTTGGCCAGGAACTTTTTTCTTCTATTACTCATACTCTTAAATAATAGCATTCTTGCATTTCTAATGAAATGGATGTGCCTGTTTTGTGAGCAAAGTTCTGTGAAGTTGATCATCATCAGAAAAAATAAATCCAAGTGCAGAGCTAAATACAGATTCTCTTGACTGTTCCACTGATCATGTCAATGGAGTCTGAACCACAGATTGAGAACATCTACTCTAGTACTTACCACTCTAGTATCTATTATTTTCTTTAGATTGTTCAGTGGTTACTTTGGTAAGCTCCTATTAAACAGAAGAGGAGGATTTACTCCATCCCAAGGTGCTCCTATGTTAATTGACTTTTACCTACCTAGGGGCAGGAAATAGGGGATCGGTACAGTAGCAAGTCCTGAGTTAGGAGTCTGTATGAAGCTGGTTAAACTCGTCCTCCTACGGGAGGGGTAAAACTGGCCCTGGAGTCATTCTGAATTGCACATTCGCTCAACTTTAGTCTCCAGTCCTGTGATACCAGCAGTCCCCCATATGAAAATGACTTCTTCCTCTTCCATCCTCTCAACACACACACAAATGGTGTAACACATTCCCAAATCCATTGTTGCATCTTGATCTTCAGTAGTTTCACCAAATCCCGTGAAGGTGGCTGCAACCCTCTCACATGAACCTAGCAACTATCATTCACATCTTTATAATTTTGACAAGGCTAGTGTAATATGCCCTCCACAGGATGCTCCTATAGATTGTTCAGTGCCTACAAGAAGTAAATTTGAACTGGTCATAGCAATTGCTCTCACTTTGCCAGCACATCAAGGAATGCAAAGGCTGACAGGGATGCTTCCCTTTGAGAAGCTTTCCAATAGACTCTGGATTTCAATTTTGTTCAAAAGGACATCATACCCTTATTTATTGCCCCAGTTAGGCTAGGGCAGCTAGGAGTATAACTGACTGTTACAGCTTTCACCCTCCTCTGGCCCAATGTTGTCCAAAAGTTACGTCTCCTCCCCCAATTCACCAATCACCGCAGCTTAGAAATAGCCTTAATATAATTCAAGGCTGCAGGGCCTTCCACTTCAGTCATACACAAACTGCCTCATGCAGGGCAAAGGCAGACTCTTTACGAACAGACAATACCACATATATGTCTACAGGAGTGTGCCAGGGAGACAAGGGGCAATCATTGCACCAGTCCAGCACGGGGAGGAAATCTCCTCAGCTCCAGTCTGTACTCAAAAGTCCTTGCAGCCTGCTGCCTCTGAACATGCAGAAGGGATGGAGAAACAGCTCATTCTTGAGAGGAGCAGCCTCAGCAGGTTAGTGGTAGTTATTGGACTATGAGCTGGTTCCGTAACAACGTAGAGCAGTGGTCAGTAGCCAGTGGATCTGTTCATGCTCCTGTTTCTTGCTACATTAGTAGTCTGCTGTGTATTCAGTACCATGCAGTCCCCGACACAGCAGCGTGAACTCCTTTACCATCTCCTTCACACGTCGTTTGTTCACACGCTCTCTGCTAACACAGAGAAAGGATGATGAAAGACTGACACATAAGAATGGTGGATAGAGAATTATGGGATTGAGCCACATAAAGGCAATAGCTAGAGCTAAGGTCAGTGGTTCCTACACACAACAGCACCTCCCAGTGTCATGCCCATGAAAATACCAACAAAGAGCTGCCCACTACTGGTGTGCTCCAAGCACCTACTATACTAATTGCTGCCCTCCACTATGACATCCTCTTTGTATACTGAACTCATGTATTTCGGCCTCCCAAATGATAATTAGTCAAGAACTCATCTCAGCTCATCGGTGGCTGGATTAATCCAGTGGCTCTTTCTCCTGCTGCCTTCCCTAGCAGCTCAGACAAACAAGTAGCCTGCATATAAGTAGTGCTGTTACTTAGATCAGATCAGAGCAGGCAGAGGCATTTTTGATCCTGTGTGAGGTTGAGCTG
Source organism: Rhineura floridana (assembly GCF_030035675.1). NCBI lineage: Eukaryota > Metazoa > Chordata > Lepidosauria > Squamata > Rhineuridae > Rhineura > Rhineura floridana. Next base: position 81,548,159 of record NC_084485.1, on the reverse strand, counting down.
GACGGAAGTAGACTGGAAGAGTTTGAGAATGGAATTCTCCAAGGGATGTGATCAAGTAAATCACATGGGCAGCCCAGAGAAGAGGTATTATGAATTTTTTGAACAACTACAAATGGTGGTGAATTTTTGGTTCCAAACACAGAGTAACAGATGCTTAAAGGGGAAACCAAAACACTGCCAATAGAGATAGCCATCTCATTACAAGGATAAAAACCCAAGTACCAACTTAGAAACTACATTCATATTTAGTTTCCATGCTACCTTTTCTATTTCCATCTATTTTATTTAAATACCATGTATGTTTCTGAACATCTTAATTTGTTTTAGTAAAAAAAAATTAAGTTTTGTTTCCTTGGTGGATTATTATACTGGGGTAAATGAATTATCCTTAAGATGCCTGGCTGTGCAGAGCCAATGAATATTTCTAACTGATCTCCAGGAATCCTGGGCTTCAAGTAAGCTCTTTAATATAACAGAATCTGGGGCAGGACTATTGAACCCAAGGAGCTGCTCACTATCTAGAATGACTGAATTATAGATTTCTAGGGCTTAGACAAAGAGCATACAGGGGTCACGCATGACAATTTTGGAGCACAGAGAAAGTTTGAGAGCTGAGGACACATACACATTCCCCAACTCAAGTCATAAAAGCCACCAAAAGAAAATGCACCTGAGAATTTGCTGGCTGAAGATTTCCTTCTGTTCAGGGCTGACCCGGGCTGATGGAAAACCATCCTGGTGCATCACTTCCTTGATCCAGACACTCAAGTAACGGAAGCAATGCTTGTTGAGAGCAAAGAGGATCTCAGCAAAGTGATCCATCAAATTGCGTGAGGCTTGGCCACCTACACCCTGTAGGGATGGAGCAAATTCAATTAACAACCCTTCCAGGAGAGGGATTTACAGATCTTCCAGCACACTGCACCAAGTCCTGGTTCAGGGCTCCAGTATATTTAAAAAGGAAGTGGCTAAGGCTGCAATCCAATGCACACTTACTTGGAAGTAAACACCACTGAACTCAGTGGAACATATTTTCAAGTAAACCATGTATACTGGATCAGGCTGCAAGTCACTCAGGGATATTGTTAAAAGGGGGGCTGAATTAATAGAACACACAGGGATAAGTACAGCTTATCTATCAGGAATGAACCTTCCAGTTATCCCCTATTATCATCCCTAACCTAGCTTGAAAAGCCCACTCCTTACCTCAAGTACAGCCTGCAGCAGCATTTTGCCATTCTCATGTACCACTTGGCCCACAGGTGGAATCTCCCCACAACGTGGCAGCAACTCCGTCTGTAAGAAATAATTTACAAGAAAGGGGTGATGCAACATGTCTTGCTGTATCTAGTCTCTCTCTCTCTATATATATATACACACACGCACATGTATATACATATATACACACATATATATGGGCTCCTGCTGGGAGGAAGGGTGGGATATAAATTAAATAATAAATAAATGTATACACACACACACACTCGTATATACACACACACGCGCACACACACATATATACACACATATACACCCAACTTGGGATACTAGCACCTTCCTGTGCATATGACCCAACCATGCTCCCAAATGGCAACTTATGAAAGGAGAAGCTCCTTCCTGGAATTTGGAGAAGGAATTCTCACCAGTTCTGGGTGCTTCTCTATCCTGTCCAAGCACAACTCTGCCTGTACCACTAGCCAACGACAGATCTAGCAAAGGCAAAATACTCACAAAAAAGCCACAGGCAGCTTTGACAGTTGGTGCTTCGGGAAATTTCAAGGAGATCACACCTAGAGGGAGAGCAGCACTTCAGGACTCAGCTAGCACAATCCACAGCTTTCTATATAAGAAGGGAAGAAAAATAGCCTTCCCTTCTCCAAACATAGGAACTTTACATGGAGCTTTAGTCTGTCTCATTTACGGGAGGTTGCTACATAAAAAACACAGCCTTTTGCCATTCATATGAACCTTTAGGGAGCACAGCCTTATTTGGCTACATCAGCTTCCCAATCACAGCAAGGGAGTTCAGTTTCAGGCAGCTATGGGGCCTGCCTACTCACCACAGTGGAATACTGCTTTGACATCCAGGCTGCTACACAGGAACAAGTCAGGTTTCCGTTTGAGCGCCTGCAAGGTACATACACACAGAGAATAAACACAGTTCTGGCAAGCCAGGGGCAAGCAAGTGCCATAGAGCAGCTCCCTGGCCAAGGCCCCCATGAGCACTTACCTGGCCATAGCCATGGTGCACAGTAAGCCAGATATAGCAGGAAGGGAAAGAATATAATCAGGGCCCTTTTGCAGTCAAGGGCATCAAGCACCTAAGGTAATTAAGAGGCTTTGAAGATACATGCAATTGAAACATTACCTAGAAACAACTTTCTAGAATTCCTATTTTGCTACAAATGAAGATATTCACAGGTGTGGAAATTCTTTTCAAGACCACCAGGAAAGGGGAACAATCAAGTTTCAGAATCCTTGTTATGCCCAAAAGATACTAAAAGCTGGCTCTGTGTGTGTGTGTGTGTGTGTGTGAGAGAGAGAGAGAGAGAGAGAGAGAGACAGAGACAGAGAGAGAGAGAGAGAGAGAGAGAGAGAGAGAGACAGACATGTGCCTTCAAGTCGATTACAACCTATGGCGACCTTATGAATCAGCAACCTTCATCATGAACCACCCTGTTCAGATCTTCTTGTAGTATGTATATATAAACATTGCTGCTTGGTAGCATTTCAGCACCATAGACAGCAAGTACAGGCTAGAACTTTGCAGTCCAAGTTATTTCAGCACCATGGACAGCAGTCACCTCTGTTGTTCCCATTCTTGCAGGACATGAACATCTACTCCACTGTGGCATTCCAAAAAACAAGATGTGACCTATTAGCAAACAGGCCCCTAACTAAATTCTATCCCTACAGATCCATGTTAAGAATGTGTTCAGATACTGAAAGCACCATCTCCAGAGATGGCAGAACTCTTGACTGTTGTACCTGTAACTGGATAATCATCGTTGCAATAATTGGTTTCAAAATCTTTGCCTTCCCAGTTCCCTCTCTCCATGCCTTGATTGTCCACTTCTTCCCCACCAAATGCAGAGATGAAAGGAACAAGTAGTTATGTCTATTTCCACCACGCATTAGTAAATATAAGCAACAATCCAACTGAACTTCAAGCTTGTCTAAGCTGCTGATTATCTCTACTCAAAAATTGCCTGGTGCTAATTTGCAGGGTTTGCAATGCCTCTGTATTAACAGGTGTACTATTAAGACTGCCACTGGTTACTGCAAACGCTCTCCATGGATTTTTAAATGACTTTTCTTCCATTACAGAACTAGAAAAGATTTTGCAGCAAACTAAGTGGAAAACAGGTTTGCTTGGTACACAGTTGCATTTTGAGCCATACAGTACAGAAAGAGATAGCAAGACCAATTAAATCAAATGTCTGAGCCCAAACATCTTTGTATTTACATTCAAAGTGGTACAAATTGAACCATGCAGAATAAACATCTATTAATAATACGGATTTCCAAAAACATTTTAGCAAAAATACTGCAGATTAACTATCAGTTAAAGCTGCCAACCCAATGATCTCATTTAGCAAACTGATCCTTCTGCTTGGCCTGGTATTCCAGTCTTGCTATGGTGGCTTCCAAGTAAATACATACCAGATACTGCTGTTGTGAAGAATCTTCCTACTGATCTGTTTCCACATTACAAGTATGAGGGGAGAATATGTCACTGGGATATCAGACTTCTCTCATATCCACATAACCAGGGCCTTTTAACCCAGTTGTTTGGAGAAAATGAGCCAGATGGGCCACCAATTGTGCAAGGTAAACAAACAGCAAATGTTAATGCAAGCTTTCTAGAGTTTTGACAATTTAGGCTGATTCCAAGACAGAAGGGTCCAGGTGAGACTCAACAAATTTCTGCTAGTGAGATATTGCCTACAGATGATGGGGAGCTGTCAGAATCAAAGAGTTGCCTTTTCCAATACAACCCAGTCCCTTTTGCTTCATCTAGAATCTGGAACCATACAGTTTGGAACCACATTACCTCAAAGACCAAATTCTCTACCACTCTACCCAGTGTGCTTTGATCACTGAATGAGTCCTTGCACCAAGTACTACGATCATTAAATGAGTCCTTGCACCAAGTACTACAGACATAAGTAGGCTGGTAGCCACAAGGAGAAGGACTCTTTGGGTGATGGCACCTAGCCTTTGGAGTTCTCTCTAGACAGACTGCCAAGTTCTATTGATACATTTTGGTTCATGGGCCAAGCATGTTTTAGCAGGGCAACTGGAAGATGAAGATTTTCAATTGCTGGACTGCTGAGATGAATCTTAAAACTAGAAGAGTTTTAAACACTGTTTTAGAATTTTATCGTACTTTATTGTAAGTTGTCTTGTGGGTCTGCCAGACCAGGAGAAAGGATATAAATTTGGGGTAATAAATAAAATAGATATCTTGCTTTTTACCAGAGGAATTAATAGAAGGGCCAATTACTACTATATGAGGAGTCACAGGTATGTCAGCTGCTTCTTGCCATACTAAGGCTGCAATCCAATACACACTTACCTGGGAGTAAGTCCCACTGAATCCAATGGAGCTTATTTTTGAGTAGACATGTAATAGATTGCAGCTTAAGTGAATATCTGGGTCTCCCACATTGAGGTTCATTATGCAGGACAGCAGGAAGTGTCCTGGAATTCTGGCTTTAAATATGATCCATGAGTGAGATTTTATTGTCAAAATACAGACACCTATATTTTGAGACTTTACTAGTTTAGCAACTTCAAGGGCACTAACTCATCATGAAGACATGAAAACAAACGTTTTACAGGTATTCTTAAGTAATATCTTGAAGGGTTTTCATGCCTGCCTGGACAGCTGCTTGGTCTTTTTAAAAATCTGCTCCTTTATTTGAACAATGTTGGAAATAATTGTTCTTAGTGAGGAAAGGTTGGACCAACACTCATTTGTTCAGAAGGAAGCTCCTATTGTGCAAATTGTTTGAGACTCAACATACAGAGAAACAGAGTGAAGTTTCATAGGCAATGCAAAATTACAAGCTGACTCAGGTCAAGAGGGCAGCCGGTATGTTTTCATGCAATTACTTCTGCTGGAAAAACCATTTTCTCACAGAGAGAGACTGCACTGAAATGGCACTTTTGGTGAAAACCAGTCTACAGGGACTCCTTCACTAACTAGGACGGGGTAGAGGAGAAACCCATAAGGGCTTTGGGGGAACTAATGTGCACTTGCCTGTTGAGTTGTCCCAGTGAAAGAACCCAGTATCTGCTATACTGAACCAGGCAATGAGGGATAATCTATAAAAAAGTGTATATGCAATGATTTTCTGGATTTATATATATATATAACATGAAGTGACATTTGTGTGATTCCATTTTCTTATCGTGGGGGGCATACGTGCTGAAGTTTTAATGTGAATGTTGAGAGACAGCAAGAGTGCAATGGGACCTAGGCTCACAGATGAAGCAGAATACCAGACAGTGAGGTTGCCAATGACTCCAATATGTAGGGTACAGCATCTCCAGCTGCTACTTTTCACATCTCAAAAAAAAAAGTGGTGAAAACCCAGTGGGCAATAGCATGCCGTCCTAGAGTAGCTAAATCAGCCCCAAACCCAGGCAACTTCTAATATGAGCTTCTCACAAATTACATGGAGGTAAAGAAACAACATTTATTCAACGAAGAGCGGAAAGGTATGTGTATGTGTGCAAGAGAGAGGGAGAGAAGGGTGGGGAGGGAGAACATACAGAATAAAGAGATATTAATAGCATTGTTTTGAGTCCAAGGAAACACCCACCCCTTTAAGCTCCAGTTTGGTCTTAGTTAAAACAACCACTGTCTCAGACAGAGTGCTCCATTTGACTCTTCAGAGTGAACGCAGGCTGGTGATTAGGCCCCATCTTCTTCAGCCTGTCTCATTTCGACTTTTTGTTTTGTGGAAGAACCTCAGGCTAGTTATAGGCAGCCAGAAGATTCGGGGGTCCCAAGATGTTCCGAGTCTAGCTGAAGGACATTTGAGCTAAGGGTCCCTCACCTCTCTCTCTGTGCACACTCGTGCGTACCCTCCATCAGGCCTCTTCCAGTCCCTCTACCATTTGAGCTGGCATTTTTCTTCATTTGACTAGAGGTATCTCCCGACTCCCTACCAGGATGAGATTATTCCAATCCTCTCCTGAGAATCGGACTCTACCTACATAATTATAACTGATTTCAATATTTTTATTTAATTGTACATTGATAGTTGACATCCCCTTAACATGACAAAACAAAAGCAAGCATTTAAAAGGGTGTCATTTTGATTTTGAGGTTTATAATTGTAAAATGTTAGAATTTTCTCAAAGTTCATTTCAGTTACTGAAGTGTAAGATGCATTAACAATATTGCTTGCCAGATCTGCAAACTGTATGAACTACCACAAGGGGGAGCTAACTACTCAGACACTTCCAACATAACAGTGCACTGAAACCTCATTAGGCAACGACAAGCCAGAGCCAACAAAAAAGCATCTTGCTATAATCAGATCAATACAAAAGATCCCACCCCATTCTGCTCCATCAGTTCCTAGTGCTTCAGCTTATTTCCAGTCTAGGCATTGCTCATCCAAATCCAGTGGAGGGTTCATCATTCTCTTACCCCAGAGACCTGACACCATCAGCCCCAGCTGTTTGTATTTCACCATCACTGCCCTAACACTGTGTATGATGTCACTACAGCATTAGAGAGTTAAAGATAGAGTTCCATGAAAGATTCACAACTTGAAAAAAGCCCAGAAACAGGAAGCCTTGGCAGAAATGCTGACGGACGGAGTGCATAAGGGCTTTGAGATCAAACAGGGAGACAAGTCAAGGCTTATCTGCTGTTCTTGCCTTGCTGCCATTCCTATTAGATCAGCTGATCCTCCCATGTATTTGGATGTAACTCACAAAGTTATTGAATATATTGCTCCTACCCAACAAAACAGGGACTATGGACTTGTCTGCATTTGTGAAGAACTCAAGAGTAATTGCAGACAAAACACACACATATATACTGCAACTGGAATGCTACTGCTATAGCTCTTGAACTACATTTATCATTTTTCAGCAGCCTCCTCCTGGGCAAGGTCACACCACATGACCTGGAGACAACCCCAACCTACAAGTCTTGTTGCATTACTAGGTATTGCCCCTTTGGGAATGGAAAGAGCAAACTCACACCTATGAAAAAGGATAATGTTTTGTTTTCTACTTCCACGGAAACAGATGGAGAAACTCGATATTCAACTAAAAGGAAAAAACGTTGTCAACAGAAAGCTAAAAATAGGTTTAAATTGAATTAAAAAAGAGAAAGAGAGAGAACAGAAAGTGAATGAATAAGAAACTAAAACACACCTGTGCCAGGAGTTGCATAAATGAATCAACAATATCAGGATGATCCCTGGGCCCTAAAAATATAATAAAGATGTAACTGAAGAGAAAAATCATACAAACAGCAACTCAACATCATATAGTTATGTGATACAGAAAGAATTTACAAGTGAAAACAGGAATAAGGGAAGGGAGGGTGCAAGGGGGTGGGTTGAAGAGGGCAGGCACATGAGCAGCTTGAAGCAAGTTAAAGAAACAAAACATACAAAAATCATGGAGCTTGGAAACCCAAGAACAGAAAGAAAGTGCAAAGGAATAGGCCTATTGCCTAGAGTCCCCTGCCAAGCACCAGGGATAGGAAAAGAGAGCTCATTGCACCCTAGCAGGGAAGGAAAGGAAAAAGCAGGAGCTAAATAGACACCAGCTTCATGTGGAGAACTAGCATATTTGCACTGGAGATATGTAATCATGAATCACTTAGTCCTGAAAGACAACTCCAGAGTCAAAGAAGAAATCCAGTATTGACATGGAGTGGGCACAAAGTCCTGGAAATCCACTAGAGTGTCTGATGGACAGTCCCAACAGAGTATTTTCCTTACACCCATGCCCAGATGCTTGCCTGGTTGGGAAGAACCCAAATTTGTGGCATTTTCACAGTGAAAGGTCAGCATGGTTGCTGGTAACCATGTTTTTGTTTCAACAAAAACAATAGTCTTGTGGCATCTTAAAAAACTAGCAAATTTATCATGATGTAAGCTTTTGTGGATCTTTGAGAATCTTCTTCTTCTGTGTTGGTCAGGCAATGCCTGACTCAGCCAGGCAGTAACAGGGCATTACTCCAAGCACTGGTCGCTCGCCAGTACTTCTGAGTTCAAACAAGGACCTGGTGAAGGAAGCAGATACCTTACCACCCATGCTATGGCATATTAATTTGACTGGATCTGTACACGTATTCCAAACTTGTCACCCCATCTGGGGCCAACATGATGTCAGTATGGCAGTACCATGCAAGTAAAGGCAAGCCACAACACTTGCTAGGAACTCAGCAGAGCTGCAAAAGGAATCCTTTGAGCAGGAGAAACAGGAAGATGGGATGCAGAGCCCACGTGACAAATATTTTATTTAGAAAGAAAAGAAAAGACTGCTGAATATGGGCGATGCTATAAGGAGCAAGGTCAGAGTTAAGCTGAAAGACATTGCAACATACTCCCTAGTAACTCCTGTTTCCTGCTCAAAGCCAAGCATTATGTGAAGGAGACTACTCACTCCACCATCCTTCGGGTCTCCAAACTAAGTTTCTGACAGGGGGAGGGTACAGTTCCAGCATGAAGGGTTGGGAGGGGGAGGAACATGGTGGCAACACTATAGTTCACTCAGGCACTAACACCTTAGCAAGAGCTTTTCATGAGTACAATCTTTATTTGTACATGCTGAAGGCCAGGCCCAGTGCCAGAGGGCTGCCAGGTTGGGCACTGGCTGAGGGCCCCTGTGGCTGAGAGGGGCCCATGCTATTGGGGATGGATAGATGTAGCTCCCACTCTGCAATCCATGCTAGCATTAGGTCATGAACCATGCATCACACAACACAATGCTAGCATGGATTGTGGAATGGGAGCCATTCTCCCAGGCAATACCCCTCCCCCCACCATAATGGGCTTAAAATAGGTCCAGCCGCACCACTTCTCATGTTGCTACATTAGCATGCCAGCATGCTCTGCTGCTGCTGTTGAGGGCCCACTGCAGTCCGGTGCCCAAGGGCCTTCTACAGTTTGGTGCTGGCCCTGCTGAAGGCTTCTGGAACTGAACAGGCACTGTGATGGTCTGAGAATTTTTTTTTGTTTTTGCCTACCTGCACACACCCTACAGTCCAATCCAAACAGCTGAAATCAGGAGGAACTGTTCTCAGTGTGGCAGCCTCACAAGAGTGAGGGTGCCCAAGCATACATACCTTGCTGAAAGAGTGTTAGCGTAACTGATGTGACGAGCAGAAAGAGCGCCTTGATGGGTGGGAAGTGGGCAGGCTCATGGGCAAAGATGTGAACCAGCTGGGGATACAAGAGACAAAAAGCCCAAGCAGTCTAGCATGACCCATTCCATCCAATATTCTTAGCCCCTAGCCAAGCCCCCCACTCGCATAAGTCACTGAGGCACAGGCTAGCTGCCTGTTCCCTGCCTGCAAACATCAGCAAAACCCTTGGTACTAACACAGCAAAGGAGACAGAGACCAGCTAGTACAGGGACACTGCAGTTGCTTCTCAGCTTTGTTTGCCCACATGCATGTACACAATCTGTCTGCGTTAGGGCTAGAGGGGGAGAACATGCTCCGAGGAATATCTGTGCTTGAAGAAAATAGAAGAGACAACCTAAAGACTCCTAGGTGGCAGGAATTGCTCAACAGGTATCAGCCTCGATTCTGAACTTGGAATTCTTGCAAGACTTACCTGCCGAGTGAGGTCAATTGCAGATGCCTGAGGAATGGTACTATACATCTGGCCCAGCATCTCACACAGCTGAGGCACCATGGGAGCAAAGTCATCTAGGAGGGTCTTCACAGACTTCTCAAAAATGGAGCACACAGACTGCGGAAAGAGGAGAGGCTGCATCAAGGGAGGAGTGGCTGAGCAATCTGTCCCTCAGGGTATTTTGTACCCTGCACTTCCTCAAAAAAGCTTGAGATGGCATATACAGTTCTTCCCATTCCATCCTATGAGTAAGTTAAACTGAGGAGAAGTGGCTAGCTGAACGTTACCTAGTAGCTTCATGGCTAAGCAGAGACATTTCTGCTTGTGTCTCCACAGTCTAAGGCTAACACTAGTCCCAAGAATACACTGGTTTGCAAGGTAGTACTATATAGCCTGGTGCTATGGATACCAACACCAGTGATTAGCTTTTGCATTACCCTCACTGCTTATTTTGTTCGTATGACCAGAACTCTGATGAGGTATTCTGAATATCCTTGCAATATTGTGATATTTCTCTCAACACCCAAGGATGTAGGGAACCCTGCTACTCCCCAAACAGTCTTATACTTGGAAAGAGTTTATACTTAGCAGAGCACCAGGTCCTTGATGCCAGCATCTTTATGCACCAAGTTGGCCTCTCCAGGTAGCTGAACTGCACTGGATAAGCAACTTACACATCCCAACCTCTGAGTCTTTTGAATCATGCCCATGTCAACCCAACACTCATTTTCATTTCCACACAGGGCCCACAGTTTTGCTCCCACATCTCCCTTCAGAGCAATATGCCTCAGAAATACAAAACACCTCACTTGAATTGTGGCAAAAACAGAAGAGTCATTTTATACAGTTGAAAATCCAGGATCAATGCAAGATTGAAGAGAGTAAATAAAATTAAAACATTTTCCCATACAAATGAAAAAAGCATTTCCTTTACATTCTAACTCTTTACTAGCCTATTAAAACTGGACTTTAGCGTGCCTCTATTGAATCTTAAACTCCCCCTACTGCAGCTCCATCTATCCTTTCCAAGCAGACAGGACTCACCCATCCCTCCTCATCCCAAAACATTCCACCATTCCTTAACTATGTCAAAGAGTAGAATACCAGATTGGGAATGTGGGAATCAACTAACAAATGAAAGGCAGATCCACAATCACAAACATGCCTACTTCAAGCTCTGCCAACAATTATTCAGTGGTGACCTGGGAATCCCCTGTCCAACCTGGGGCTCTTCCCAACCCCCTGTGTCCAAGACAAAGCCCTATCACCTAGATTAGCTGTTCCTTAATCCCTTCTGCATAAAGTTTTGGAAACCCATGAATTATTTTATTTCACAACATTTATATACTACTTGATTGTAATAAAACCTCTAAGTGGTTTACAAAAAATAAAAATAAAACAATAAAATTATCAATAAAGACAGTTAGAAACAGGTATTTGAAAAGATTCAAAAGCTAATTAAAAAATGAGCAAAAACAGATTAAAACGCATGTCAGCATTCCACATGCCTGGATAAGTCTGCCTAAACAAAAATGTTTTAAGCAGGTGCCAAGAAGAGTACAGCAAAGGTATCTGCTTGATGTCAACTGGATGTTGATGTCTATAGGATGAGGACTCTAATTCAAACCAACACCACAACCATGGCTCAGACATGAATATTTAGTTTCTAGTGTGGTATCTAATACACAAAAGGACAAATTTCTTATCTTAAGAGGAGAGAAAGATAGCTTGTTGAATATTCAAACTAGAGTGGTGAGTGCAAAAGAAAAGACACACACAAGTTGCATCCTCCTTGGGCCCCAGGACCACCACTACTGCCTCTGTCTACCGTCTACCAAGACTCCAGAACAAAATTCTCCTTCTGCATTGCTACATGATTTGCAGTAAGAGAATAAGTGAACAAACTAGTGTGACACTAAGAGGAACTAACTCTAGGACCAAAGATATGGGTGGTTCTCCTTATTCCAATCACTGATCCTAAAACACGTCCTTCCAGAACAAGAAGTATCAGAGCCATATAATTCACCTCATTTCGAACATAGCAAAAGCATTCAGCTTGGGCTTATTTTCCCATTAATCTTGTGTTTTGCAATATTCAAAAGTATGTCTGATGCTTGTATTTGTATGGAAAGAATTTCCTAAGAAATTCATGGACTGCTCAGAGGCTGGGCAAATTGCCTTGCTCTATACATAACGCCTATGTGGATCACATGTAGCTTTCCCTTTCAGTTGGCTATCCTTCATAAATGGCTCTCAGATCCCAACTATATTGGGAAAAATATTGCAACTATTGACAATTTAGTATCCCTTCAAAAAGAGGAGAAACCATGTAAGAAAAAAATGGGCAATTGAGGAGCATTGGAGCAGGGTGGGGGGAATTCTAATGACAGCCTTTCTGAGACAGGAAGGACAACAACAACTGCAGCTTTCCTGTCTAAGGCAGAGAGTGGCACTAAGAAGCTCTCTCAGGATGATGGCAAATGTTATAGCAGGATGACTGGGGCCACCATCTCCCTGTTCCTTTCACCTATATATGCACATGCTCAATAGAATGCCTTTCTGGCAACCTCTCATTCACAAGTGCCACCTACAAACAATCCAAGCCGCACCATTGCTGAATATCGACTATGTCAACTCCAATATGGGAGGCAGCAACAGATAACTTACCTGAGGCATTACTTTTCAATGCTATCTGCTGGGTTCAGCATGCAAGTCCTATCAGTTATCCCAGAAAAGAGGTTAGACTACTTCACCATGTCCTGTTTGCCTGCCCACTTTATATTGAGGAAAGGGACTTATATATTGCACCCCTTATACAAAAACAATCCAATAGATCTCCAGAACAGTGGTTAACATGGCTTCTATCTGGCAAAAATAGCTCTTATTTGATTCCAGTCGCTAAGTTTTTTTATACAGCACAACGCAAACGTATGTTATCTAATCCTATATTGTAATGTCTATTGCTTTTTTATCTTGTATGTAACTGGCTGTAATTTTATTTTCTTGACGGGTCATTGACCGTAATAAACGTAAACGTAAACGAGGTTAGACTATGAAGCCTAGCAATTTCAAGCCAGCTAAGTAGAGCTGGAGCAAATCCAGGAAACACTAACATGATCTGAGTTGGGTGGAGCCCAGCAATACATCAGATACCAACCCCAGATCAAAAGGTGTTAGCAGCGCCGGCAAGGCTCTGGGTTTCTTCCTCTTGCATAGAGGTGGACCTTTCCTCAAAAAGCATGTGCTTTTTAACAGAATACCCTGTTGTTGGCAGGTACCTTGAAGCCAGTAATCAGAGCAGCAAGTCCAATTTGTCATTAGCTACCTGGATAAAGTGTGTGTGGTTTGTTTTTTAACCTGGAAGAAGTATTACCTCCACAACCTGGGCATCATTCAACCAGTTGCTGAGCACTTTCTGGATGAGCTGGAAGACTTGCTGCAGCACCAGCACTACCTAGAGGAAGAGAAGGAGTATAGAAGATAATTCTGGAACTGATCTGCCTTTCTACAATTCTGACTGCAGGAAAGTACTCATGACCATTCAGATCCAGGGATCGAAAGACAATATTAGAGCTTTCTCTATAGATTGCCCTACAACTCTAATGCCAGCTTGGAAAAGTGTCACATTAGTAGATGTGCTGCTATTAATGGCTAACACAAGGAAAGTATACACCTCTCTGAAGAGATATTCTGAGTTTTCTTCTGATTACTCAAGCAGTCACACCAAACAACTCACAATCTGGGGTGGCTGATCTAAAGATGCTCATTCAGATATTTAAGGGAATACATATACTGTGCCATGCTGTGCACCACCTATTTTCTCATCCCTTGTTAATAGCATTCTAAGCTATTGTCGATCAAAAGAGTTATAAGAAGCTGCCTATAGTTACATGGTAGGAGGGAAGATGAGCAGCCATCTAAATGTGGAGGTATATGCTCAAATGCACAAACTACCCAGACACATAGCAACACCCACCGGATTAGGGCCCTGAGGCACTGGCAGCTTCTTGACCTCTGTGCTCTCATGATCATCATCATGGTGACTGATGTCCAGTGTGGTGAAGAGGTTGGAAAGCAGGCCCAGGATGTGGATGATGGCCAGCTTATTGGAAGGGTTTGGCTGCAAGGCAAGACATCAGTATAGTTTGTCACAGTATAGACCCAGGATATGGGCCGCTAACATCAGATGTCTCAAGCAGCAAGAACAGACAGCACAACTATGAAGCATAGTCTGGTGCCTGATATTTTCATTCCCAACAGATTCTCACTCAATTCTTGGTCCCAGGAGAAGAATGGAGAAACAGGAGAGAAGGGGAGGATGAGTAGAAACTAAAGGACAGCAATGGGGCCATTTCAAGACTATGTTGCTATGGTTAACACTACGCATAGCTTGCAACAAAATAGTATTTTGCACATAGCAGGTCCCACCCTTCCTTAAAGGAAGGAAGGAAGGAAGCCAGCCATCACCAGGAAACTGATGTATCTCACCGTTTCATCAGCCAGCTTCTCCAGTTGCTGGATGTAAGGAGTAATGAGTGAATGCAGATTCTTCAAGATCTCCTCCACTTGGAGGGCAGACAGCAAGAAGCCCAGAGCTTGCATCAGCCACATGCACTGACTTGTCTGGGGGACAGAACAAGGAGGACAAAATCCTGTTTCACCCATTATCCTCAGAAAGCCACTCTGCACTATTTCAAGTGGAGATAATCCTCCCTCCATCATTCGTCAATACCAAGGCTTAAATATGAGCAATGTCTTGTGAAAATCTCAACACAGAAACTGTGTTTAGTGCCACAACTTAGCACCAGAACAGTCACTGTCAGAGTCCTGAGTTACAGATAAAGATAAATAAGGTTTTTGTATTTAACTTTTGAGCACCAAGGGTAGGGTCATAATAGATGTCTATCTAAACTAGAAACCCATGACCCTCCAGATGTTGGATTCCAACTCCCAACAGCCCCAGACAGCAAGACCAATGGTCAGAGATTATGTGAACTGTAGTTTGGCAATTTCTGGAGGCCCACAGCTTCCTTGCTCCTGATCTAAATTCTGTGCGGGAGCTAGGCACCTAGTTTCACCAATCCCTCTAATCCTCTCACTGGCTGGAATGCTCAACTCTGCAGAAAGAATAGCTTGATAGGTAACCGTGTCTTCTGAACTTTCTTTGACCCTCTGTATCAGAGAAGAGAAAAAGCATCTTACCTTGTGAATCTGCTTCATTAGCACATCCTACAGAAGGAAAGATGTGAGAAAGTGAATACTTTTCCCACAGTAGAAATTTACAACAATGATCCAGTCTCAACATCAACCAACAAACACTGTTATGGAACATGGGGTTGGGACATTTCAGAGAAAATGACTAGCATTTCAGGACTAGGCAAGAGAAGGATAAATCCTTTCTGATTGACTTATGCTTTGCTCCTTCCATACAGGCTTTTAAGAGGGCTTTGAAAACCTCTCCACTGCTACCTTTCCTTAAGCGTGTTAAATACTTGTGTGATTCAGAGCAGCTCTCTCATAGCAGTTGTACACCTGTCTGATGTGCCTAATGTATCTTGTATCAATCTTTCTACATACACTGCCTCATGAGAATGTGATCCTAAAATGCCATTTATAAATACTTTGAATAAATAAATAAGCACCCTCTACCTCCTCCAGTGTAAACCAACCCCTCCTATTTTGGAACTGAGAAGCAGCCATCAAATATTTATTATAGGTACATGGTCACATATAGTTTGTCCTCAGATTCCCTCATGCCAGCAACAAGGGTCTACAGTTCTGCTCCCCTACAAATTCTGCAAGCGTAATTTTCTTCTTTTAGCAGGAAACATAAGGAAAATACTAGAGACTGCATTTCGGTATGTAGAAGGCCAAGCTCAATCTTGACCAAATTCCCACTGCAGGAGTCGGTCAAGTCCTATCCACCATCCCAAGTCCCAAGACATGCAATGCTGATAGATTCAAGTTATTTTCATTGATTCATGCCTTCATAAACTTATTGTTCTGACAAAGTATAATAGATATTTGCCCCACTAAATTTCTCACACACGAATACCCTTGTCAGAATGTTCCTACTGCTCTGAATCCCGAAGAATCCCTCCTGTACATACATCTCAAAACCAGTCAGTTGCTTAAAACCTTTACGTTCCTCACAGAACAATGTGTCCTTAGACTATTCTTTCAGTTACCTGAGACACAGCAACGATGTTGGCAGCATAGGGAGGCAAGTCATACTTGCATTCACGGCAGATCTTCTTAAGGGTGGAGACACTAGAGATGGACAACTCAGGATTGCCCAGAGCCTGCAGCACCAGGGGTAGAACATTGTTGATCATGACAGGGTGATCAGCCAGCCACTCTGAGAGGGCCCCTAGAGAAAGAGAGAATGCAGAGTAAGGAGCTGCTCTGCTTAATACAACAAATGCTACCAGTACAGCCCATGAAAAACAGAGGAACTCATTCCCCATCTCAACAACACCCTCTTACACACACGTCCACCAGCTATTTATTTAGTTAGTTATTTAAAAGCATTTCTAAATCACTTCATATTTTAAAGTCTAAGCAGTATACAAAAATAAAGCAGTATAATAAAAACAGCCAGTTTAGTTTCGTCAGCACAGGTTTACCACGTGCATGGGCAGGTGCTCCACTCAAACTGGCCATGGTATTCTGCATAAGATGCAGCTTCCAGACAATCTCAAAAGGGAAGACCCACAACAAGCATATTAGAGTAGTCCAATTTCAGGTGTGGGGAACATTTTTTAGCCTGAGAGCCACATTTCCTCATTGCCAACCTCCCAGGGGCCACATGCCAGTAGTAGGTGAGCGAAAAAATTGCCCCTTTCTCTTTTAACCACAAAGCAGAGTCAATATAAGGCTTTTTTCAAGCCTAATTGCAGTGCAGGGGAAGGATGGAGCAAGGAGAGGATTCTGTGGACTGGATGAAGAAGCCTCACAGACCACATCCAGTTGACAGGCTGCTGGTTCCATATCCTGGAGCTAATTCTTAAGTAGAGAGCCCACCATTA